>NC_056726.1:1751632575-1751965075 GCF_019279795.1 Protopterus annectens | reverse complement strand
CCACAGTGCTGCATGCTATGTGTGAGGGAACAGCACACATAGCAATACACACAGATATATACAGCTGTAAGTGTATGCAACATGGATGGGTATGTCACATGTGCACCATTTGTTGGGACCACATTGCCCTTGTCTGTGAAGTAGGCAATGGGAATTTGGGGAAGGATAGCAGGTATATTTGTGGAGATCTTATGGGTTGGTAGATATACAGGACAGCCTACAGGGGTGGTATATGACACACGTGGTTGGTAAACACACTGGATGGTTTGTGTGGTCTGCGATGTGGAAGCCCCATGGGCCCCCATATGGAAAAAATGGGAACAAGTTCCCCACACATTGCTACTTACAACAGCAGTCCATGTCCCTGAAAGCGCCTGGCCTGGAGGCTGAGTAGGAGGAGCATGTGGAGCCTGTGAATGTGTATTGGGTGCCTCAAGGTGCTGTAGCACATCTTACAAGTGTCTGTGGAGCACCCTATGGAACAGACCCTGGACCTGACCTCGGGTGACAGGATCACATCTGTGTGTGCCCCCAGGGGGGCAACATCCCCTGAGGCGGTTCCACCTGAATGTAGTGCTAGACCAGTAGATGAGGAGGTCCCAAGGTGGGTCCCACATGTGATATGGCCTGGTAACATGGCCAGATGAGGTTGGAGAGGTGGTTCTGCTGGCAACTATTCCCTAAACATGCTATTCTGTCACTGTTATAGAGCATATATGTGTAGTAATAGCCTAACACAATCCCAGAACATATACAACAGCATGCATAGATATCCCCAATAACACAGAATGACAGATGTACAGCAATCACAAAACAAGCATACCACATGCATATATGGAACCATAGTGGCCCTGACAATGGCATTAAGGTGAAATAGTCCATAACAGACCAGCAATGATAGTAGTCACACAGGGAACATGGCTACAAACACATAGCACAAAGTGTGGTACAATACAATATATGTCCCAATGGTAGGTAAGCTGTAGCCATACCTACTGCATTGTGTGAACAGTTTGTTGTCACTGATAAGGTGGGAGGGTGACAGAGATGTGTATTAAGAACTATGGTAACCTTGCTGTATGAGTTGTTTCCATCTTTATGTCTTTCAGGCATGATGTCCAACAGTTGTCTACCTGTGTATTCAGAGGCAGAAAATGAGATTGTGTTGAACCACCTAATACACTATCCTGTTCTGCTTGGCAGGGCTGCTCATGAGCAGCAGGAGTGGACTGTCCTGTGGAATGATTTAGTTCAGAGGGTCAATGATGTCGGCCTGCATAACAGCAGTTATGAGCAGGTCTGGCGTCATTGTTCTGACCTGCTTTGCAATGCCTGTCGGCATACTGCTGCAGACTGGAGGGATCACCTCGCAACAATGGGGGGGGAGTCATGCCATCCATCCCCTGACATGTGTTGAGGAGCTCCTCGCCAGCCTCATGGCACCTGTCCGCCCGCACACCCAACAACTGGCACAGGCCATTGTGGAGGTGGGTGCTGCCTGCACACTGGCTGAGGAGCATATAGGTACGGCCACAGGGCACATCAGTAGACCACTGTTGCATATGCATTCACATCTGTACAGGTAGATCATGCATATATGAGATGTCATATATATAGTTTGTTGCTGCATAGTAGTAATAAACAGTTGTGCATAAGTGGTAGCATTGTGGACTTGTACTGCTGATGTACTATAATGCTGAACCCACCCTGTAGCAATGCCACAGCTGTGGCCACTGACATCTCATCTCTCACACTCTTATGTAGGTCCCTCTGGAATAGCACCAATGCAGCAGCCTGTAGCTGGTGAGTATGGTTTATGTTGATGCTTGTCAATATACCAGGCATGTGATGGCTATGGTATATTCCATGCATACAACTAACACACCTACCCATAATGCATGCCATACATGTTCATGTATTATTGCTGTTAAATGTACTGCATCACAGTGGTGACTATGATGGGGGGTCGAAACGGTATGTCAGACCCCTGCAAGATAACTAACATCTTGTCATTGTGAAATGTGTCCACAGGGATGAACATAATGGTGGGACATATGGCCTACAGTAGGGACATGTGTGAAACATCACCCTTATACAGTGCAGCAACAATGTATATATCAGTATTACAATGGCAACTGTTATAGATCCACACTATGGCATAACATAATACTGTGGTCCACATTATTAGCTGGGACTAGGTTGTAACATGTGGTGTCCAGTGTATGGGACACCTCAAACTGATACACATGTGTAGACCATACTTGTCAAGCATCTGCAAAAAGGCTGAAGGTGGGGAGGGTGTGTCAGCATGACACACCAGTGCACTGCAGCAGGGATGCTAAGGATGCCAAGAATCACTGTATCTGCACACAGGTTCAGGAACTGTTGCAGACATAATCCTAACCCCCACAGCAATAGTAACAGCAGTGTGTGAACACCAAGGGATGTGCACATGAGCAGACTTTGCAATCATGCAGAGTTGGGGGACATGTGTAGGGTAGACTGACCATACACTGGCAAATGCAGATGGCCCATGCTAGTATACCCCTGTCAGGAATAGTGACTGCTGTAGTACACTTAATAAGTGCAACAAACCATCATGATAAGGGCGTGCACACACATGCACCCACGGAGTGTATGCACTGTGGTCAGCATCTGCACACCTAACACATTTCTTAGACATTGCATGTAAATGCACAGGACATATGTCACATATCAGGCTCATGTACTGTTAATATATGCAGTGATGTGGTCCCATGGCAGATCAAGGAAGAGTGTGTCATATCAATAAGCGTGTGTACACTTCCCATAGCCATGGATTGGCCTGATGGTTGTCAGTGTAATAGTATTGGATTGGTCATACATGCACCGCTGATGTTGAGATCTGTATATCAGACATGAGGCATTCACAAATGACATCTGTCAACATATCATCCCATGTATGTTTTGCTGAAAAACATAGGGGCTGTGAGCATTAGAGCAGACATAACTGACACAGTAAAACACATTCAGCAATGGGTTGTATACCTATGAGGTTTGGTGCACAGTACATTGCAGGGTGCAGAACAGGTGCACAGCAATACTGTGTACATGGGTGCAGTGTTATACAGGGGAAGGGGCATTGTCTACTAACACAGCCCATGCATCACACACATATATACTGTTGCTAGCATGGATTGACTATAGCTGCACTGCATGTTGTTGAGTACCATATGTTATGCATGTTGACAAATGAGTAATGGAGGACTGTGTGTACTATCTTTGTGCAACCTCACCTGTGAGTGTGTGTGTGTGTGTGTGTGGGGGGTATTTTGTCTGTAAGTGCAATCTGGTTGAATGGAGGGGGTTGATGCATGTAGGATGTGTGCGTGCTTGTGTGGGTGTCCATGTATGCACATGTGTGATTGTGGAGTTGTTCACACCGCAGTACTTCCCTTTGGGATTGAGCAGTACATGGACATGGGCTGACACATGAGACACCAGGAATACTTGGCTGATATGTAATCACAGGACAGCTGATAGTATAATAAGGTCTGTAGCATGGAACATGCATTGGGAGGGAAAATAGACACCAGGTATACCCTTAATATTGCAATCAGCAGAGAGGTGAATGACAATCCACGTATGCAGCACTACAGATGCATTAAGGAATCACTTGACAACACCAGGGAGTGCATCCATATATTACATTTGTCACATGATAGGTTGATTGAGCCACAGATCTGACATGTACTGAGCAATACTTGCACATGACATTCCAGTGTGTGACATTAAGGAGTGAACGTAGTAGCCCCTAACATATAAGGGCCATGCTCATGATGTCTAGACATACAAAGGTTGAACACTGAATGACAGCAGTGAGGCCATGTAAAACCTACTCCACTCAGGTCAAGGAGGTAATGGAGTAACAGGTCTTGTGTTGTGATCACTCGTGTAGGCATTTAGAGGAATGATATGTTAATGAGTGGTATTAATGAGTGTATGTTACCAAGTATGATGCAGTATGGGGATCTTATGGGAATAAACATGCGACTGTCTGTAAAATCATGGACAGGTAGGTATTAAGGTGGAATGTGTGTGTGTGTGTGTGTGTGTGTGTGTGTGTGTGTGTGTGTGTGTGTGTGTGTGTGTGTGTGTTTATGTGTGTACTGTTATGCAATGCTGTACAGGTCTTAAAGTGCGTTTCTTGTTTTTCCCCACAGGTGGTGAGGTGGGTCAGGGTCCCTCCTGCTTGCAATCTGATGGTGTCCATACAGACACCAAAAATTATGATAGTACTGTTGAGGCACAGGCGGGGTTGTCAGGGGTCAAAACTGCACCATCGTTTGACATATCCCTCTTAGCCACCCCAACCCTGCACACAGTTACAGTGCCTATAGATACCCCATCACCAGTGGCCATAGCAGAGAGACAGTTGTTGGTTGGTGGCAGTGCACACGAGAGTGTGGTAGCCATGCCTACTCTGTCTGGTCACAGCAGGCATAGCCAGATGTCCGGAAGGGCACCTCATAGGCAAAAGTACCAGGGTACTTGTGGTAGGGCTGCTGGTCATCATGCCCCTGGCAGGAGCTCCACAACTGGTACCACCAAGTGCATGTTTCAGACTGTCATGGGGGAGCAGGCACATATGGAACTGTACACCAGACAGGGCCTGAGGCTGCAGAGGGCTGGTCTCACATCTGCAAGCGACAACTTCCATGAACTGTCTGGTGCCCTCCGTGATTATACCGAGGTCATGGATAGACAGTTGGGTGAGATGGTGGGCCTCATCGACCGTGGTTTGTCCGTGCTTGAACATGTGGTGGGAGTGTGGTGACGGCCATGTGGATATAGGCCAGCAACACCAACAGCTGGTGGTCAACATGGACATGCTAGGACACCAAGGTGCTCCCATAGTGGCAGTACCAGCCTCAGCACTGCAGGGGGGCACTGTCCACACCACAGTAAGCCATGTGCACATGGTCCTGGTCAGTCCCAGGAGGGACCTGGTTCCAGTGGATATCTGTCATCATCAGGGGAGAGTAGCACATTGAGGCCCATAGAACCCCTGGCAGGCACAATCCGTGTGTCCATGGGCAGAGGCAGCGAACTGCACATCCTGCCAGGTATAGTCTGCAGCTATCCAAAAAACACCTGTATAGGGCAGCCACATGGCAGAACTGTGTGCATGCATACCCACATACTATACGAACACACCTAGGGCAACCCCATACCTACACACACCACATCACCATGCCCATTTCAACTAATTACACCCCTCACCCACACACATGGTGCCAAAAGTATGGCCCACTCTCGGTCTCTGGCAAATCAACAACACAACCTGTGCATATGATGATACCTGTGCCACATCCCTGTCATCCATAACATCGATGCAGGGACAGGCTAATATGGTTCTGATGTACATGGTGATGGTACTACAGTGTACCAATGTACTGCAGTGTAACATGTTGTCAGGAGTAATGTTTGATGGATACATGTTAGGTAGTGTAGCTGTCCAGCAATGATGCATTATAGCAGTTAGTAACACTGGGAGATTGTGGTCTCCATAATGCTATCCATTTGTGTCATAGGTGTACATGTGTCAGCAAGAGGATAGTCTGCAGTCATATTACACAAAGGGTATGGCACTGTGGTGACAAGATGACTGTGACATATCCATGGTACAGTTGAACACATGTCACAGGTTTGTATAACAGTTATTGCCTATGCCACATGGACAGATGACCCGCTGGGACATGAATAATCAGCAACCCGATGTAGACCCATCCAAATACACCCAAACTCTTCCTTGGCAACACTGGGAGTAGACCCCCTACCTAGGTATGTAGTGCTATTGAAGTGTGTGGCTTTCATTGCACACACCACACAGAGTTTAGGGTGACGTGTGTTCCAGGTTACATGTTACATGCAGAACATCCCCAGACATGTACAGTATGGTAATGGGGGATGTAATGGTTGTATATAGACAATACTTAGCGTGACATACCATCATATACACATTAACAGATACATAATAGGCAGACACACATCCGAGAGACCAGGGCCTATGGGTGCTATCTAACTTGTCAGTGTGTCCAATGTGTTGCAGGTAGGCTGCACACAGCACATGCATAACTGGGCTGGTTTGTGGTATCAGTTGCCTTTATGGTTGATGATGACAGTGATCACCATACAATGGTACATGGGACATATACAGGCTATACCATGGTGTAATGACAGTGTACACAGCACCCACATCCCAAAGTGGATATTGTACTCACTGGAACCCATGATGACACTCTAACATATCCACCATCACACATTGCCCACAACTGCGATAAAACCCATTGTATATCCCAACAGTGGTACTACAGGGATATGCATCTAATGCACATGCCACAGGCATAGTAAGGTGTTGCATTGTCATGGCTCACCTATGGGCAGCAACATCACTATCCATACTACTGTGTGACAATGAGTATTGTAATAGGAGTATGTGGCCTCGGAATGCTGTACCCTACAGATATATAGACATGCACACATACACATACTTGCCAGAACTCAATGGGTATCCCATGCCTATTGACCCATTTGTACAACACTGCTGTGCTGGTACTGCAAGGCTCATGTAGCCATTAGGGAGAAGAGTATAACAGAGTACATGTAATGTCTGATACAGCAGCAGCCACATCTTACTATGGCAATGGGTGTTGCGGTGGTTGTGAAGGCCCTCATGGTATTCCCAACTACAGGTGTACTAACACACAGACACTGCTATTCTCAATAATGCACATGTGCACATGTGTCAGTACTGGGCTGCATCACTGCAGGTGGTCATAGGTGTGTACCTGACTAGTGTCCATGGAGAGAAGTGTAGTGTAGGGGATGTGTGTACAGTGGTATCATGCAACCTGCCATGTGCCAGCAAACAATCTATTGACAGACATGACTGTGGTGACCCTCAGGGTGAGAGTGACATGCATCAGCCAATCCTCTGGGTGCCTCCTGCAAATGGCCACTGAGGTGATGCAGCTGACATGTATGCAACGTGTATTACAACACATGGTTAGTGTTTGTGATGGAGACCTGTACCCAAGCAGGTTCTGTTGACTGTGGTAGTGCAGTGGAGGTATCCATGGCATGTGGTGCATACAGGGTGTTGTCTCCTATATGTGCCAGTTATAAAACAGCTAGGCAGACATGTCAGTGTCATTCAAGAATAGACTGCCTGTACGTATCCAAGTTGGATACCTGCCATCTGCACATATGTACAGGGACTGACAGACATCAGCATGGCCAGTATCTATGCAGTAGGATAAATGTGTCGACAGATACACGTTTGACAACAATATGTATGCCATTACTACATGTTGGAATACCTCACTGACATGTGCTGTACAGGCGGTAGTCTATAGTTACATTCCACATGTCAGATCATTATCCAGTAGGGGATATATACTGTGACACAACTCACACACCAGGAACATGATAGCTATGCCTGCAGGTGTGCTTGTTGTTGGTACTACATTTAGCACTCTACTTTTGACTGGAAAAGCACTGTCAACAGTAGTACCACCATGATACACTGCATGCCAGTGTGATAGCACGTTACCTGGGTTACTACCCTTGTATGTAATATAGTCACATGGATAACAGTGCTGTACAGGTCTTATATACTTGTGTGTCCCAGACATGACACTCACACCCCTTGCTACTGTAATGACAGCACATAGATGCATGTATTACACATGGCATTACATACAGTTATTAAAGATGTTATTACCCTGCTATGTTATCAGACAGGGATGTGAGGACTGGTTACAAGGGCTGAGCCATGCTTAGCAGGTGTCAGCATTGCTGCAATATAACAGCTAAGCAGATGTGTGCACTGGTAAGCGATGCCTACATGGTGTAAGTGCCCTTACATTTAACCATATGTAAGCACCACTTAGCTTCACGCAAACCCAGGCAAATGTGCTTAAAGCTACTCAAAACTGCCTTAACCACTCAGTATCCAGCAGCCCTTGTTCTGCCCAGCAACAAAATAAACAACCATTGCAGGTATTGAACCCAGAACCCTGTACACTACAGTCACAACAGTTAACCACTATGCCATGACAGCTGTGATGACAGTTGTTGTTTTTCCAATATATCTGTCACTACACATATTGAATAGTATTGAACAATTGCTTTGCCTTCCACAATTGTGTAGTACTTGTTATTGATATTACTGTTGCATCACATATGTTCTTATATCTAAATATACACATATCAGATACAGTGAGATACATCTGGGAAGGTATACACAACCGTGATGTTTACACATGACAGGAATATGGATATATACATATGTTGATATATGTCTACATGTACATACACATATAGATTCATACATATGTATGTCTACACATCTGTATAGTGCATCATATATATGGCCATTTGTAGGTCTCTTTGTATATATATATATATATATATATATATATATATATATATATATATATATATATATATATATATATATATATATATATATATATATATATATACAGAGAGAGAGAGAGAGAGAGAGCTGTATATATATATATATATATATATATATATATATATATATATATATATATATATATATATATAGATATATGTGTCTGCACATCCTTTGTGTACAGATATACCTATTTATGTTGATATATATGTAGATATCTAGAACTATATTTGCAAACATATTTAATCAGATATACCTATTTATGTCGATATATATGTAGATATCCATAACTATATCTGCATATGTATCTATATATCTGTATATGTGTAGACATGTATTGCTGTGTATATCTATATATTTGAGTGTTTATATGTATATATGTGTACATATATATATATATATATATATATATATATATATATATATATATAGATATATGTATGTAGATATGTAAATGTGTATATATATCTATGTAGACATATGGATATATAATCTATATACATATATGTTTACCATATGTCCAGAACATGGAGTGGAGTCCTACCTCAGCACCAATAGTCCCAACCTCTTAGTGCAAGGGGATGTCATGTATGTTTTGCAGGTATATATGTAGACTGTTGCTACTGGAGCAGGAGTTGTATTAACAGACATGTTGTGTGTGGGAGGTCACATCTGCTTTGACATGTGCACCATTGGCTACTGACAGACATCCTAAGGACATCATAGTACAGTAACCACTGCTAGCACAGTAATGATCCTGTGAACTACAGCAGAGATATGACCAATATATGTGGACAGTCTGGCAGTCTGTGGTCAGTACAGAGATGTACACAAATCCCCTTCATGCGAGACATGTGGACCACGTCTCACAATGTGGATGTTAATAGCAATGTACATGGGTATATCACATAAATACTGGATTACATATGCCCACACAGTTTATGCATTCACACACGCCAGTCTGTCCTAACACATAATACCTGGTGGTGCAGAGGTCACATGGCCTCATACTACTGAGTAGTTACTGACATACATCTGTACAGAATCCCACTGCTTTGTCAGAAATACACAACAGGTATGGTGGCCTGCCAACAGTATGTCTTGCAAATAACTGGACATAACAGCACACTGGGTAATTACACTAGGCTGCTAGACATGTCACAAAGCACCGTGCAAACTACTGGCAGATTGCCACAACACTGGACTACATTTTGTATGGGGGAATACACATGTACCTGCAATTGTAGCAGGCTCTACACGCATGTCACAGCACAGAGTAACAGACACCTGTGAGAAAGTGCATACCCACAACCAATGTGAACACAGCCACAGCCACATATGATACGCAAGCTTAATATGACACTATATGGACTGTCTGATAAACACCATCCTCATATGTGCCACTCACACACTAACCCTACATACAATGGGTCATGATACAGTGTGGTCCGATGCCTGTCTGTGGTATGGGACATGTGTGGTCTAGCCCTACAGACATGTGAACCAGTAGGGTACCATGCACCGGAGCAGGATGTAACATCAGATAGAACAGGGTCAAGAACAATGGCATCTACCACAGAGTATGCACAGCCCAAGGTACATATGCCCAATACACATACTGTCGACAATCACCGTAAGTACACAGACCCCAGTACTATACACACAACCACACAATGCCCAAGTTATGTCCTCAGAAACAACCCCAATTATACATAACATGTCTAGCAGTCTGATATCTGACTGGCTTGTTATCAGGTATGCTGTCAATAAATAATGGTGTACAGAACATATGCACCTCTTACTGCATGACATATGTACAAAGGTTGACAGACTTGGCTGGAGCTAGAAACACTGGCCCAATATTGGCATGTTGCTGTGATAACCTCATACATTTACTGTCGTACCAGGGTTTGTTGTGACATATGTCCTATGAGGGATATGAAGTCAGTAACTCTCATGGCTGTCACAATGTACTGACTGCAATCCTCACACTGTGCTTCTTCAGTTCTTAGATAGGTGTTCTGTGAGTAACACAAGAAACAAAAGACTCCCCACACTGCCCATTCTGCAGATAACCCTACAGATGGGGGGTTCCTCAAACACATAAGACTGTCATGACAGGTATTAAATCATGTAAACCAGCCATATCCACACACACCCTGTTAAACCGACATTACTCTAAATGCAGAAGAGCAACACTTACATTCTGTAGTCATGTCTAGCACATCCCCCTCCTGTCTGTTGGCCTGTTTCCACAGTGTATGTTGTTAGAGGTAAATCCCAATACCATCTGTGATGCTGTTTGCCAAACACCAAATTTAGGTCCTGCTTACAGTGAATTAAAAGGACCAACACCAACATGATGTTCCTAGATATTGGAGTGTGTTTCCATGCAATTGGCTATGGGAATGCTACCACAGCTGTTCTATATGCAATCAGCTAGAGGGGGACTGTAATTCATGCAGAAGCCTTCAGCTGATCATGAGCATCACTTACAAAATACAAGCTGCTGCCTAAGCAAAGCAGGTGTACATCTCCACATCCACCAGAGAGGGAGTGAGAGAGACAGACAGAGACAAAGTAAGTCAGGGAGGGGGTGGGAGAGTAAAACCTAAGCATGTTTGTGTCATGCACCTACCAGTAGGGGGTTTCAAACCCCTGATTGACTATGCATTGCTATCACATGTCTATATAGTTATTGCATGCACCACATAGCTTACATGCTGGGGAGCTGTCCAAAGGTATATCTGATGGTGAGTGACATCTGCAAAAGTGATATAGTAGAGATAAGGTAGGTGTAGTACATGTGTCTGTCCACATGAACAGGTGTCAACGTCAACACTTCCACACTCTCTCGGGGACTCACACACATTGACACAGTTAGAAGGGTCAGGAATAGACTTCCTAACTAGCTAGTTTGCCACAATACAGTAATGCACAGGTATCACATGCACCACAGGTTCCACATGTACCACAGGGGTCATCCGGATGTTATATGGGCAAAGGGTATGTGAAGGTGTCTGACATCAGACATCATGCTTCAGTAGATCAATGGGAGTTGTAGTGAGCGTGAATGTGGTCAAAAGCATCATACTCCACACACACAGACACAGGGTGCCAGTACTGACATGTATGGGTGCATTGCTTCATGAGCGTGCAGTGGTTGACTGTGCCAGAAGGCTGTACAAGGCTATTTGAAAAGTATACCTTGACATCATGTCACATGACAATGGTCTGCAGTGTAGCTAAGGGGTGTAGTGTCTGGGTTGGCCAACACAGGTGGGTATTGTATTCACCATCCAGTCACCTGGGTTACCATTGTGTGTGGCCAGTGCTGTGCAATGCTTGCCATGTATGTGTTCAATAGTCCATGACATGGACGGTGTCTGTGATGTGCACATGTCCCACATGCATGTTCAGTGACATGTAGAACTGTACCTGGGGTGTCTGGCCCATGTTGTGTACACAGATTGTTATCGTCAGATGTGCCAGTTTTGGCTTCATGTGGTGGCAACTGGTAATGGACACCCGGTTGACCCTGCACCTACATTGATAGCATGATACAGGTATTCTCTGGTGTCAGTGGCATTTGTCCATACAGGGTATGTGTTTAAGGCATGTCATGTCCTCTGTGGATCACATTTGATGGCACCACAGCTGTTGCAGGAGTCCAGTAGGGAACATAGTGAAGGTGCACTGTCTGCAATTATGTGCCTATTGTAGTGATGGGACAGGGTGACAGGGTGCCATGCCCTCTGTAGTCCACTGCAGTCACACCATGGTTACTATCTGTGGGCAATATGCAGGGTACTACCAACAAAGTGGTTGTTGCCTAGGCAAGTGCGTTTATGTATGGACATGGGTTGAGAGTGTTCTCTGGGTAATCCAAGGGTTGCTTACTTTGTTAACCAGGCCTTGATGTCACATGCAGAGGTATGGATTGGCACCACAGCCTCTTGTATATTTGACATCTGTTATCCTTGTAAGGCGGACATTGTGACATATAATAGGCTCACCATATAAAAAATTTGCAAAACCCACTTCAGAATAAGTCCCATTGTTACACATTCAGAGCCAGCTCCCCACAGGATGTGAATGACAAACACAGACACACACCATTGCCATGTCTGGGATTAGAATTCCTACCTAACTAGTTTATCACACTACAGCATTACCCAGTTATAGGATGTGCCACGTTGATTACTGGACTACTCTTTCTCCAAAGGTGTATTACACTGGGAATGACATCAGCAGGCTTGCCAAAGAAGGGCAATGGAAGTTTTAGTGACTGTGAATGGCCTCAAAAACATTTCTCCCTACACAGGCAAATAAACACACAAACATCCACACTGACCATGTCTGGGAATAGAACCCCTACCAAACTACTATATCACATTACAGCATTATGCTCTTATATGACACACCACAAAGATTATTAAACTACTCTTTTCCCAAAGGTATATTTCACTGGGAATGACATCAGCAGGCTTGCCAAAAAAGGGCAATGGAGGTTATAGTGACTGTGAATGGTCTCAAAAGCATTGCTCCTGACACAGGCAAGCAAACATACAAACATCCACACTTACCATGTCTAGGAATAGAACCCCTGCCAAACTACTATATCACACTACTCTGTTATAGGACACACCACAGAGATTACTGGACCACTCTTTCCCCAAAGGTGTATTTCACTGGGAATGACATCAGCAGGCTTGCTAAAGAAGGACAATGGAGGTTGTAGTGACTGCCAATGGCCTCAAAAGCATTGCTCCCTACACAGACAAACAAACATCCACATTTTCCACAATAGGGAATAGAACCCCTACCAAACTACTACATCACGCTACAGCATTACCCAGTTATAGGATGCACCACAGAGATTACTGGACCACTCCTTCCTCAAAGATTTATTTCACTAGTAATGACATCAGCAGGCTTGCCAAAGAAGGGTAATGGAGGTTGAAGTGACTGTGAATGTCCTCAAAAGGATTGCCCCCTACACAGACAAACAAACACACAAAAATCCACACTTGCCATGTCTGGGAATAGAACCCCTACCAAACTACTATATCACATTACAGCATTATGCTCTTATATGACACACCACAAAGGTTATTAAACTACTCTTTTCCCAAAGGTGTATTTCACTGGGAATGGCATCAGCAGGCTGCCAAAGAAGGGCAATGGAGGATGTAGTGACTGTGAATGGCCTCAAAAGCATTGCTCCCTGCACAGACAAACAAACACACAAACATCCACACTTGCCATGTCTGGGAATAAAACCTCTACATCACACGACAGCATTACGCTGTTATAGGATGCACCATGGAGATTATTAAACTACTCCTTCCCAAAAGGTGTATTTCACTGGGAATGACATCAGCAGGCTTGCCAAAGAAGGGCAATGGAAGTTGTAGTGACTGTGAATGGCCTCAAAATCATTGCCCCCTACAAATACAAACATCCACCCTTGCCATGTCTGTGAATAGAACTCCTTCCTAACTAGTTTATCACACTACAGCATTACACAGTTATAGGACATGCCACAGAGATTACTGGGCTATTACTTCCGCAAAGGTGTATTTCAATAGGAATGACATCAGCAGGCTTGCAAACGTATGGCATTTGAATTGTAGTGGATGTGACTAGCCTAAAAATCATTGCTCCCTGCACAGACAGGAACACACACACACACACACACACACACATACACACACACACACACACACACACACACACACACACACACACACACACACACACACACACACACACAGTTGCCATGTCTGGAATTAGAACTCCTACCTAACTAGTGTATCACACTACAGCATTAAGTAGTTATAGGATGTGCCACAGAGATTACTGGGCTACTCTTTCCCCAAAGGTGTATTTTAAAGTGAATGACATCAGGAGGCTTGCCAAAGTAGGGCATTTGAATTGCAGTGGGTGTGATTAGCCTAAAAAGCATTGCTTCCTACACAGACAGGCACACACACATGCAGTTGTCATGTCTGGGATTAGAACTCCTACCTAACTAGTTTATCACACTACAGCATTACACAGTTATAGGATGCACCACAGAGATTAGTGGACTGTCCCTTCCCCAAAGGTGTATTTCACAGTGACTGACATCAGCAGGCTTGCCATAGTAGGGCTATGGGGAGGCCAGTGTGTGTTCATGGGTCATAACCCATTCATCTAGAGGTAGACACAACATACTCAGGTATATACATGTTTATATTCCACAGGTACATGTATACAACTGTTAGATGACTACTGCCTTCTACAGTCATGTTGCACAGTTAACACTAGCACCAAGACGTCTATAATGCTGAGGGATACCAGTGGCTAATTTCTATGGTGAGTGACATTTACACATCATGTGGTTGTAGCTATTTGGCTGTGTGCTGGGTGGGACAGGCCTCATGATGGAAGTCTCTTTGTCACTGTCACTCTCTTCCACACATCTATGTATGTGTACTTTTGGCATATTATAGTGTGTTGTCCTTGGATATATGTGTGTATTCCTATCCAATGTGTGTGCAAAGCATGACTGGTGCATACTGATGTGTGTATGCACTAACATCTACAACTGACTGATATGTATGGTCCACTGTTGTTGCCAGACATGGGCTTCATTTGTCTATGTGTGTGAGCATGCCCAGTATGCACTTATGTATTGAATGTGTGGATCCATTACAGGTAGATTGTACTCCAGTGCAGACTTTTGTGTTCTACACCTACAACTAGCAAACTGTTTCTGCAGGATATCTGCTGATCAGTTGACGATATGGGGTCAAACTGGGCAAGGGATAGTGAGTATTGTAGGTAATTGTGCCTGTGCTGCTTCTGCTACGTGGTCCTGGTGTTAGTAGAGATAGTCATACATGTGTAGTGTTATACACTGTGATGTTTTATGTCCTCAAGTATTGTTAGATAGACATTTTTGCTCACAGTGATGTCATGGGGACACAGGGTGAATGCAGCTATGTCCAGTATTGTGGTCAAATGCCAACATATTCCTGCAAACTAATGCCATTCTGGAGGGGGAGCTGCAGACACTTGCTGCTGGTTCTGTGTAACCAGTTCAGCACCTTGATACAGTGGTGGCAGAGGATCCTATACTTGTACATCCATCGACGTGACAGTATGGCCTTATCTTGCTGTGGCAATATCTCACAGCTATACAGATTCACACAGGTTTCCCAGAGGAAGGGGTCATAAGTCAGGACATTACCCCTATTGTGGTGTATGGGCAGGTTTGTAGCCACCCATTTGTGTGTTGCAGCCAGGGATAATATGTGCACATGACTGTGCCTATGCCCCCACCTCTATTATTCTATCTTCTTCCATACATTATGCCAGTATTCTCTGATACTTTCTTTATATTTGTCACCTCATCACAGGAGTGTATTGGTGTTGGTCCACAGTTCCTGCAGTGGGACATGGTGGGGATGTTACTGTAGTTTGTCCACATTGCCTTGCATATGGGTTCTGTGGACTGTGTTATGTTGTTATTTGGGAGTCCATGACATAACATACATTGGCAATATGGGTGAGAAGCAGGTCTTTGGCAGAAGACTGTAGGCCATTTGGTAGTGATGCAGGTCAGCTGTAGCAGGTCGTTGCATTCTGTCAGTCCTACAGTACCAGACTGCCATACAGTATAGTCCCCTGAGGTGACAGGGTAAGTGTGCTAGGTGTTCATGCCAATACTTTCTGTCAGTATTGATCAGGTGATGTGGATGCTGGCATGGTGCTGCTTTCAGCTAGGGACACATTTGCATGGGACACCTGCACTGCATGCTGCATTCTTTTGCTATTGCCATACACAGGTGGGGGTCATATTGTACCCATACCCAACAGCAGGGATAGGATCGGAGAGGTACCTGTGGGTGGTGGTTGGGTGAGCTGGGTGCATGTGTGCTATGGACACTACTTGCATCTGACTCACAGATATGCATGGGGCATTCCACTTATGCTGGCTTGTGCAGGGACATCAGCTGATTCTCAGTACATCATTCCTATGACCTTTGTGAACTGCGTGTGTTTGGCCAGACAACATTGTTATTCCTTACTACAAGCCCAGATAATGTGATGCAAACCTGTATATACAATTCCAAGGGTGTGTCCATTTCATGGTTACACATTATACACTGTCTATCGGGGTTACTTTCTCCTGTGTACTGCTTGAATATCTGGCCCAACAGTCATGCCATATCCATCTTTCAGATGGTGACACATATTACCTCCATACATTTACAATGGCTTACTGTTAGAATGTGTTATACTGGGGAGCATTGTGTTTGTCACTGCAGTTGTGAGGACTTTGCCCTGTCATCGTCAGTACTGGGCAATGGCCACCAGGTCAAACCTCACCATGCATACATACTAACCACTCTTACACAATATGAAACACACACCAATCTAACACACGCATACCTACATATTGTACAAATGCTACAATCTATCCTGCTACCTTGGCCACCTCAGGTCATCTGTGCTCCACTGGTATTATACCTACACATGCATGTTACTACATTTCTACATCAGATTGGGGGGGCACACCAGACTGTTACTGCATTTCTACATAGGATTGGGGGGCACCCCTTACTGTTTCTACATTTCTACATAGGATTGGGGGGCACACCTGACTGTTTCTACATTTCTACATAGGATTGGGAAGGGGCACACCATACTGTTGCAACGTGTCTACAACAGATTGGAGGGGCACACCAGAATGTTACTACATTTCTACATAGGATTGGGGGGGGCACACCTGACTGTTTCTACATTTCTACATAGGACTGGGGGCACACCTGACTGTTTCTACATTTCTACATAGGATTGGGGGGCACACCTGACTGTTTCTAAATTTCTACATAGGATTGGGGGAGGCACACCTGACTGTTTCTACATTTCTACATAGGACTGGTGAGGGGCACACCTGACTGTTACAATGTGTCTACATCAGATTGGGGGGGCACACCAGACTGTTACTGCATGTCTACATAGGATTGGGGGGCACACCTGACTGTTTCTACATTTCTACATAAGACTGGGGGGGCACAGCTAACATGTTCCTACATGTCTACATTGGAGTGGGGGGGGGGTACACCTGACTGTTACAACGTGTCTACATCAGATTGGGGCTGCACACCTGACTTTTTCTACATTTCTACATAGGATCGGGGGCACACCTGACTGTTACTACATTTCTACATAGGATGGGGGGGGGGGGCACACCTGACTCTTGTACACACCTGACTCTTGTACTATGACTGTACTGGTATGTCAGGTACTCTATTTCATTCTGTATTCTAACCCTTCATGCTGACTAGAGGCATATCAGTGTACATATCAGTTTCTGACTTCTTAGCCTTCAGAACAAACATCCCACTGCCTGACCTGATGTAGTCTGTGTAGGCCTGTGGGGGAGGTTACCCATAGCCATCATTCAGAGGTCTTAGCACAGCCTTTGTTTGTGTATGTCTACACCTGTCCTGCTGGCTGAGACTGTCGTTGGGTATGTGAACCTCCCTGACTGGCATGTGTGTGTCATATGGACACACATGTGGCCCAACACATTTCCTGCAGTGGGTTTTGTCACCTCAACATGTGTAGTACTGGCTACTATGGTGGCACCAGTATTTGTTACAAATCTCATGATGTCACTGTAGGTGTCTACTATCTGCTGGCATCCCATTCAGCCACCTGATTCCCTTGCATGTTTGCATCCATACCATAGATACAAGTAACAACACATACTACTCCATTTGGTAATTGGTAAGAAGAGTGACTTACCTTGTGGCTGTGCCAGTATTGAGGATGGTGCTGGAGGGCTGCCTATGTTGGATGCACATAGTACACTCCCTATACATGGTTGAGCACAGGTAGTGTCATGTTTGGCATCCCTTTTACTGTATGTGCAAGTCAGAGAGAGGTGTCATTCCCTGGGTCCCTACTGTGTCATTGTATGTGCTATGTGTTGCCTCTTTGCCAAGGCCAGGGCATACTGGGCATGCCTCATTCTGCCTACTGGGGCAGGTTCAGGTTGTTCCTCCTCCGAGTAACTCTGTGCCTGTGCAGGCCTTGGCAATGGTGGGGGGCTGTGTGGCCCTGCCCTGTGCTGTTCCTGCTGCAGCTGTTTCCACAGGATCATATTGTGTAGCATGGCACATACGATGACAATTTGAGTACATGTAGCTGGTGAGTACTGCAAGGCTCCACCAGATGTGTCCAGGCACTGGAACAATGACTTGAGCATCCCAAACACATGCTCTATTATAATTCTGGTCTGTGCATGTGCCTCATTATGGAGTTCTTGTTCAGGTGTGTGTGCATTTCTGACGGGTGTCATCAGCCATGGCTCCAGTGCGTACCCAGCATCCCCCACTAGGTGACCGTAAGGGATGGCCCCATTTGCAAATCTCTGGTACAGCTGTGTCAGATGCCAGATGTGGGAATCGTGATAGCTTCCAGGGCAGCCAGCATACATATTCATTATAATGCCCTGAGCATCACACATGACCTGGCAGTTGATGGAGGGGAAGCCCTTGCAGTTGATGTAGACCCTACCCTGCTCACTGTGTGGTGCTTTGATGCATATGTACATGCAGTCTATAGCACCCACTACCTCAGGGTATTCTGCTATTTGGTGGAAGAGAACATAGTGCTGGACAATGCCTCACAGGTGTTGGGGAAATGTACGTGCTCACCGGCATGTGCTTACAAGGCATCGAGGAACTGGTGGAGTACCCTGGATGCTGATGCCTGTGAGATCACCATGATATCCCCAGTTGGTCTTTGGAAAGTACCTGTGGCTAGTACTCTTAGGCCTATGCATACCTTGGTATTCACTGGGATGGGTTCCCCTCTGTTAGTTCTGTATGCCAGGTGTGGCCGGCACAGCTCAACAATTTGCTGTAGGAGGTCCCTGTTCACCCTATAGTGCTCCACTATCTCTAGCTCATGTAGACCCTGGTAGGTTACCCTGGATCTGTACACTCTTCTCCGTCTCCTCACTGTGGGTTGGTCGACAGCATTCTCATCCTCACCACCCTCAGCCTTTTCCACATGTTGATGTATGATAGCTACTGCAACCCCTATCATTTTGTTGTTTTTGTTTGTTAAAATTTGCCCACTTGTATACACCGGTGGTGTAGAGTATGTGGGAAAAACAGAGGGAAAGGTGTTTGCATAGTTTATAGTAGTGTTCTGGGCTGGGCTGCTGCCTGTGTAATTGGCTGATTCTGATACATTTCACCTGCCAGCTATGCTAGTTCTCCTTGATTACCTTCCTACTCCTATTTTTCCTTCCCATTGCCTTCCTGTTTAAGCCCAGAGTGCTCAAATGTGCATAGAGCTGCTATTTCCTGGTTTACTTTTTTTCCCTTTAAAACTCGATGAGCGGCTAGTACACTCGCTTTGGCAATGTAAAGAGTGCTAGGCAGCCTCAGACACACACCCTTGCTTAGCTCTGCTAAGCTAAGGGCAAGCCCAAGCCACAGGGCTCCAATCTGCTTACAGTATGCCTGACACACAACCTCTATGATGTCAGCTAACTCCTAGGCTTGCACCAAGCTATTCCTGCACTTACACTGTTAGGTGCTGACTAGCACTGAGGGGGAAATCTGGGATTCAGTATCATTCCCCTCATTTGCATAGGATTGTCTGCTGATGCATAGTTACAGGTCCCACACTGAGCCTCCCCCCATTAGCAACCACTATTCACTGGCCATGTTGTCTTCTGCCTGCCATTGAGTATAATGGCAAAACAGTGATTTTGGTTAGAATGCTTATTTTCTTTATTTTTCACCCGATCTCATTTGCTCACTGCTGCCCTATGCTTAAACAGCTGAAATCGGCTAAAAAAAAATAAAAGTTATTTTCTTAACTGTTTTCTATGCCAATATCCATATATTTGGCCATTGGCATGCTTTACATGTTATATGCACCCTTTATTTGGAGCTGTCATGGCTCCGTTTTGTAGTTTGCAGAAATGTATTTGGTTACTAACCGAGTACATTTCTGCAGATTACACTAGTCCTACAGAGCCGGATGCCAGCTTCCTGGATCGCAAATTCACCTAATTTGCATGGTTTTTACCTGGAAATGGGGTAATTTGCATACAGGAGCTGCGTTCGTGCAGGAATAGTGCAGGAGCGCTCGTGCATGTCCCTGCAGCTTATTCCTGGATCTCACGGCAGCCATATTGCCTCCTGGAGCTCCTGCACTGTTCCGCCACACCGTGCAGGGCTTGCTGAATCTGGGCAAGTGACTCCTAGTGCAGCTGTTGTAACTAAATAGAAAAAATAAAAGGTAATTTGCAGTTATATTATCTAGGCCCTGTCATATTGTAGAAATCCAAGCCCCATTCTGGGTGGAGAACCAGTCACATCAGTATGGTAGGCCTTCTAATAGCCATTTTGGTGTGTAAAAATAATAATAATAATAGTAATAATAAACTATTAGGATGAGAGTACTGCATTAATAATACATAGAATATCAAACAATGATGTAAAATATGTTTCTTTTTTTGGTTTTAGGGTGGAGTTTTCCTTTAAACAAAAAAGGTGAGTCACTAAACTTAACCTGGCAAATATCTAATGAGCAGTAATAGTATAACAGGGTGGAGTCATGTGGAAATAAGAATGTGAAGCATCCTCTCACAATTTCTTCAAGCTTCAGTCTTCAAGTATGCCATATCTTAGAGTGCATTATGTTTTTATCAAGCATTTCTTCATTCTCAACTCCTTATATAATAAATGTGGTACCTTTCATCCATGTGAAAAAGTTTTCTGGAATTTACTGTTGTAATAGTAGGTTCATAAGTTCATAGGTACTTACTAGGCTATTGATCCATGAGGTTCTTTGGAATCCTAGCCCTACATTCCCATGAAGTTTTTAGCCATTTTTAGCCATTAGATTTTAAGTAGGAGTACCCCAGGGATGAATAAAACATTTACGTGTTGCCTCTGTCCATAAGGGACAAAGGTGCTAAACAATTCCCACTCCCAGTCCCTGATACCAGGGAGGCACCCAAGTTTTGTTAACCCTAAAACTAAAGCAATATATGAAGCTGCATAGAGAAACTTTGTCTTCTTGGGAAAAAAAGGAAAGAAATACTAGTGATGTCAGAGACCACTTGACTGTACTCTGAAAACTCTGTAAAAAGCAGCAAACAGCTAAGTGCTAGTTATCGCTTTCACCAAATGAATTTCAGTAGTTCTGCTAACATCAATTCCAACACAACCTTCAGTGTAACACCCTTACTCTGTACAACTCCCCAGCCTGTATGCACACTTTTTATTTTAAAATAGCAAAGTACATGCATTAATTATTATTATCAAAACCACCACAACATAAACAAGTCAGCCAAACTCACTTTAATCCCAAACTACCTCAAACTTGCTGCAGACTATATAACCACCACATTACACATGCTTCAGTTTGTCTTTCACAGAAAACATGTTCCACAACTGTTGGAAAAAAAAGTCATGCTCATAACTGCCCCAGAAACAAAATAACCTAGACTTTCAGAGCAAGACAGGCAGATTTCAATCTAACAGTCACTGTAGTTAATTGTATAATTATGAAAAATAACAGAGGAGCAACATGACTTCAGTACAGATATAGAGAACTCTCCTACACTATGGTTTCTAAGTATACATGCAGGGACAATGATATTCTCACAGGCAGTGTATACACTCAGGGATAGTGGTATTCTCACAGGCAGGATATACATGCAGGGACAATGGTATTCTCACAGGCAGGGTATACATGCAGGGACAATAGTATTCTCACAGGCAGTGTATACACTCAGGGACAATGGTATTCTCACAGGCAGGATATACATGCAGGGACAATGGTATTCTCACAGGCAGGGTATACATGCAGGGACAATGGTATTCTCACAGGCAGTGTATACACTCAGGGACAATGGTATTCTCACAGGTAGGATATACATGCAGGGCCAATGGTATTCTCATAGGCAGGGTATACATGCAGGGACAATGGTATTCTCACAGGCAGGGTATACATGCAGGGACAATGGCATTCTCACAGGCAGGGTATACATGCAGGGACAATGGTATTCTCACAGGCAGGGTATACATGCAGGGACAATGGTATCCTCACAGGCAGTGTATATACTCAGGGACAATGGTATTCTCACAGGCAGGGTATACATGCAGGGACAATGGTATTCTCACAGGCAGTGTATACACTCAGGGACAATGGTATTCTCACAGGCAGGGTATACATGCAGGGACAATGGTACTCTCACATATAGTGTCTCCATCACATATGACATGCTTAATCTCTCTTTTTTTAGTTACCGATAGCCATTCATATAACAGAAGATTCATCAAAATGGTTTACAAGCTACATTGAAAACAGATTCATGCAAGTAAAAGTCAGTAATACACTATCTATTCTACAGGATTACACAAAGGCTCTGCCTTTGAGCTCATGCTTTTTGAAGTCTTTATTATTGCATTACAATTAGCAGATCTAAATGCTGCTTTATATTATAGGCCAGGTTACCTGGTACCAATCAGCTGATTGAAATGGTTGGTATAATGGAATGAATGCAAGAGAGGCATCAATTTGTCTTTAGATGGTTTAGAAGATTAAGCAGCTGTTAAGCAAGCTGTTTCCCATGGTCCAAAGGTACAAGGTTTGATTTCATTGCTGAAGTAAAATGGCCTAACAGTGTGACTCTGAGAACATCACTTTACCAGATACTGCTTCCAGGCTGAGTTTGAAAAAGGTTCACGGAGATCATGCTCTACCCCATGGAAAACAAATATAAAAACATTTTATAATGAATACAACAAAATGAAAGCATTTGTTGTTTGTGACCTACAAGAGATCTATACATGAGTGGATCACTTATGGAATTTATAACCATATTTAGATATCTGGCACTGTATCTGATCTCCAACTAGCATTTAATCCCTTCATTGATGAAGTAAAATGGACATAACCAAATAATAAAATATGGCATTGATGGTGTCAGTGCTTCTGTGCCATGACACGCATGCAACATTTTCTAAGGACACCTTTTTCTTTCTTCTTTTATATACTGAATTTGTTTACTGAAGTAGAACACACTGATCAGTTCTGGCCAATTACAGTCTCATCCTGGGAAAGCATACCAAAGAAATACAATGATTAACAGATAATAATAATACAATGACATTTTAAGCAAGCATGCATTCACATGACACTGAAAGTGATCAGAAATTAATATAACAAACAATATATATAAAGATTTAACGCTTATAAAGCATATGACATTGGCAAGTGAAGGTGCATTAGGGTTAAAGGAGTACAGAGGTGATAGAACGATGACAAATGTAACCACTAGCCTAGGTCATATCACAGCAGGGTTGCAAGTATATAAAGCTTGAATTTTAAATGAGATGTTAACAGTGCATGAAAGATAGGGTAAGCCTATGTGTCGTTAAGTTTGAGACAGTGTGGTTCACAAAGGTTGGGACATATAATTGAAAGGGAATTGTCAGAAGAATATAGTTTACAGAGATGCATTTGAAGAAGTGGATCTGAATAGTTATGATTTCTGAGGCTGTAAAAGGGAATTGTTATTTTAATATGGCAGTTAGAGGAGAAAGACCCTGCTCATACAGGAGTCTGAATAACAGAGAGCTGGTGAGCAGTTTTACTCTTTACTTAACTTGGAGGCATTTGACCTTTTCCAAAAAGGCAGTGATGTTCATTTCTAGGAGATTAAGAGTTAAACTGGCATATTTAGTTTGACACAGATTATGTGTTGGTAGATTTTTCTTACTTTTAGAGAAATATTCTTCAGCTTTAATATCGTGTAGATTTTATAAGCCACATAGCTATCTAATCCATTAGCCATGCAGACACTTACAAACATAACAAGGAGGTTTGTGGCATTGTTGCCAAACAGAATAACACTAATTTTTAACAACTGAAATGGCAATCTCCATCCATCCATCCATACATCTATACATCCATCCGTAAACCCTTTACCCCATTTTTGCACATACCTTCATGTTAAAAAAAATCATCTAATCAACTTCTCTTTAAGTTAATGATAAAACTAGAATGCTTACACTTCCATAGCGCTGGTAAGCAAACTACAAATCCTAGAAGGCTGCTATGTTATAATCCAAAAAGGATAGGTCAGTTAGATATGCAATATGAGGAACAAAAAACAACAAAGGAGATAAATCCTTCTCTATTATAACACTGTAGCAGAAGAATTGCTATCACCAGGAGTAAATTTAGAAAGCAGTCTAGTGCAAATCAGCCATCACTGTATGTTAATGAAAGAGATACCTGCAAATACCGACATCATTTCCCTTAAACTGCTCTAAATAAGGACTATGATTTGAGAATTTCTCTGCCAAATATCCATGCTAGGCTCATATCAGATTGCTAATATGTTTGTATTACTGGTTTGGGGGCTGTCCACTCACTAGTGTTGTTTATCAAAATTATAAAGCCTATTTCTACCACAATCTGTGTTACAATTCCATGTCTACCATAATCTGTGTTGTAATTCCAGCAGGTATACATATTTCATTGGTGATTTGTATTGTAAAGCTGGATACATCAGACCTGTTAGACAGAATCCTTACATGTCTTACTTCACCATAAATCTAAATGATACTATGCAAAAATTATTAGATCAAGCTGCAGAAATTCAGAATCCTTACATGTCTTACTTCACTATACATCTAAATGATACTATGTAAAAAATATTAGATCAAGCTGCAGAAATTGCAAGTAATACTTTTATCTTAGCATCTCAGAAATGAATTATCTACAGACTACAGGATGAGGAACCTCTATTTTAGCTTGATCATCCCCTTCAAACTGCTTGAAGAGAATTGATGAACTAGAGCACAAAAGCTTAGAACTAAAACTATTCACCATCATTTGCTTTGTCAAAGTGGTGGGTCTCATATTCTCAGACAACCATCATTTATTTATGCAGCTTCACAGAAATCTTTCTTTAAAACAGCCCTGGTTAAATAGCAAATCACTCCCTTTCTTACACTAGCAGCATCTCAGTTCCCCTCCTTTTTGTCACAGTTACTGGGCCTGTTTAAAAACGAGTCACAATTCCATTATTGCAATCATTTGAAATTATGAATTATACTGAACAAATACTGTTTACATCTAGCATGCTTTTGTATTATTGTTTTCCCCTTTTCACTGATGAACATCACATATTTTATATTAGGGTCTATATTACAAGCGCAAAAGTCCTAGTCAGCGAATATGGAATTATAAACACGTAATACCCGAACCATGAATACACCAAATGCCCTAAACCACGAAATTCAAGATCTCAAACCGTCATAGTCGCCCAACCCCACCGCACGCTACATACTACCTACCCAAACAAAATAAATAAACCACATACATACACTAACCAAAACCCTACTTCCAGCCCTACACTAAACCTTACATACATTACTATCTATGCACTTACCTTAACCCAGACCCTAACCCTAAGGTCCGTAACTATCACACACTTACCTTACGGAGCTATATCCAAACAAAATAAATAAACTACACACATACACTTAACAAAACCCTACTTCTAACCCTACACTAAACCTTACATACATTACTATCTATGCACTTACCTTAACTTGCACACTTACCTTACAGAGCAATACCGCAGAAGGGCCAACCATGACGATTCAATGTTTTGGATTTCGTGCTTCAGGACGATCGGTGTTTTCGTGGTTCGACATATACATGTCGATGTTTCTGTATTCGGATAAGTGGACCTTCACGATTTCAATAGGGAAACTTTATATTATCCCTTAACAGTTATATTAACTCCTATCATCACCTACTTTTTATTGACTTTGCTATTTGTCTGCAAATTGTAACTGGAACTGGATCTTTTGACCAGTGCCCACACACAATCAATCAATCAATCAATCAATCAATCAATCAATCAATCAATCCATTAATAAAATAATAATAATAATAATAATAAGTAAAATAATTCACTACATCTTTATTACTTAGTTTCTCATCAGGTCTCTGTAAGCTTATTCCAACATATTCTGCCTTCCTCAACTCCAGCTTCTAACATTTCTTTAATTATTTTTTTTACTTTTTTTATCATATAAAAATATAATATAAGAATATATAAAGAGAGAGATACTGTAAGTCAAAAG
This sequence comes from Protopterus annectens, assembly GCF_019279795.1. Lineage (NCBI taxonomy): Eukaryota > Metazoa > Chordata > Ceratodontiformes > Protopteridae > Protopterus > Protopterus annectens. Next base: position 1,751,938,414 of record NC_056726.1, on the reverse strand, counting down.
AAACAGTAGAGATATCAGTTATACTAAAACACAAAATTTAATTCTCCAAATCTGTAGGAAAACCAAAAATGACTGCTCACTTAGCTTTCTATTCAAAGAAAACATAGCTCTATCTAAAGAGTGTCTTTATTGTACATATATAGTCCTGTGCAACCTGCAAGCAAATAAACTGTCCTCAAAAAACCCTTGACTGTAGGCTTCACACAGGTAAAAACTGCAGATACGTACTTCATGTACACTCCACAAAAGACCCTAACTGGTCTGTTGAACTCCATGCCTTCAGTTCTCTCAGAACTCTGAAAGAGGAACTCACTTCTTGGTGTGCTGTTTGTTTGCAACCTTCTTATATACAGCACTGATAGACAATTAATGCCTCATCATCTAACTAATACATCCCTTACCCTATGTGCTGTGAGAAGTTCCCAAACACCAATCACTTTTAAAGGCACACCACAAATTTTGTGCACCCAACATATTGCAACTACCTCCTCTCAATACAAAATCATCTGTTTGAGGTGTAACGTGATGGGATGTAGGATCTTAATAACCCGAGGTCATTCCAGTTTACTAGTACAGACTTACTGGTCACTGTTTACTGGAAGGGATGGAAGGACAGTGACCACTGGCACAACTTGTTATTGCCATCTGTCTATTTACTCAGCCATTTTAAAAGGACATGATCTATTACTGGTTGAAACATCTGCATAATAAAGACTACTTTATGTTATGAAAAAGGCATGGCTACCAGGAGCTGTCTTGCTTGATCTATGGAAAACCTTTGAAAGTGTCAACCATTCCATTCCCTTTCACAAATTAAGTATCCTAGGATTTGTAGATAGCACTGTATTCTAGTATACAAATTACCTCACTAATCAAGCCTATATAATGCAAGCTGGTGCCCTGTGAATTAACTGTGATTTATTTTCTGCTGCAGTCCCTTAGGGGTACATTCCTGAGCCTATCTTATTCTCTATCTTTAATAATGACATTTCCACTTCTATCCCTTCAGGTAAAACAAGACTTTACACAGATGACATCATCCTGTACAAAGCTTGACCATCTTCCTCCTCAGTCCAGTCTGCCCTTCAAAAGGAGTTCATATCCATCCTTACTTGACTTACAGAAATAAACTTACTCTTAATGTCAGTAAAACTGCCACAATGCTCTTCAGCTCCCAGTAGTAACTTAAAACTACCCACCCTGTTAATCACGGCCATGACCAACCAACCAATAAGCATGGTCAAGCATTATGATTTTCTTGATCTAATACTTCATAAAACACTCTTTTTCAGAAACCACATTGACAACATAGTTGCAAAAAGTACTACCCAACTGAAAAGCCCCTTCTTCATTTCAAACCAAATTATCAAAGAAGCTACAAAAGATCTGGCAAATAACATATTTATTCCAAGACCAGAATATGCCCTACCAGGTATTACTCAGCACTCTATATAAAACACATCTAAAATACAAACAGAAGTTAATGCCATATATAAGTTCATTTGTATTTCACACCAACTCAAACATCACTGTTTTGCAGTCACAGCCTGTTCTACACTCTATCTACCCTAACTTTTAAAATACTAAATACTTCTTTCTGCCCATCCTTAAGATTTAAACTTCTGCCCATCCCTAAGATGTAAACTTCATATAAAATCCTCACCTTTCTCTTTCAGAAGCCAGGACAGCAACAACTTAACTCAAGTCAAGTCCCCTTTAAGTCTTACAGCAGGTGAAAAATCCTTTAGTAAAATTGTTACTGCTAATTGGAATAATCTCTCAGCACAATTCAAGCAGCTTACTGAGTACTTACATTTCAGAAAAAAGTAATAGCAAAAGTAAGAGGCACACACAAGTGTACCTGCTTTATAAACAAAGGATAAACTACGGCTCCCTGTTGAAATGTCAAGACTTTGATTGCTGAGTTCTGAAACATTGAAAGAAAGGACATAAAATGCAGGAGAAGAGCAAATTTAGAACATTGCCATTTTCCTTTAAATTATATTTTTGCAGGGGCAAGACCCAGTACCCCTGATGTGGGTGGTGTGCCTCCTACCTCTTGAACTTACAGTATATATACTAATTCCAAAATTGTGATACCTTAGAGAAAAGGGAATACTGCCATAAATGACATTTCAGTCTTAGCACATGTAAGTCCCAATTGTTGGTCTTTCAGTCTCCTCATATTGAGACTCATCAACCTAAATTCTGACACATTAAATGGCTTTCATTTTTGTTAGATCTGTCAAAGGACAAGCCACAGTTGCAAAATAAGGTACAGACTTTCTCTAATACTCTGGAAAGGTTGTTTTTTTCTTTAGCAGAAGGGGGTAGGATGTATTTGTCACTACTCCTTTGATAAGACTAGAATTGTTGAATACTGGGCCTTTCCTAGGTTCTCTATCAACTCAACAATTCTTGGCATAGGATAGCTGTCAAACTTTGAATTACTATTCAGTTTTCTACAGTTATTACAGAATCTGATACTTCATTCAGGTTCAGGAATTAGCACTACTGGGCTGGTCCATTCACTTTATGACTCTTCTATCACTCCTAACCTGATGAAGTTTGGAATTTCTTCACTTACTAAGTTTTTTGTGATTCCAGATCTTTGTAAAGCCTCAGTCTAACTTTTATTACAAGTGTTGTCTCTGTTTTATGTTCTACCATTGTGGTTCTTCCAGGCTTTTCTGAAAACTTTCCTTTATTGCTTTATAAAAAATGAAGTGCTTCTATTTGTTTTTTTTTTTTTTTTTTTTTTTTTTTGACAAGGACTTTTCTAACTGCATTTCAAGTATAGACTTCCTAATCTCTACTTTATGAACTTCAGCCTGCAAACTCACTGTAGAACTTTCTACTTCCTTCCATGGCCTAAGTCTATTAATGTGATAGACTTTATTTCTTATTTATTGATTGATTGATTGATTGACTGATTGACATTTGTTGACTGGGAAAGTTTACTAGGTCAGAAACACATTTTCAGTGGAGGCCTGGGGAAAAAAGCTCCAGAAAACAAATTGTTACAAAAATTAATACAAAATGTAAAATTTGTAGAGTACACCTTGACACACAAAATTGATTGTTTATACAAACTACTAAAAAAAAAAAAAGATTGTTACAAAAATGAATGCAAAATGTAAAATACGTAGATCACACCCTGACACACCAAAGGTAATGATTTTATATACAAACTAACATGCAGCTAGCTATATTAAACATGCATTTATTCTAGCTTTCTCTTTTTTGGCTGCTTATCCTTTCAGTTTGCTGCATTTATTTTTCAGTCACATCAAATGGCCTTTACCAGTTAGCCACAGATTTATTTTCTCATGGACGGCATAATGCTAATGTCTAATTTCTTGAGATAAATTCTCTAAGGTGGCCATTTTTAGTATAAACCTATTGTATCTTCTGGGCTTTCGGCTTGTGCTAATTTACTATGGACATAACCAGCTTTACTTTATCTAAAAACTAACATGGTTTTCTGTAATGTTTTAAATTGTGTTTTTTCTTCTTCTTCTGAAGTTTCTTTGGCAGTGTCAAGCAGTCCTCTGAGATGCCTGCCATATAGAAGTTTAAACAGGGTAAATCCAGCTTAAGCTTGTGATATTTTTCTGTTTGCAAACAGTAAGTGGAGTAGCAATTAGTTCCAATTATTGCAATCTGCATTGATAATTTTTCTTAGCATAGATTTCAGTTTTTTTCACTAATCTATCAGTTTGTGGACTGCAGATTGACTTTGTCAACAGTTTGACTTTAGAGCAGTGGCATAACTGATGCGATACTCTTGACATTTAGGGAGTATTTTGGTCAATAACTATATATTTAGGGAAAACCACTCTAGAGAATAACATGACCAGTTCTTTGGCAATAGCACTGACATTACCTTTGCCTAATGTTACATCTTAAAATTTTAAAGAACAGCCCATTTACTAATATGCACTTATACATACTGCGAGATTTTAATAATGTCCCCACAATGTAAATGGCAATATATTCTAATGGTACCTCTTTACTAGGTATTGAGGTTTAAAGGATACTCAATTCCAGGGTAAGATGTTTTTTGCCATCAATTTTCTGACCACTACTTTTGCCTTTATTTTGTCCATCTGTAGGTGACCTCCTAAAATATAAGTATAGACTAGCTTTATTACTACTGTCCTATAAGGTTTTGGGTACTAATAATTGATGCAAAGTTCCTCCCCAATCTTTACTTTATATAAAGGGTTATGTTATTCTAGAGAAAGAACATCTCCTGTCCAACCTTCTCTGTTTTCTGTATAAACATCTTGAGTACTCACTTTTTTTGAGAAAATGTCTTCAGGTTTACTGTTTACTTACAGAGATTTGCTGCTTACAGTCTGCTTTTACTGGAGTGTTCTACTTTACACTAACTGAAAATAGTTGAAAACCCTGCATTTTCCCACCAATCTCACTTTTAGTACCCACATTTTTCTAGTCGTCCTCACTTAAGTATCCTTGTTCTTCTATCTTTGTTCTCAGCATTTCTATACCAACACTTCTCACAAGTCATGGTGCAGACTTCTGTCTTGTATTGCTTTGTAATTCAGTGTTTTCTATCAGTTCACCTTCAGTTCCTGTACTGACATCTCTTAGTTTTGAGCTATTGCTGCTCTGTCACTGGGGCAGATTTCCTTTTTACTGTCTAATCATGACCAATTGTTAGCCCTTTTTGCAGTTTCTATATCAGCTTCCTTCTCCTGATTTTGATTCTGGACCTCTTCATATTGTCATTCCCTTGCTCTCCCTTCCCATTGTTATGGTTAACATGTGTATTATGCTGCTGTTTTACCACTTTCTTATTTTGTATTGGCTTGTCACACTGTCTGTAGTTTCTCTTTCCTCTCATATCTTCCACATTGCTTAAAAATTGAAAATATTTTCAAAATATGACATCATAAGTAAAGTCATTGGTTACAACAATAATAATAATGATAAAGGTTTCCCTAGGACTGCTTGAATTTTTACATGTGTGAGGGGATGTTTCTTTCCATCAATGTGAATGCAAATTACCTATAGTTTTTGCTTTTTCCTAAATTTATGATTTGATACCAAGGGACTCTTAGCAAGGGTAATCATGCTTCCAGAATCTAGAAGACTTGAATTTCTCCTCCTTCTAGACACATAGTACACTTAACCACCTTAGCTGTAACACAGTGGCATAATGTTCGCTCAGTTATTCTAGCTACTATCATGTCATATCGCACAGGAACAACTATTTACAGCATACATTTCAGCTTCCACATTTCTTCTACTAGCAATCTCTTCTGTATTAGTGGAACAGAATTTAGTAGTGTGATATCTCCCCTGCATTTAAAACAAATTAACCCATTACGTGCTACTTCTTGTTTTACAGAAATTGCTTCAATTCTTGACTTAAAAGGAGACACTTCAGTTTTAAACACTATGGGAGAATTCAATAAAGCCTACATGGAATGATCTTCCATGTAGGCATAGTGGCATGGAGTTTACATGGAAGTAAGCAGCCTTAAAGGGGCGTGCACGAGCGTGCAAACATGGAACTGTCTGTGGCATGCCAATCATCTCATAAGTAGGTGAATTGCATGCAAATGTGGGTGCTGGAGTGATCCAGCAAGCAGATAGGCAGTTCTGCAGTCCCTGTGTTGGTTTCCAAAGTGAACCTGGAAAATGTCCGTGTACAAGAAAATAAAAAGTGAACAGGGGGCTGTAAAAGCCCATTTAGAAGGTCAGAAATAGCACAGCAGGTACACATATGTGCAAAACTATGCCCTGTGTGTCCAAAAAGTAATGCAAAATAATTATTTTTTTTAAATAACCATATTATATTTGCACGGCATGCAGCAGTGTGCAAACATGCCCTTATGCAAATAAAAATATATTAAAAAGTGTAAAAATGGAAAATAATAAATAAGTGACAATAATGCATTATAGTTCCTTGCATGGAGTATGTACAATGCTAGATATCTGTGGTTGCTAAGGATGCAGGCCCTGGAATACTGTAGTATCCAGGTTGTGTGCACTGATCTGTATGCAGATGAGCTGGGGTGAGTGAATAGAAAAATGGGCTACCATGTCCGCAGACAAAATCTGTGTAGCCTCAGAACAATGTTGGTGCCACAGGAGAGCTAGCTGACATCAAAAGGAGGTGTGTCACTATCTGTTTAAGCACATTGGAGGTCAGCAGTGCTTGTTTGAGAGGCACACCTCTGAGCTAAGCAGGGGTGTGTGTCTAGTACAGTAAGCTTTGTTTAGCTTTGGGGCATGCGTTTTAGCTGGTATGAGCATGTTTGTGTGGTACACCACTGTGCTGAGCATGCCTGTCAATGGGGGTGTGTCCATTGAGTGTTGAGCATTGTTTACATCTGTAGCACAGGTTCGTTTGCTGTGCTGCACTCCTTAGCAGGAAAGACTGTTTAAAAAAAAGATTGAAAATTGCTTGGGAAAGTCAAACATGTATAAATTACTGATGACACCTGTTCCACTTAACCTGGGCCAGTAAAACTACTCAGTGATGTACTTGGCAGGTGGAATATATCATAGTTAGCTGATCACACTGGCTGCATCTGCAGTAGAGCACTATAAAGTATGCATACACCCTACAATCTGATTTTTCCCCCATACTCTGCACCACTGGAGTACAGACTTGGGAATTTTAACTGACAGAATATTAGGGCCTGCTGCAGCTCTGCTACATCTGTATGTGCTAGATGCTGAGGTCAGTGCTGCTGTTGACAATAGAACTAGACTGAGAAGGAGAAGAGTGTTCAGGCCCAGGGTAACTTTCCAGGAGCTACATGAGCTGGAGATTGTAGAGTGCTACAGGATAGGCAGGGACTTATTACAGGAACTCACTGAGCTCTGCCTCCCTCAACTCAGACCCAGAGGCAACAGAGGGGAAACCATCCCAGTAGAAACAAAGGTATGTGTAGCCCTTGGGATACTAGCTACAGGTACTTTCCACAGACCAACTGGGGACGTGATAGGGGTCTCACAGGCATCAGCATCCAGGGTACTCCACCAGTTCCTGGATGCCATGCTACCACATGCCAGTGAGCACATTTATTTGCCCTGCACCCCTGAGGAAAGGGCCAGCAGTGTGTGTCTCTTCTACCGTGTAGCACACTACCCAGAGGTACTGGCTGCACTCATGTTCACATCAAAGCACCACCTGGTGAGGAGGGTAGAGTCTATGTCAACCACATGGAGTATCACTCCAACTGCCAGGCTATGTGCAATGCTCAGGGCATTATCCTGAATGTGCGTGCTGGCAGCCTTGGCAGTTATCATGACTCCCATTTCTGGTATGCATCACAGCTGTACCAGATGTTTTCTAGGGGGGATATCCCATATGGCCATCTACTGGGGGATGCTGGCTATGCACTGGAACCATGGATGATGACACCCATCTGAAATACACACACACCCACATAGGAACACCATAATGAGGCACACACGCAAACTAAAAACATCACAGAGCATGTGTTTCTGCTGATCAAGTCATGGTTCCAGTAACTCAATATATCTGATGGAGCCCTGCAGTACCCTCCAGCCACATGTGCACAAACGTTCACAGTATGCACCATGCTACACAATATGATTCTGTGGAAACAGCTGCAGGACGATCATCACAGGGAAGGGGAAACACAGACACCCACCAGTGCCTAGGTCCCTACAATCACACCCACAGGGGGACTTGGAGGAGGAACCTCCTGAGGCTGTCCCTATAGGCAGACATAGGCATGCCCAGTATGCCCTGGCCTTGACAAAGAGGCAACGCATAGCACATGCACAGATAACCTAAGGTCCTAGGGACTGACACCTCACTCTGACTTGCATACATAGTTGTGAAGGCTGTCAGCCTAGCTAGATAGAATTTTGTAGATAATTCTGTCATTTGTAAATATTAATATAAGCCACAGGCTTGTTCTCTTAAATGGAAGAAAATTGTGTTAAATGTTGAACGTCAAAAATGTAACAACCGTGCACTCTGCTGGAAAAAAGCTGATAAGTCAAGCCTTGTGTGACTGTTTGATCTCAAACTTGGAGCCGTGATGTCCGGACCAGGAGATTTTTTCTATTATTTTGAGAACAGAGTTAATTGCTAGATTTTACATATATAATGTCTTTAATTGCTGTGGTTTCCTGACCAGGTGCAAAATCAAAGATATGTTAAATTCTGAGTTTCTGTTAGCATGGGAACCAGGGAAAAATGATGTAATTTAAAATGAGTCAGAAGTGATGTATTATCAATTAAAAAAACTGTCTCAGAGATAGAGAGAGACAGAGAGGCTTTTGGATTTTGTCTAAAGCTGACAACAACTCACCAGTACTCTGCTTTTGCTCTATATGTAAGTTTATTTAGAATTGTGATTACTCTTTGGAAAAGATAGAAAATAGTAAGTTTAGTCTGTTTTCTATATTTATGTCAGAACTACTCTACAGCATTATTTTGAACATTTTCCTGTGATGTCTGAACACTTGACTAGCACTGTATAGTAAGAAGTATTGTCTTGTGTTGTTATTATTTATTATTAAATATTTTTAAAGCTTTCAACTGTGGCTGTTTTGTGTAGAGATAATTAAGCTCTAGAGTACATTGCACGCATATAGTGATACTATACAAGGCCACTCCAATAGTCTTGCTGCTCAGTCACACTTACTATTTGAATATCAGCAATATTACACAGTGAAATTGGTCACCCTTTGGTATGGGCCTTATTAGTAGCTGATATTAGTGGTTGGTGGCAGCTGGTACTACCGTATAGAATGGCAGGAAGGGGCATAGCCAGGGAACCTGTGCCAGCCTTTCCCAGGAGGGTCTGTGTGTTTGTATATAACTCATATCTTAAAGTACGTGTGTGTGTGTGTGTGTGTGTGTGTGTGTGTGTGTGTGTGTGTGTGTGTGTGTGTGTGTGTGTGTGTGTGTGTGTGTGTGTGAGAGAGACTACTTGGGCAGGGTCATGAAGCAATGGTTGGACAGAGAGGGTGCTGGAGGATTTAGCTTGCCCACTAGGCTGAGACCTGTACCCTATAACTGTGCCAGTGGGGAGTCTTATTGGGGATGTGGGGAGTAAGATAGAAACCAGCCCCAGACTGACTGTGATCTCTGTGTGCTCTTAAGGGAAATTATAATTTACTGTGTGTGTACTTGTTATCCTTCCCAATGTGGACACCCCTCACTGGTGTTAGTGGTGAGAATTGAGGCCCCTGATTACTGGGCCAGTGCATGGGCGTCACATATTAATTGTTTGGAAGAGGTGGGATACCCACACCACATATTAATTGGTTGGCAATTGGCTTGTAGTGGTGTGGATAGTGAATTCCTGTAGCCTACCATATGGAGCTTCTAGCCATAGCCCCTGATATTCCCTTTGCAGGTCAAACGGGCATAAAATGTACAAAGCGATGTATTATGCAGAACTTCCATTGGCCTGGAATTTCCAGAGATGTAACAGGGTACTGCAGGATGTGTGAGCAGTGCCAAAAGGTAGGCAAGACAAGAGACAAGGTGAGAGCTCCTTTGATGCCTTTGCGTGATTGAGGAGCCAGTCCAGAGAGTAGCTATGGATATTGTGAGGCAGCTGAGTACCCCAAGTTCTACAGGGAAAAAGTATATCCTAGTGGTAGTAGATTATGGTATAAGATACCCTGAGGCAGTGGTTTTGTCTTTCATTGAGGCAGAAAATGTGGGAAATGCTTTATTAGAGATTTTTAGCAGAGTAGGTGTCCCAAAAGAAATACTGACGGACAGAGGTGCCAATTTCCTGTCAGACCTGCTGGCTTGTCTGTGGAAGTACTGTGGGTGAAGCACCTGAAGACCACCCCCTACCATCCCCAGACTAATGGTCTTGTTGAAATGTTAAACTCTACAATCAAGTCCATGCTATGGGCATTTGCAGACCAGTTTAAGGGAGTGAGTCAAATATGTGCCCTATCTGTTGCTTGCTTACAGAGAGGTTCCCCAGGAATCCACAGGGTTTTCACCCTTTGGCTTGCTATATGGGGATAGGGTGACAGGGCCTCTAGATTTTATTTGAGATGGGTGGGAAGGTGAGTTGGAATCCCACAAGGAGTGTGTTGTGGTATATGTCCTAAACCTCAGGACAAGGCTCAGGGAACTCATGGGCTTGGCCCAGGAAAACCTGGCAGAAGCCCAACAGTAGAAAAAGCTCCTGTATGACAGGAATGCTTGAGCTAGAGGGTATTCTGTAGGGCATCAGGTAATGGTTGTCATTCTTGTCAGACACAACAAGCTGCAAGCAGCTTGAGAGGGACCCTACAAGGTGGTAAGAAAGGTAAGTGATGTTAACTACACAGTGGAAATGCTAGGCAGGTGGCATGGGCACAAAATGTGCCATGTTAACATTATGAAACCTTACCATGACAGGGAGGCCCTTGTGTTGAGTATTTGCAGTGGACTGTAGGAGGGGTCTGAGAGAGATCTTGTGACTGATCTCCTCAGTGAGGCTCGGACTGACACCTCATTGGAAGGGGTAGTAATGTCCCAGCAGGTATCTCCTACCCAGGTTTGAGAAATCTGAGCAGTGTTACAGGAGGTTGGAGACATATTCGCTGGGAAACAAGGGTGCACCCACCTGGTGCAGCACCAGGTGGATACAGGACCCCAAAGGCCTATTAGGCAGACCCCTTATAGGGAGTCTGAGAGAGTCAAACAGACTCTGAGGGAGGAGATACAGGAGATGTTGGAACTAGGGGTAATTCAAGAGTCCAACAGTCTCTGGGCCTCCCCAGTGGTGCTGGTGCAAAGAAGGATGGCAGCACCAAGTTCTGTGTGGACTACAGGAAATTAAATAGTCACACAGAGTCAGATGCTTACCCGTTGCCTAGGTCGGATGAGGCCTTAGAGCAGCTGGGTGGGGCTAAGTATCTTACCACGATTGATCTTACCAAGGGTTACTGGCAGGTGCCCTTGACTCCCAGTGCTAGAGAGAGGTCAGCCTTTGTGACTTGTTTTGGCTTGTATGAGTTCACAAAAATGCCCTTTGGGATGAAAAATGCTATGGCGACTTATCAGAGGTTGGTAGATCATATCCTAGCAGGAGCAGGAGAGTTTGCCCTTGCTTACTTAGATGATATTGCCATCTATGGCCGTTCCTGGCAAGAGCACCTTCAGCATGTCTGGGAGGTGCTGGGCAGACTACAGAGGGCAGGGTTGACCATTAAGCTGAGCAAATGTCAGGTGGGTATGGCAGAGGTCTCCTACCTGGGACATAAAGTGGGGAGTGGTAAGACCAGGCCAGAACCTGCTTAAGTGAAAGCCATTCATGCATGGCCTGCACCTGTTACCAAAAAGCATGTGAGGGCATTCATAGGGACAGCAGGGTACTACAGAAAGTTCATCCCCAGTTATAGTACCATAGCTGCTCTCCTCACAGACCTGACAAGGAAAAACAAGCCAGATAAGGTAGTGTGGACCCCAGCATGTGAACAGGCATTCCAGAAGGTTAAAGAAGCTTCAGGAGGACCCCCTGTGTTTGCCAATCCAGATTACAGCAAATAATTTGTTGCGCAGTTGGATGCTTTGAACCATGGGGTGGGGGTTGTACTTATCCAGATTTAGAGGGAGAAGAGCACCCAGTGGTTTATCTCAGTCATAGGCTCCAACCCAGGGAGGGATGCTATGCAGCTGTAGAAAAGGAATGTCTAGCTATAGTGTGGGCACTGCATACATTTCAGCCTTATCTGTATGGAAGAAAACTCACTGTAGTTACGGATCACAACCCCCTAACATGGTTACATCAAGCCAGCCAGCAAAATGCCAAGTTGCTAAGATGGAGACTAGAGTTGCAAGCATATTATATGTCAGTGCAGCACTGCAGTGGGATTAGCAATGCCAATGCAGATGGGCTCTCAAGACAGGGCATGGGGTAAGGTATACTCAGATAGACCTAACCCTCTCAAGCAAAGTTTCTCAAGGGTCACTAGTTCTCTGGGGGGGGTATGTGAAGGCTGCCAGGCTAGCTAAATATAATTTTGTAGATAATTCTGTCATTTGTAAATATTTATAGAAGTCATGGGCTTGTTCTCTTAAATGGAAGAAAATTGTGTTAAATGTTGAACGTCAAAAATGTAACAACAGTGCACTCTGATGGAAAAAAAGCTGATAAGTCAAGCCTTATATGACTGATCTGAAACTCGGAGCCATGATGTCTGGACCAACAGATACTTTCTATTGTTTTGAGACCAGAGTTAATTGCTAGATTTTACATATATAATGTCTTTAATTGCTGTGGTTTCCTGACCAGGTGCAAAATCAAAGATATGTTAAACTCTGAGTTTCTGTTAGCCTAGGCACCAGGGAAAAATAATGTAATCTAAAATAAGTCAGCAGTGATGTATTATCAATTTAAAAGACTATTTTAGAGAGAGAGTGTGAGAGTCTTTTGGATTTTGTCTAAAGCTGACAACAACTCACCAGTACTCTGGGATTGCTCTGTATGTAAGTTTATTTAGAACTGTGATTGCTCTTAGGAAAAGATAGAACATAATAAGTTCAGTCTAGCTGTTTTCTATATTTATGTCAGAACTATTCTACAGTATTATTTTAAGCATTTTCCTGTGATGTCTGAACTCTTGACTAGCATTGTGTAATAAGAAGTACTGTCTCTGTTTTTTTATTATTTATTATTAAATATTTTTAAACCTTTCAACTGTGGCTGTTTTGTGTAGAGATAAATTAAGCTCTAGAGTACATTGCATGTATATAGTGATACTGTATAAGGCCACTCCAATAGTCTTGCTGCTCAGTCACACTTACTATTTGGATAACAGTAATATTGCAGAGTGAAATCGGTCGCCCTTCCGTAAGGGCATTATTAGTAGCTGATATTAGTGGTTGGTGACAGCTGGTACTACAGTATAGACTGGCAGGAGGGGGCATAGCTGGAGAATCTGTGCCAGCCTTCACCAGGAGCATCTGTGTGTTTGTATATAACTCGTATCTTAAAGTGTGTGTGTGTGTGTGTGTGTGTGTGTGTGTGTGTGTGTGTGTGTGTGTGTGTGTGTGTGTGTGTGTGTGTGTGTGTCAGCTACTTGGACAGGGACATGAAGCACTGGTTGGACAGAGAGGGTGCTGGAGGTTTTAGCTTGACCACTTGGCTGAGATCTATACCCTATAGCTGTGCCAGTGGGGAGTCTTTTTGGGGATCTGGAGAGAAAGGGAGAAACCAGCCCTAGACTGACTGTGATCTCTGTGTGGTCTTAAGGGAAATTGTACTTTACTGTGTGTGTACTTGCTATCCTTCCCAATGTGGACACCCCTCACTGGTGTTAGTGGTGAGGATTGGGGCTCCTTGATTACTGGGCCAGTGCATGGGCATCACAATATTAAAAAGGATGCCAGCCACACCACACAACCTGTACCTTACCATGTATTGGCTGTGTACTGCATGCATTAGATATAGTCTGCCCTGAAATACGGTCTCTCAACCACTGCATTCACAAGGTAAGTCAATCTTTTCAACAAATGTATGAGGTACTAGAGTATGGTAGCATATGTATGAACCTCTGCATGTATGCAAGGGAATAGAGTGGGCTGCTGTGCTGCTTGCCGAGAAGTAACAGTTATGTGGGGCAACAGGTACACTGTACAATACTGAGTGACCCATAATATGCATTAGACAACATGGCTGAATAATCTACTGCAGTATGCAAGGGGAATGCCAAACAGCGAGGTCATAGGTTAGATGCATGACTGTCAATGTCAGAGTCCCCTACCCCCAACACATCAGTGTTCCCATATAACTGCAGGAAAAGTTTGTTTGCAAGGATATATCAGCAGACCACAGAATCCCAGGCCTGTCACAAAGAACCTGGCCACATTCCATATATTCCACAAAATACAGGGGTCACAGCAGGGGTCACTGTGTATGTCTCTCTGCTGTTGATAGTGTGAGGAATTAAACCTCAATTTCTGGTAGCTGGTGTGGCTCACTGGGATAAGTACATTAGCATGGTTGATCATGTTGACGGTTCGAAGCTAGCTGCACCTACAACTTTTGCATGTGAGTTACACATATGGTAGGAGTCCCGCAGACTGTCAATATGCCACAATCTGTTACTGCAAGAAAGCTGGACAAAGCCAGAGACAATGGGGGACAGAGGGCCAAACCTACAGACATTATACATGCTCTGTCACCTAGTAGGTGGTTAGTCGAACAGCAGGTTGCAACAGGTCAGATCAGCAGCAGGATGTAAAGTCCATCATGTAACTGTCTTTTCAATTCTTACAACAATTCAGTGGGCTCCATGTAGTAGTATATTACCAGAAAAACACAACTGCATGAGGAACAAAGCAGACATATGGGGCGGAATGCTGGAAATCCTGCAAAAACATATACAGTGAGAGGTATGTAGACTGTCACCCTGTGTGTGGTGTTACATCATGTATGCCACTCACATCATACCTACAACTGCCTAGAGCAGGAAATCTGGACAAAGCCATGAGCAGTAGTGGGAAAAAGGCCCAGATATAAGGAGAAGGATTAACTACTGGCCAGATAAATGTAGAAAGTTCATAGAATAACAGGTCAAGCTTTATTACGGGTTTCGTGATGTGTACGGAGTCAGTAACTCACATGTCTGTCATGATTTCCTAATGTCAATCTATGATGCTTTCTCAATAATGTACCAAAAAATCACAATGCTATGTACAAAATAACATACATAAGATGCAAAACTCTGTGCATTCTATTGCAATCTGTACAGTTGATAGGTGTGAGACATATATTACATTCAGCACACAGCTGGGGAATGCCTTGAACAAAATATCATGGAGGTGCTGGAATGTTGAAACAGGTGCAGCACACAAAATCCCGGACTGGAGTACAAGTAGGTCTTGCCTGGAGTTGCCTTGTAAGTACTGACAGTCACACTTGGGATGCTCTACACGTAGCTGACTGGAGCCCATGTTTGATGCCTCATATGCCCAAAGAACTGCTATGTGGAAATATGTCTGTGCATACAGACAGCTATGAATATATATCTGTCTCTCCCTAGCCCCCTCACACATCATTACCCTATCAGTATGTGGCAAACATATCTATATCTATATCTATCTATATATATATATATATATATATATATATATATATATATATATATATATATAGATATATATATTGTATTTTATATATATATATATATATATATATATATATATATATATATATATATATATATATATATATATATGCACACACACACACACACACACACACACACACACATATATATATATACATACATATATATACATACATATATATACATATATATATATATATATATATATATATATATATATATAGATATGTGTGTGTATGTATGTATGTATAGGAATAGAGAGATTGAGAGAGCTGCATACACTCGGGTATCATTGAAAAACTCATCAGCTTAAATGTTAACCCATACATCGTATGGCTGTTGCAAACTGGCTGAGTGACAGAACCCACCACAGGGTCAGAGTTACAAGCCATGTGTCAGACTCAAGCCTGTCACAAGTGGTGTACCACACAGGGCTGGGTCCTGGGCCCACTCTTGTTTACTTCTACTTTTCAGTACAAGCAAACACAGGAGGTTGAAACTGACAAGTTTGCAGATGACACCAAACTAAAAAAGCATCTGGAAATACATCACACTACAGATATCCTTCAGAAGGGTCTCCACAGAGGAAGCGGATAACTGCATTTGCCAAATACAAAAAATAAAAATCAAAAAAAAAAATAGCATATCAACAAAACAAGTGGTACCCCACTTAATAGGTGGCAAATGGCAATCCACTGGGAACTGACAGAGAGTGGGGTGGGACAGGGGACCCAGGTTGATAGTAGTCTGTCATGTACACCCATGTAGCATGTAGAAGTTAGAAGACCTTCTACATTCTACATTTTATCATGAAGGATTCAAGGGTCTAGATCAAGGATCAGACTTAGTCATGAGCACAATGCCACTCATCACTCATCAGACCAATGATTGGTATGCCCCGTCGGCCAGTGACCCGACACTTGCAGCCAGCAGGAGAGGAGGCCACAGTTCATGAAAGTCAAAGGATAAAAGGTCCAAAACATGCAGCCTATGGCGACTCCTGAAAGAACTCAGCTCTATTCAGTCGCTAGATTGATGCTTAGAGTGACCTTTGCTAACATACAAAAGGCCATCAAACCCAGATTTGATATGTAATGTCAAACTCAAAATCTAGATCAGAGATTCAAGCAAAGCGGACTACTTAAACCTACGATGGACATATTAATAGGGTGTGCCCAGGCACGATTAAAGACTCCTATGCTGCAGAATATGCTGATCGTAAAATAACGGCAGAGCACCACCGTATAAGTCTGGCCTTGTTCAAGAGACAGTTGATGGGTGGATGGGATTTGCAGATATACCCCAGGGATTACCTCAGTGTCACTGCTCAGCATAGGCACAGCAAAATAATGGGTATAGTTCCCCATACTAAAAAGCTACCTATGTGTAGAGTGATTTAGACCCTCCACATATATGCATATAACACAGTCACATAACACACACAGCTATAGTTACATCCCTGATATACATAGCTCTATACACACACATATATATATATATATATATATATATATATATATATATGTATATATATATAGCTACTTTGATGCAGCAAATTTACATTTCATCAAAATGTAAATTTGTGGCCTCACTTACGCGAAAGTGCATTTTTTCGAACCTGCACTTTCATGTAAAAACAAAAAATAAAACCTAAATAAAAAAAAAAAAAAAAAAGCTCACTAAACACACTCATGCAGGGGGGCATGCACACCCCACTTTAATATTCTCACTCCAAGATCCCACTACAGTGGGGAAAAGGGAATATTCCCTTATCCCCACTGTACCATGATCTCAGCAATAGCTTGCTTAGTTGTACATCAACACTAAACCTTGATATACAACTAACGTTTCATGCAAACTGCATGTTTTTCTTTTCTGTTTTTACACAAAAGTGCTTTTTCGAAAAACTGCACTTTCGCATAAGTAAGGTCACAAATTTACATTTTGATGAAATGTAAATTCGCTGGATCAAATGGGATACATATATATATATATATATATATATATATATATATATATATATATATATACACATGTGTATATGTGTATGGGGTTGTATGAATGTTGACACTTACATGCAGAATGCAGGGGTTATCTGGACCTACACACACACAACAGTTGTCTGATGGTAACAGACCAAGGTCGCATAATGACAAAATCTCCCCAACCACAGAACGCTGTGCCTGTGGAATGTCAGCCTGTTGACAGACAACAGTTAGCAGGTTGTGTAATGTGTAATGGCTTCAATGCAGGACTTGCACAGGCCATATTGTCACCGGCCAATTGTCCATGTAGCAAACTGCAACTGGCCAGACATGGAAAAACTGGTACCTGTATACACATAGCAGGGGTATTAACAGGTATTCCACTAGTAGGACACTATATACACTAACAGCATAAAGCAGGTTCACTCTGCAGGCCACACATGCTGTGTAATACAAAGCCACTTGAGCAGTCCACAAGTATTGTTGCTGCAACCACATGTACAGCAGATTTAACTGGTGGTGCATGCAATAAATACTGTGAACTATAGTATATAATAGTAGATAGGTAGGGTTCTAATCTCACTTCAGCCACTGTGTGTGTGTGTGTGTGTGTGTGTGTGTGTGTGTGTGTGTGTGTGTGTGTGTGTGTGTGTGTGTGTGTGTGTAAATATTTCCCTTACTGCAGTACAGACATGCCTGTCTGTGCAATGGTTAATCATTTTATGACCATGTGACTAGCGTTCTCTTGAACGTTGGCCTCCTTGTCAACACCTGCTGATGTCATCCACCTTAACAGCACTGGCTGACAATCTAACAACAGATAAGTTCCGTGGCCCATGTGATAAGTACATAGTGCTGTAGTGTATACTACTAGATAGGTAGGGGTTCTAATCTCACAACAGGCAACACTGTGTGTGTGCATAAATATATCTCCTTGCAGCAGTGGACACATGCCTGTATCACCTATCTGTGCAATGGTTACACATTTTAAGGCCTTGTAACTACCTGTTAACCTCTCCCTTGGCCTACTTTACAAGGCCTGCTGATGTCATTCAACTTAACAGCATGGGCTGACAATCTAATAACAGATAAGCTCTGTGGTGCATGCGATAAGGTACATATTGCTACAGTGTATACTACTAGATAGGTAGGGGTTCTAATCTCACAACAGGCAACTGTGTGCATGTGTGTACAAATGTATTCCATGCAACAGTACCTGTATGGGTGTACAATGATCATGCATTTTACAGCCCTGTAACTAGCTTCTGGCCTAAATAGCCCACATTTACCTATGCATAAATGATATCCGCCACCACCTACATTTGTATGTACAGACCACCCAGGTGACACATATCAAGGGTAGTAGGCCTTGTCACATGCATGAATGATTACCCTGACTGCCCCTACTGACCCTTCCATACCATTGTACTGCAATGCCATCCTGTGCTACTGTATTGCTGCTAAGTCTCCATTACTCAGCCACTCAAACCCCTGGAACAGAAACATACACAGTTATGTGAGACACATGTCAGTCTGCAACAGTACCAGCAGTCTAATGTCATGCAACAAAAATACACAAACTGTAATGTGTACACATGACACATGCCAGCATACAGCACCTGTCATGCCCATAGCAGCTTGCATGGCAAAACACTACCACAATACAAAACCTTCATGTAAAGTAATATAGTCACCTTGTGTATCAGACAAATATTTGCATGTCCCTGCATTGATGGCGTAGATGATAGGAATGTGGCACAGGTATTATCACTTGCACAGGGTGTGGTGTGGGGTGCAAGAGGCCTAGCCTGTGCCAAATAGTTGACAACATGTGTGTAAGTCAGGAAGGGGTGCTGGTTAGGTGAGCCATGGAGAGGTACCATGTGTGTTTATTGGTGAGTTCCATGTGACAGTGATGTTTGAGTCTGTGCATGTACACAGTCAAGTCCATTGCTAGCCCTACACATGTGTATGTTGACTGTATGTGGCAGAGTGGAGTTCACTGTCTCTGGCCATGAACATGGGAACTGGCTCTGCCAGGAGTGGCACTGACACCACCATGTCCAGGGTCAGATGCAGTGCTATTAGCTGACAGTGACTGCTGTCTGCTGGGCCCGTGTCCCTGACAGGATCTCCCAGGTCCAGGTGCCCATGGCCTGCCATGTCGTGGTGTAGACAGCACACACCCTTCTGTGGTGCTGAAGGTACTGCCACAACAGGAGCGTGAGTATACACAGTGACATAGACCCTCAGCAGATGGTGTTGCTGACCTATGTCCATGTGTCCAAAGCCCTACTCCAACAAGATGTTCCAGCACAGACAATGTGTAGTGAAACACTGACACTGTCTCAGTCAACCGTCTGTCCACTACATCAGTGAAATGATTCATGGTGTCACCAATGTAGTGGAAGCTGTCACAGATGTCAGACTGTGCTGCATCCATAATCCTAAGCATCCATCTGGTTTTGCATTCGGAACATGCCTGTGCCTCCATGATGGACCAAAACATGTGGCAGGTGACCTGTGATGTGATACCTTTGAAAGGTGGTGGATGGTCAGCAGTCCTCCTCAGAGCACCCTTGTCAATCTGTCTGTGTGTGACCTCACCAGCTCTCTGGCTATGGCTAGTGTCTACACTCATTAATGCCATAGTTGCCACACTATCCTGTTTGATGTCACCACACTCTGACTGTCCTATATCTGTGGCCTCAGGTGACTGGGTATGTGTGGGCATACTGTTTGTGTGCGGGGACAATGAGGGAGGAAGTGTGATGTCAACACATGGGACAGATTCAGCACCCAGCAAACCCACCTGTGCCTCACTATGGCCACTATTATCATCAGAGTCCAACTGAACACTGACATCAAGTTGTGAGGCGGACAGACTCCAACCCCCACATTCACCTGTGAGGAGGAAGACAAAATAAGTACATTACTACCTGCACTATTATGTATGGTAATCCACACAGACACATACAGGTGAGGAGCCACAACTGCATTACACATCACACATCTTATTTCTGATCCTATGCACAACACACAAACACACAACATACATATACAAGACAGGCCCTTTATAACATGTACTGCAGACACATAAGGTTAATGTTGCCAGTATAATACACTTGTGAGATAAGCAATATGTCAGTGTACCTGATAGACCTACCCCTAAAACACAGTGCACTCTTTGTGGTGATACTATGCCAGTTATAGTATCACTGCTTCAGGTATATACCATTTCCATACTGTGTGTGAACAGGCATCTGTGAGTGATTGCCTCCTGTATAACAGGCTGCATAGCCCTTCACAAAAGTAATTGCAAATGTGTTACTGTTTATGCAAATACACAACTGTGATTACCCAGTCAGTGCACTCCTGTTAACTGATCCATTTGTGCCTAGGTCAAAATGGCAACCCATAACATTTTTACGGTATATATGATCCGTAAAATAACAGTATCACACTTACCAGGTACAGGACCTTGGACTCTGGCCACACCTGACGGACATATGGGAATGCGAGGGAGTGATATTGTCATCAATACCAAATGTGGCATTGTTATAGGGCAATATGTGCATATATCCAGATGTACAGTGGCTAATGGGATACTGCCTACATTGCTAACATTCTGCATATGTGTGCACAACTGTATGTTAAAACAAAATCTCCCCATGCAGATAAACCTGCCACCCATGTACTGGTATGCTGCCACAATGACTGATATTGTATTACAGTGATCAACACAGGAAGCTTACCTGGACGCTCATCTGATATGGGTGCTGTGGCACCTACCTGCAGGATGTAAGGGGTAATAGATGTTTTTGAGCTGGTGGTTGATTCCAGGTTCACCAGGAATTTTTTTGTGGCTGACAGTGATTGTTCTGTTGCAGGCCCTCTACAGGTGACAGCACAGTCCCTGGCCACAGTGGCTGCCCTTTGCCATGCAGCATTGACCATATCTGTGGCCTGGTGTCAAACCTGCTCGTAGGTCCTGTCCTGTTGGCTTATTTGGTTGACTGCCATGATGAGGTCAGCCCACAGTGCTGCATGTTTTTCATGATGCTGGCAACCCCTGGACAGCAGAATGTTATGATGCAGTCTGAGGCCATCCAGGATAACATTATTTTTAGTGGCTGAAAATGGTGGCTGCCTTCTTTGATACATCCTTCCTGAAAGACAACAAGAGGGGAATGCATCACAGGACCAGATACGTGGACATCCACTATCAACAGACCCATAGCCTGCACTATCCACTGCTATCTCCTACATCATACCTAGCAGTTTATCAACATACTATGTGTGTGTCTATCACCAACGTAGTAGCACTACCGGGTATGTCCCTGTGTGCTGTGACAGAGTCTGTTGTATGTCTCCACATCCATCAATGCCATCTATTGTGGTGTGTTCTCTATGGGCAAAGTCCCACTACTATGTCATACATCCACTGTCAGACAAATAGGTATGTGTTATTACAACTATATATATGTGGACAGTCCAGCAACACCAGAGTGCCACAATGACAGACAGCAATGTAAACCTGCTGTAGTATATCTTCCTTGTAGGCATCATACTTCTCCAGTACACAGATGTTTGTGTAATGTATATGTGTGCCTGAGTCCTTTTGGCCCACACATGTAGATGTCTGTCAAACAGTTGGCCAGAAATTGATGGTTGTTGTCAGAATATAGAGAATCTGGCTGTCATACACTAGATCCCTCAGATTACATCTATGCTACATTAATATCTGCTAGTCTATTCATAGTATTACTTTGTATGGCCAATATGTACACTCTGTCACTGAGATTAGGCCTGTGTCCCCCCACTTTTAATGGCTATTACCTAAATTCTTGATGTAAGGGATTGCCAAGTATGTTAGCCATAGCTCTGAAGTGATGAGATACTATTGTTAACAAAACAGTGACCTAGCTAGAGTACATCGGGGACAGTCAGGGACACCTTTACAACATCTGAACTATTCCTGTGTGATATTCATAGACTGAGAGGAGCTGAATAACAGTTCCTCATGTGACATTACAGCTATGTCCACCCTTACTTACTGTCAATATGTGTAACTCATAATCCACTAGCTTTCATACAGGGGCCGATCATTGTAGGAGGGAGTAAGAGGGCCACAGTTGTGATTTGATTCAAAGCAGGCACAGTTGAGAGGCATGCCTGTAGGTGTTGGACGGCAGAGTATTACCAACATGTCATTTTCATAGATGTACTACAGGCCTACTGTTGTAATCCCTACTCCCCATTCCTCCTTCCTCCCATCTGCATCCCATTATATGGGAACATGTAGTACATACCCGATAGACTGAAGTAATTATTTTGTGAACAAATCCTCAAGAAATAGCTTGCTAAATTGTAGTCTGTCTTTGTAAAGCAACATACAGACTTGCTTCTCATAAACAGTTCATTGCCTTTTGTAGGTAATGTTCATTAACAGGTAATCACCTGTGCACCAATCTGTGGCACAGACTTGCTAACTGCATCCAAAACATCTGGGTTGCACCTTTGTTATCCAATGACGTGGCTCCATGCTGCAATATTTAAGACCTTCATGTAGGCCTTGGCCCCTTTCCTAGTCTTTCAGATGGACATTACTGAGGTGTGGAGACTACAGCATCACAGAGGGTAGGTAAAACAACTGTCCACTGTTGAGATTTATGAGGTATGTCAACAGTTTTGCATGCTATGTTTGGCCATTGTCCCATAACATTGCAATTATCTGGCAGTTCAATGTTAAACATTGTGGGTTGAGGTCAGTAAAGGGGGAGAGAGAGACATGTGAGTATCAGACATCATACCCATCAAAATATGCATGCTGATGCAGTAGCTGCTATTCTATCAGCTCACTATCTTTGTAGGAGAAAACTGTGAAACATGTCCCTGTTGCTGGACCTCTGCCTCCCTTTATGTATGGTTTTGTCTGGATCCCTTGTTCTGGGGGTGTGAGGTATGGTAGGTCTGTAGCAGGTAGCTTCACATACCACTGCATATGTTGCAGACTGCAGCTAGGACACATAGGGGGAATATGAACACCTTGGAGGATAGCATTCTGTACATGTAACTGAGGCAGCAGTGTCAGCTCTGTCATTACAGCAGAGCCAGGGTGAGGGTATCATTTACAGTCCACTTGAGGAATGTGCATAAGGTACATCTATTATATAACAGTACCAATCACAGAGTAGTAGGTGACATATAGTTAGGCTACACAAATATGTGCAGCGTGTACCTACCTACGGGCCTTTGACTTGCAACATGGGTAGCAGTTAGTTCAGTAGCAGCAACCTGTGTGGGTTAAAATTGCATGGCTCAGTCATGATTTGCTGTATTCACAAGAATGTAATTGAAGTGCAACACACTGGATTCGAACCCAGGAATTTGGGCAGCAAAAAGTACTATATGCAAGGCTACTGAGTCAGTGCTGCTGCAGGTGTATTTGCAAGATATATGTGCATGCATATAGTCTGTGACACACACTGTCTGCATCCATCATTATGACCATGGCTTTCAAAGGCAGTTGTTGAGCAGCAGGATCCCAGTTGTAGACATATGTACTTTGCCACTGCTGCCTTAGCAGGTGTGTTTAAAGATGCTGCTGATGAAAGGGGATGTTTACCTGCTATCATACCTGTCAACCTGTTAGAACAATAACTCTGGACAAAGTCATACATACAAGTGGGACAAAGGCCCAAAACTAGGGATCATCGTTACATATTGCTCTTACAAATGTAAAATTTGGTAGAACAATAGGATTTGCATTAGCGTGTGTTCATAGGTTCATAGGTTCATAAGTTGGTACTGGGCTATCTGTCCGAAGGCATATGTTAGCCCAGCCATGTTGTGTGGTATTCACCGCCCCTTTAGTAGTTCCCTAGACCCTTGTACTAGCAGCTAGTACCCTTGGCCCCTATCTAGTAGTGCTGTTGGTGTGATTCCCCAGTGTGAACTTTCTGTTACCCATCCACTCATCAAGGTTCCTCTTGAAGAGTGATAGTGAGGGTTTTCAGTTCTCTGGAGGGTATGAAGTGTGACACTCAAATGTCTGTCATGATTTTCTAATCACAAGATTTAATGACTTGCCACTACTTTGCCAGTAATATACGTTTTTTATGAAAACCGGGCCAAACATAGGGGACAGAACTGTGGACATTCTGCTATAGTCTGTACAGTTGATGGGTATACCTGCTATCTCAGGCCTCATGTACATCCATTATTATTTATTTGACTGTGTACTGATGTAGTGTTTGCATCACAGTCACAAGAACACTGCCATTTTTCCCATTATATGTACTTACAGTATATCAGGGGCAATCAGTATATATTGCTGGAAACACCTATTTCGATTCACAGCTGAATGGCCTAGTGGGCTAATGCACTGTGCTGTAGTTGACATGGACCCGGGTTTGAAATGTGGCAGGGATGATTATTTTGCAGATGTGCCTGACACTGTGAGAAACACATAAGATCATTAAGGCACTTTTTAAGCAGATTTAAGTGGGTTTATGTGGTTTTGCACAGCACATCATGCCACTTATTTCCACGCAAACATACAATAAAATTAAAAAAAGAAAGGAAAAAGGGGGTGATAGGAAAGTGGTGAAATGGGAACAAGCAGGGGGAAAACCATACTGAAAAGTAGATAGGGATGTGCAGGACAGGTGCAGGAAATGACCATAGCTCTCCATTTATTGTACTGCAACAGCTGTGCATTTTTACAGATTTTGTACATGAATTTGGACCCTCAAACTCCAGCGAGAGGAGTGAGGGCAAAAGAAATGTGCTGTCAAGTCAATCAGACTTAATTTGCTGTGTCCAGTGGGCATGTGTGCAAAATGGAGAGTTATGTATGAGCTGATTTTTCTTTGTGGGACAGGTGCCCATTTTTTTTATTTTAGGAGAGAGTGGGATGTTGGGGAAGGGATGTAGGTACACATGGGGAGGTAAGTTGGGTAGGAGAGGTGGCATTTGCAGAAAGACAAGACAGCATACAGGGGCGGTGTGTGACACATAGGGGAAAACACCTTGGATGGGGAGGGTGTTGTGGAATCAGCAGTGCATGTGCCTCCAGGTGGCAGCAGCATGACTGGGATCCCCACTCATGAGTAGTCAACACTGTTGCTTCACTGCCCTAAAGGTGGCTGTGCTGGAGACTGGGAGCCAGGGCCCTCTGGCCCCACCAGGTTGTCCAGTCTTCCCTCAATCTGGTGCAGGCGATGTTCATACCTCCTATGAATAATCCTGCACACCATGGCCAGTAGTTGATCCTGGATGACAACCTCCCTATGCCTCTGCTCCTGTGTGGGACAATCCCCATTCCCTGAAGCAGTTCCACCCGAAGGTGGTGCAGGAAGTTCCACCCAAAGGTAGTGCAGGGTCAGCAGAGGGGGCTCTACTAGCTTGGGTCCTAGATGAGCTGGTACCTGGTGCCATGGCTGGCTGAGGTAGAGTAGTCAGATTACCAGGAACTGGCCTACCCAAACCTGTTGTGGGTATAGAGGTAAAGCAATAAACATAGGTGAGTTAGGAAAAAAAAGCATTGTTAGTAATAACAGCATGTTGGAACAGTGTAAATAACCCCATTACAGTTAAATGCATATTATGTGAAACACAACAATAAATAACAGAACAGTCAGTTTATTAACAGCATGCCAGTAACAATTACGGCATAAAGCCAACAGAATAGATAATTCAACAACATATGTTAATCCACAAACATAACATAACATTAATAAAAAACATGTCCAAAATAAAGTTTATGAAACAACATATGTTAATAGTAAACCATAACCAGTATATAACAATAATAAATATATGAAGATAAGGGGTGAGAAGAGAGAGAAATACAGACCATTAATACCATCATGGGCTATATAATTGACAATGCTGTCCACTCTATAGGTTTGTCCTTTTGTTATGTATAAACGTGTCCTATAGCTGCTGTAGCACATACATACCTCTCAAGCTATCTGCATGGGACACTATGGGTCAAGCAGTAACACCTGCAGGTACACAACTGCAAAGAACACTTGCACATCAGTTGGACCAATTTGACTACCAAGGAGTTCTGAGGGCTAATGTTCTGTTAATTTGATATTGACATATAATCATGTCGATGATACATCTGTGACAGAGGGATTATGTAACAGTAATTACATTCCATGACAGCATGACACTTGAGAGACATGCATGTGTACAGTACAGAGAGTACACAACTATCATGCCCTGCTTGGCAGGTAGGGGTATTGTACCTAATAGCAGTGACTGCAGAGGACATGTGCATTGTATGTAGTAATTGAGTGCATCAACCTTTACAAGACACTCCAGGAATACAGCCATACTTTGACTACACATTATTTTATTATATTTTATTACTGCACCTGTTTCCTTTATTGTTTGTATAAATAGCACATTCATGATACTGATTTTAACAGTCTGTGATATCTTAACAAACAATTATATACATGCACTATGAGCTATCTCACCCATTTACCTGCATCCATGTGGACAGAATGATATCTGTGATTACCCATTTTATTTCTTTTATTTTATAATATTTTCTTATTATTGCTCCTGTTTCCTTTATTGTTTGTATAAATAGCACATTCGTGATACCGATTTTAACAGTCTGTGACATCATAACAATTATTTACACATACTATGAGCTATCTCACCCATTTACCTGTGTCCACGTGGAGAGAATGATATCTGTGATTACACACTTTATTTCTTTTATTTTATATTTTCTTATTATTGCAGCTGTTTCCTTTATTGTTTGTATAAATAGCACATTCGTGATACTAATTTTAACAGTCTGTGACATCATAACAAACAATTATTTACACATACTATGAGCTATCTCACCCATTTACCTGTGTCCCTGTGGAGAGAATGATATCTGTGATTAGACAGTTTATTTCTTTTATTTAATAATATTTTCTTATTATTGCACCTGTTTCCTTTATTATTTGTATAACTAGCACATTTGTGATAATGATTTTAACAGTCTGTGACATCTTAATTATTTACACATACTATGAGCTATGTCACCCACTTACCTGTGTCCCTGTGGAGAGAATATCTGTCATCATAACATAGCTGATTCAGTAATAGTTAGTAGTACATGGAACTGGATTCAAATCCTAGTCTGTGTGTAGCAAAATGTACTTCGTACACAGCAATTAGCAAACTGAGCTACTGAGTCACTGCTGATATCTGACTGACTGATTTCTCCTTAGAGCTCACCTGGAAACAAAATATGACCTGGTACTACTACTACTACCGTGTTGTAATACACTGCAGTGACAGTTGGACACACTTGTATGAAATGCAATCATGACAGAGATACTAGGTAACCTATCCGTTACTAAATAAAATGAGGTGTACACAATATATTGTTACTGGGTTGAAATATCAGCTCTCATTCCAGAAGTATTGCACAGCAGTTTATTACAGATACCTTCACACATTTAGTGGTATACTTTGAGTTTTTATTGAACAACAGTTAATGTAAAGCCAGGTGTTGCAAAACAGCTATAATTCCACAGTTATTGTGATAGAACCTTTATTTCATTTAATTTATCAAGGTTAATGCTTTACTCTTTCATGCTTATTACAGTACATTTGGCAGTAGTCACTTATTGCAGCCCAGGTCGACAACCAAATTCATTGCAATACAATCAAAACTGTGTTTACCTAATGGCAGTTAATGCTTTACTCTTTCTTGCTTACATGACTATAGATTGGAAGATACATCTGTACTCACCACAGTCACAGTGCAACCTGGCCAGGTGCCCTGCATGTGCCTCAACGTTGCGAGCTCACACCTCTGCAGCTGTTGGGAGAGAAGCATGCCATTATGCATACCAGTTTAGCAGACATTCAAAGTTAACTACTGTTGAAATACAGGTAAACATACTTACACCGCCCAGAATTCATGGGCCCATGTGTCCAAGAGAGCCCTCTTTCATCTTTTTAAGTTGTCATGGTGGTGACGACACTGCTTACCTATGCAGAAGATACCAGTTACACTGGTGAGGTCCCTTGCCAGCCAGTCCTAGGCCTCCATTTTGCACTTGGAAACATGGTAACCACCCTGCATGAGCTGATCTTTATGGTTATTCACTAGGAATCTGACTATGACCCTGGACTCCTCAATGCCCAACCACTGCGCCCGAAAGTGCAAACCCTTTCCAACACCTGCCATAGTATCCTCACAGGTTGAACTCCAATGGATTCTGCAGTATTCCCACCTATTGTACTTAATATTCCCTGTTTTCCCACCCTTACATGCCACTGGGCAATTTTTAAAAATACATTGTGTCGTTTGGAACAGGGCAAAACAGCGCTGCTGAGCTGAGCAGTGTTTAAACTGGTAATGCTTAGGTTCATAGGTTCATAGTTTAGTACTAGGCTAAGTGCCATTGTGGGCCATTTTAAGCCTAGCCAAATACCCCATGTGAGACTCAAACCCTGCATCTTGTGTCTGTAAGGTAAACACCTTAACCATTATGCCAACCTCCCCAATGCTTTGCACTTTTTAGTAGTGCACAAACCAGCTCAGCAGAGCTGCAACGTCTCAGTGCCAAGCAGTGCTAAAATGAATCTTGTTTAAGTAGTGCTTGACCTGGCTTAGCACGGCTTAGTGGAGCTTAGCTGAGCGCAACACATCAATATTTAAAAATACTAATGTGTTTCAGCTTTTCCTGGTTAGGGGTCACCACAGTGGAATGCCAGTCTACTAATAATTGGCAGCGGATTTTTATGTTGCCGAGTTGCCAGCCTCTCAGCTATGTTTAAGCACAGATGAGCACCGTGCCAAGCAAACCTGCTCAGTTATGCTTAAACTTGACCTTTGCATTAATAACGTTAATAATTAAATGCATCCGGTTTCTATTTTTAGATGTCTGGCATGTGTCAACTACTGATCACCGTGCTGCACCATGCAAACTTCCATAAAATAAAATAAATAAATAAATAAGGTTTACTACATTGATATAATGCACTTTGACAGTGCAGGGGGTGTGTTACTCATCTGTGGACATGGTTAGTAACACACTCCCTACACTGATTCACTGACCGTGTTCCATGGGTCTCCCTAAGTAATGCGTCATCATTAAAATGTATGGCACACTACCAAGGGTGAACCACGTAAATGACCATGGTACCTTCATTGTATGCTCTATACTATGCCTACATGGATTTTATTAAATCTGGGGGTATGTCATTAACTAATAATCATTCCAATAAAGTTATTAGCTTGCTATAGTTCTTGGGATCACTTTGTAATTCCTGTTTTAATATTACTATGCAAAGTTGTTTTTAATCTATCAACTGCTAGAATTTATAACATGGCTACTTTGCTGTTGCTATCAGACTCTAGCCATAGCTTGAAAATATTTTAAGTCAAGCATCTACGATGTTACTGGACTGTCACCACTAAAGGTCCAGGTATAAAATGCAGTGGCTTGTATATCAGAGGTTATCCCAGCCCCAACCAAACTTTCTTTCTTACATTTGTCATAGGCTGTATAATCAGATGTCCTTATATTCACTGTCACAGTATTCCTAACATATGGGATTCACTGCCTTCAGTCTGATGTCCAGCCAGTCTATCAAAGCCTACTGTTGCTTTAAGGTAGATGAACATTACCCCCCACACTCCTCATGTAGTGCAGGGCATAAAGATGATGTTCAGCATACCAACCTCATAACTTCTTTGCCACCAGTCCAAACACTTCTTCTGATTGTTGTTCTGTTCACCTATGTCTGTTTTCCACCAGTTTTGAATGCATTTTCATTCTCCAGTGAACACATATATATTTTTGCTGAATTCTGAGATGTTGCAGATAAGTACCCCATTGGGGTTTTGTTTTTTCTTGCCTTTTTGTGCTGCTAGGGGTTAATGTCATTCAGGAAGGGTAAATGCCATTACAAGAGGCAGATTCCCCATAAAGGCCACAACAATTAGTGTCTATTTTGCCTAGGAGCATCTCACGACCAAACAACCTGTCCTATTTGTCAGGCTTTCAATCTGAAAACCCTTTATAGTAAGCTTTCTTCCCTTTCCTTGTACCTTGAGGACCAGCATCTTAAGCTTCTTACTAAAGATAAAATGGAAGGAACTTCCCACCCTGAGGGTCAACATTTTGGGAAGAAGAAGGTGAAAAAAATAAGACCAGAAAATTCCACTGTCCAGCCTCTGCCAGGTGTTTCTCCTGAGGTCAGTGAGAACCTAGTGGATCACCTGGTTGTGTTGTCTGATTTCTCTGCCTTGGCCAACTTGGAGGCCAGCAATGATCTGGCTGGCAACACATCCAATGAGGCTTTGCAGGCATCCATTTCAGATGTTCAGGGGAGTCACAGTTGATTATTTCTGAGGGGCCTGGGGGGGGGGGGTTCTACAGACTCAAGTTAGGGAAGATATTCCTACTGCAGTTATTTAATGCTGTCCTGGGTCAGAGTCTTTTAGGTTTTATATGATGGATGTTCCCTTAAAGAAGAAACAAAAAAAAAACATGTTTCTTCTGCTCCTAGGTTTCCACAAAATGAGTGGCAGGTCTTTACTCAGGGTTCATTTAATGCTTTAATGTCATTAAACCTCTGCAGGGGTTTTTTGTTCCTGCTCCTGCTTGGTTCTCTACTCCCCTTAAAAGGCCTAGAGAACAGAATTATTCTGAGGTAGTCGGATTCTGATGAGGAATCCCTGACTTATTCTACTCAGATTCCTTCTCCTTTGGACTATGGGTCAGAGAAGGAGGAATCTAATAATCCAGATACTCTGTTTGAAGAAATTTCCTTTGGGGACACATTCTCTAGGATGATGGAATTTTTAAGTGGGATTGCACTCAGGTCTCTGATATCCACAAGAGGTATTATGAGTTGCTGCAGATGGAATCTCCTAAACCTGCTGCTATCCCTCCTCTTTTGGCTGCCTTGTTGGATGTTTTTTTCCAATGCCTCTAAAGTGTCTGATTCTCTGCCCCTGCTCCTAAGAAGCCTGATAGGTTTTATAGGGTGCCTGAGGATTGTAACTTTTTGTACAAATGCCCTGTGGCTGATCCCTCTGCCGTGTTCTGTAGCTTCTGACAAGCCATCTCAGTTGCTTCATTCGCCCAGTTTAGTGCCTTCTGACAATGACTGCAGAACTATGGAAAGACTGAGGTAAGAAGATTTATACTTCTGCTACCCTAGGGCTATTCATTATCAGACTCATATGTTCAGGTATGTGTTGGCTTTCCTTTCTCAGGCCTGTCAGCTTATTTCTGATCTTCCAGACTCTGAGGGTAAGACTTCTGCACTTTCCTTGCTAGGGACTTCCTCTCAAGTCATTCATCATTCTATTAAATGTAGTTATGATGCAGCAGATGCCTCTTCTAGGGCTGCTGCTTTTGGTTCAGTGATGAAGAAGTATTCTTGGCTTAGACCTCAACCTTTATCTGATAATATTAAGGCTAAGTTGATAGATGCTCCTCTGGGTAATAAACTTTTGTTTGGAGAGGCAGCTGCTGTTTTTTAAGTCCCTTCAGGATAAGGGGAAGGCCTTTCAGGAGCTTAAACATATGTTTGTTTCTCATGTGCCTAAATTTCAGAGAAACTATCCCAACAAGCCAGCCTGTGTTCATAGGCAATCTTGCCCTTCCATTAAAGGTAAAAAGAGTGGCAAGCAGGCTCCCGCTGATAAGGCAGCTCAGACTTAGGGATTCAGAAGCCTTCCCTTTCCTGATACACTAGGTGCTATAGGATTATCTGTCTCTTCCCAGCCACATTCCTCTTCCTCTTTGCCGTTCTCTTTCTCTTCCTTTTTATCTTCAGATTACTCAGGATTCTTAGGTTCTGTCCATAATTCATCAGGGATGCTTCATAGTGTGGAAACCCTGTCCCCCTTTATGGGTATTCCTCAGCTGCCTCAGGAACAAGTTCCTTTTTTCACAAAGGTTAGTTGAGATCTTTAGACTCAGGGTACTATTCAAGAGGTACCTGTGTCCCAAAGGGGGAAGGGGTTTTACTCAAGAATGTTTCTAATGCCCAGAAAGCAGGGTACATGGAGACCAGTTCTAGACCTCTCTCATCTAAACACTTTTCCGAAGGTGCCCTCCTTTCAGATGTTGTCCCTTCAGACTCTGTTTCCTCTCTTGCTCTCTCTAGCCTATATGGGGTCTCTGGATCTCAAAGATGATTATCTCCATATTCTAATCCATCCTCTTTTTAGGAAGCTTTTGCGTTTCTCTATTGTTTCCTGGCATTTGCAGTTCTCTGCTTTGCCCTTTGGCCTTTCTACTGCCCCAAAGGTGTTCACCAAATGCCTCACTCCTGTGATTGCTTTTTGCAGACTTCAAGGGACCCAACTATTTCCTTATTTGGATGACCTGCTGATATAGGCATCCTCTCTAGAGATCCTTTTGCAAAATCTTCATTTTGCCATATCCCTTCTTCAGAGTCAGGTTCAGAATACACTTCAAAAAGTCCTGTCTGACTCCTTCTCAGGATCATGTATTCTGGGTTGGAGGATTCAGACTGTGCAATGCTGGCATCCCTGCATCCTCTAAAGGCCTTAATTCTCATTTCTTTATTTTAAAATATTCTTCCTCTGACCTCCATTACAGCCAGGGAGTTTCTGAGAGCTCTGGGTTTCATGGCATCCACTATTCCGATGCTCCCTATAGCCAAACTCCACATGAGAAAATTTCAGTGGTTTCTGAAGTCAGTGTGGCTTCAACATGTACATTCTCTAGACTTTGTAGTCTTTCTTCTTTCTTGTCTCAAGAAGAAACTTCTCTGGTGGATCCAGCAGTTGTCTCTGAATGTAGAGATCCCTTTTCATCCCCCTCTTCCTTCTCGGGAACTGTTCACGGATGCTTCAAACATGGGATGGGGAGCAACATTTGGCCCCCTAAAAGTACAGGGGGTGTGGTCACCACTTCAGCAGAAGGAGCACATCAGTATCAAAGAGATGACAGCTCTTATTCTGGCTCTTCAGGCCTTTCATCCTCTTTTTGCTGTGGGTTTTCTCAAGGTACTCACAGACAATACCACAGTGATGTGGTATATAAGCAAACAAGGAAGAACACGATCTTATCTTCTTTGCCGGTTGGCACTTCTGGTATGGGATGCTGCTGTCAAGTATCAGGTGACTTTCCAGGCACATCCCTTCATATCAGAAAACTGTGGCAGACACTCTGAGCATGTCTTTAACTCAGTCGCACAAATGGATGCTGCACAGGAATGTGTTTCTGGACATTGTTCACAAGTGGGGAACTCCTCAAGTAGATTTATTTGCCTCCCCTCTGAATAGCCAACTTCCTCTGTTTTGTGCCAGAGTCCCAGTTACTATGGTGTGGAAGGTGGATGCCCTCCCATTGTCTTGGAAAGGGATATTTCTTTATGCATTCCCTCCTCTTCCTCTCATTCTGAAAGTCCTGTTCAAGATTTAACAGGATAGTCCCAAAATCTTGTTGGTGACTCTTTTGGCCATGACAGCACTGGTTCCCTATACTTCTGCATCTAGACAAGGGCAATCATCACAAGTTACCTCACAGGGTGGATCTCCTCACACAAGACAAGGGATCTCTCATCTATCCCCACCTATCCATGCTTCAGCTGACACTGTGGGTGATAGGATTTTGATTCCTCATAGACACCTTTTTTTCTGAGGTTGTGCTGCGAGTCCTGCAGGAGGCCAGGAAACCTACTACTAGGAAATCTTACTTATCCAGGTTTTCTATTTGGAGTCTCTCTTGTAACTTGGACCCACTTACTGTGGATGTTCCTTTGGTTCTCTCTTATTTGTGAGAGTTGCTCAATGCTGCTTTGGCCTATTCTTCTATTAAGGCCTGCTTATCAGCTATCTCTGCTTGTCTGCCTTTATCTCCTCCTTTAGCTTCTAGATTTGAGGTTAAACAATTTCTTGAAGGTTTCCTTAATATTAGACCTCACAGGAAGTCTGCTCCTTCTTCCTGGGATCTTAATTTTGTTTTGGACAGTTTGGCTCAGCTCCCTTTGAGCCAGCTGATTCAGCTTCCTTTAAACATTATTCCTGGAAGATAGTCCTTTTGTTAGTTCTTACTTCTGCCAGATGGGTATCTGAGCTGCAAGCCCTTATGGTTTGTCCTCCTTTTTTTGATATTTCATAAGGACAGGGTGTCCTTGTATATACATCCTTATTTTATGCCTAAGGCAGATCATGACTTGTCACTTAATCAGTCTATTCATTTGCATACTTTTTTCCTCTGTCTGCAATCTGATAGTGAGAGGGTGCTGCATACTTTGGATGTACATAGACAACTCAAATTTTATTTGGATAAGACTAAGGCTATTATAAAAATCTCATCAGTTGTTTATTTCTTTTCATCCTGGGTTTTTATGATTAGCTGTATGCAAACAAACTATTTCTTCTTAGATTTCAAAGGCTATTTCTTTTTGTTACACTTTTCATGGCAAGAGCCTTCCTTCTTCTGTAAAAGCTCATTCTACTAGAGTTATGGCTTCTTCCAGTGCTTTTTTTTCAGAGGGCAGGATACTAACTCTGTTCTTGAAGCAGCTACCTGGACTTCTGTGCATACTTTTACCAAGCACTACAAGTTGGATGGTATCTCCAGAACTAGAGCTGGTTTTGCTAGGGCCATTCTTCATGGCTTCTTAGAGGTCTCTACTGCTCCTTCCTCATTCCAAGTTTCTTCTTGAGCTTTGGAACTCTTTCATATCTTAGGAATACTGCAGCAATGAATGTAAGGACATAGTACAGTTGTGTAAAATCTTATTATGATAGTAGATGTCACTGCCTTCACTGCTGCAGTATTCACTCCCTCCCTCTTTTCCACTAGTCCATTTTCTTCCTGGATATACAAGTTACCCTTTAGGTTTCCTTAGACTACTGTTTCTACTGGGACAATCGGTTCTGAGGATGGTATACCTGAACATCACCTTTATACACTATGCTATGTGAGGAGCGTAGGGGTGATGTTCGGCATACCTTAAAGCAACAGTAGGCTTTGGTAGACTGGCCAGATGTCGGGCTTCCACTGCAGGGAACACCATATGTTAGGAATACTGCAGCAGTGAAGGAAAAGACATCTGCAGTTATGGTCTCTTTATGCACTTGACAGCAGAGACATTGCAAAGAACACATATAGTAAGTCCTTGGCCAACTACCCATATTTCTTACCACTGCAAGTCCAAGGACACACTAGAAGCACCAGTTATAAAACAGCACATACACAGCATGTTACAATGTCTGTATACCATACCCATATCTATATCTATAGGATCATAGGAGGTTACTATGCTATTGGTCCTGGAGTCCTTGCAAGCCTAGCTAAGAGTTTATCCTCAAAAAGGAAACCTCGGTCAGCACCTGTCACCCCTGTCAGTTAGGGGCATAGGTGGAACTTTTGGGACAAATTTGTGGTTTCCCACCCACTAATCAAGGTTGTGCTTGAAGAGGGTCATCGACATACTCTGTTTGACGTGTATGGGGAGTCTATTCCAGAGACATGGCAACCTCTGGGAGACAAACCTGTCTCTCCAGCAGATTTTGTTAATGTTGCATATTAGATTTAGGCCTTTTGATCGGGTAATGTGAGAAGAGTTAGACTTATGGATATGGAGCATCTGTAGTAGGGCAGGGACTGAGATTGGCTTGTAGGTGAGACACAGATCACCTCTGAGCAATCTGTACAATACCGATTAGAGTGATCGTGATTTGAGCCTGTCTACATAGGACAGGTGTTGGAGGCCATGGATTCTCTTTGTGAGGTATTTCTGTGGCCTTTCCATCCAGTGCAGGTGTTTGGAGAGGTACATACCAATCTGGGCATTGTACTCAATTATTGGCCTAATGAGGGAGGAGTACAGAGAGGTAATAACCTCTTTCTTTCTGAATGCAATCACTTTACTTATGAGACGAACCAAGTAAAATTATTTTCTGACCACTGCTGCTACATGATGGTCGAATGTGAGATTGTTGTCAACCTGTGTATCCAGGTCTCTCACCACAGGTTTGCTTATGGGGTTGCTGCTGATGTGGCAATCAGTAGGTGCCATGTTTTTGTCGAATGGTATGATTATACATTTTTTTGTGTTTAACTTAAGGCCATGACTTTGGCACCAGTCATTTGTTGCTGTGAGACCCTCTTGTGGTATGCTAACATAATTTGGGGAGTCAATGACAGCACCCAACGTACAGTTGTCTGCAAACTCGGTCAGCCACAGGCCTTTTGTCTTTGCCTGAGCCTTTGAGAAGTAGATGCCAAACAGTAGGGGTCTCAGGACAGATCCCTGGGAAACAGCATTAGTAACAGGTCTGCTGTCAGACATGGAGGCACCTGTTTTGACCTTGTGGGTCATATCAGAGAGCCAGTTGGCCAACCACCTGATAAGATAGGGATTTACACCAAGTTGTGTTAGCTTTTCGATGTTGTCTGAGTGGGGGATTGTGTGAAAGGCTTTGCCAAGTCAAGGTATGCTGTATGTACTGAATTTCCCCTCATCCGGTGCCTTGGTGACAGTCTCAAAAAAGTCAACCAGATTTAACAGGCAAAATCTGCCCTTTATGAATCCAAACTGGGTGGGGTCAAGTGCTTGGAGATTGCCTTTGTCCTTGTTTATGAGGTCTATAATAATATGCTCCATAGCTTTACAAATCAGACTTGTCAAGCTAATGGAGCAATAGTTTACAGGGTTAGTAGTGGCAACACCTTTGTGCAAGGGGATGACAATAGCAGTTCTCCACTCTGCTGAAATGAAGCCTGTACTTAGGCTGTGGTTGAATAGGGTGCTGAATGATGAGGCTAGTTCTTGCTGGAGATGGTACAGAATACAGCCTGAGATACTATCAGGTCCCATGGAAGATGTGTT
This sequence comes from Protopterus annectens, assembly GCF_019279795.1. NCBI lineage: Eukaryota > Metazoa > Chordata > Ceratodontiformes > Protopteridae > Protopterus > Protopterus annectens. Next base: position 1,751,901,458 of record NC_056726.1, on the reverse strand, counting down.
CTTTGCCTTGGATAGGGCCTTTAACACTTGATCTACAGAGATGTGAGGTGCGGGACAAGTATTGGGGATGTTGAATTGACCTTTGGGGGAAACAGGGTGGTGAAGTTTGCACTGAACTTATCAGCTAGCAGGTTGGCTAAATCAACAGGATCAGTGTAAATGGTACCATTAAGAACTAATTTGGAACAAACCTGGGCTTTACCAGGGAGATTCCTGACATAACTGAAGAAGGCTTTGTGGTTAGCCTTTGTTTTGGAGGTCAGTTTTGATTCATAATTGGCTTTGGAGGTTTTCAGTAGTGATCTAATTTTCTTGTTGAAGCTAAGGAGGGAGTTTTTCCAATTGGGAAGTTGTGTCTTTTTACCCTTGGATAACATTTTTTTCCTTTAGTTGTAAAGCCTGTTGATAGCAGATGTCCACCAGATAGGTTTGTGTTTCCTTGAGGAACAGGTCACAGTTCTGTTAGGTATGGCTAAATCCATGCAGTTGCACAGGTGCTTGTATACTGCATTGGAGTACTATTCAGCATAGCTGTCTGCATACTCTGGGGAGGTGGTGGTAGTTAGATTTTGAGAATTTTTTTAGCCTGGTTACGGTGGTGGGGGGGGGTTGTTAGGCAGGATAGAAACTTTGAATGAGACAGACCGATGGTCTGATCTCACCAGGGAAGAATCTTCAGTAATGCTTGGGGAATAATGGGTATCAGAAGAAAGGCACAGAAAAGCATACTTGCTCATGCAGTGGATGAAGATTACATTTTCCAGGCTCATGGAACTGCCGTCCTGCAACAGATCATTAAATGCCTGTTTTCTGAGGAAACAAAAAGGTCTACTTACTGGCACATCCTATCTGTGGTCAGATCAAGGAGCATAGCTCTACTCAGCATCCATGTGTGGTATTCTGTCATCTACTCAGCATGTTTTCCTGAGATAAAATGTAAGATGCCCTGTGGGCCAGCATGGACTCCTGGGCTAGTTCTCAAGCTGTCACTACCATTCTTCAAAGTATGTAAGAGTGGATGCACTCTTGCTTGTTGATGTACCACATCTCTGTGGTCTTGTCTGCAAAGTAGTGGCCAAGTTGAATTCCAAGGATCTGATCCAAACCCATCAGTTGAAGAATGAAAATGGAAACACAGGTGGAGATTCAGGCATTGCAAAGAATCTTTGAGACTAGCTAGCTTTCTTACACTCTGCCATTATATCAGCCATGGCCTCCATTAGACAATTATTAAAACATAAACTCTTGGAGATGTGCTACAGAGTGAAACAAAGGGCAACTGATGACAGCCTTGTGGAATGTATGGGTTTCCCTAGTGTCAGTCCATGTTTCAGCCTACTTCAAAAGGACGAACGAGTACTCCATAAGGAGGATATTTTCTTATTTGTAGAGAAGGTTTCTGATAGTTTCTAATGCCAATAATACTGAGTGAAACAGGACTTGCTTAGATAAGAGATGCAGTCATTGCATTAAATGTATCTTGAGGAAAGGACTTCAGAGAGATGAAACAATTTTTTCATAGCTTAAAAAAACACATGGATAATTGTTGGGTATTAGTTGAGTAGGAAAACGTTCTGGGAAATCAGCTAGAATAGTTGTAATTGATATGTTTATTTCCAGGTCTATTTGCTAGCTAAAATAGGGAGGAGGGGAGTTTTGCCACCAGATACAGTAAATACTATTACAAATAAATGCATTTTCTGTCCTCTTTTCAAATATACGTAGCACATGACAAGGTTCTAAAGCTGGCAGAGCATCTCATTTAGACCAGATAAATATTTCTGAAGTCAGAAAGAACCTATGGTGCAGCATGGTAACATTAGCTTTGGTATAACCCATGTGAGGGGGATAGGACAGTACCTTTATGAGAGGAATGTTCTGAGAAGTGCCAAGTCTTATGCCCATTGCCAGATTTTGTTGAAGCTGGAAGGGGGCAACAAGATTTAGCCCTGAGTAAGAATTATTTGTGTGTATCACGAATGGACACCAACCTGGTTAAAAGAAAAGCAATATTCCTACTTAAGAGTGAACCTCCAAGCCATAGTAAGAATTTTAGAGCAATAACTTGCCTTCCAGCAATATACAAATTATATACTGGAATAGATGCAGACACAGTTTATTGTCTTTTATAAAAAACTCAATTACGGCATTAGAACGAACAGGTAATAAAAGAAAAATATATGGAACAAAAGATCATTGTTGCTAAAGAAAGCCATAATAGAAAAATGTAAAGGGGGAAGAACTTAAGTATGGCATGTGTGACACCCCTGCACTGGCCCAGCAATCAAGGAGCCTCAAGCCTCACCACTAACACCAGTGAGGGGAGTCCACATTGGAAGGCTAACAAATGCACACACAATAAAGTACAATTTCCCTTAAGGGCACACAGAGATCACAGTCAGTCTGGATCTGGTTTCTCCCTTTCTCTCCAGATCCCCAATAAGACTCCCCACTGGCACAGCTATAGGGTTTAGATCTCAGCCTAGTGGTCAAGCTAAAACCTCCAGCAGCCTCTCTGTCCAACCAGTGCTTTGTGTCCCTGCCCAAGTAGCTGACACACACACACTTTGAGATATGAGTTATATACAAACACACAGACATTCCTGGGGAAGGCTGCCACAGGTTCTCCAGCTATGCCCCTTCTGCCCAGACTATATGGTAGTGCCATGTGCCACCAACCACTAATATCAGCTACTAATAAGGCCCTTATCAAAGGGTGTCCAATTATTATTGTGCAATATTATTATCCAAATGATAAGTGTGATGAACAGCAAGGCATATTTGGTGTGGCTTGGACAGCATCACTATATACTTACAATGTATTCTAGAGCTTAAACTATCTCTACATAAAACATCCACAGTTGAAAGGTTTGAAAATATTTAATAATAAATAATAAGAACACAAGACAATACTTCTTGCTACACAGTGCTAGTCAAGAGTTCAGAGATCACAGAAGAATGCTTAAAATAATACAGTAGAAAAGTTCTGACACCAATACAGAAAACAGCTAGACTAGACTTCCTATTACCTATTTATAGCTAAGAGGAAACAGAGATCTAAAATAAACTTACATATAGAGAAAGGCAGTGCTGGGGATGTTGTCAGTTCTGAAAACAAATGCAAAATGCTCTGATTTTCTCTCTCTCTGTCCTTAAACTGATAACACAGTACCACTGACTCCTTTCAGATTACATCATTATTCTCTGTTTCCCAGGATAACAGAAACTCGGAGTGTAATAGCTAAAGGGTTTGATCTGGCAGCTGGTCAGGAAGCCAGAGCAATAAAAGACATTATACATGTAAATTCTAGCCATTATCTCTGGTCTCAAAACAATAGGAAGAATTCCTTCATTCAGACATCTTGGCTCCAAGTTTTGAGATCAAACAATTATACAATGCTTGACTTATCAGCTTTCCTCCAGCAGAGTGCAATGTGGTTACATTTTTGAAGTTCAACATTTACCATAATTTTCTTACATTTAAGAGAACAAGCATGTGGCTTACAATAATATTTACAAATGACAGAAGTATCTACAAAATCCTATCTAGCTAGGCTGGCAGCCTTCACATATCCCTCCCTCCAGACAACTCAAGCTAGTTTTTCCAGTAACCCTTGAGAAACATTGCTTGAGAGGGTTAGGTCTATCTGAGAGTACCTTACCCCATTCCCTGTCTTGAGAGGCAATCTGCATTGGCATTGCTACTCCCACTGTGGTGCTGCACTGACATATCATATGCTTGCAACCTTAAGCTCCATCTTAGCAACTTGGCCTTTTGCTGGCTGGCTCTGTTTAACCAAGTTAGGGGATTGTCATCTGTCACTACAGCAAATTTTCTTCCATACAGGTAAGGCTGAAGTTTCTGCAGTGCCCACACTATAGCTAGACATTCCTATTCTACAGCTGCATAGCATTCCTCCCTGGGTTGGAGCCTATGACTGAGATAAACCATTGGGTGCTCTTCTCTCTCTGAAGAAATCTGGCTAAGTACAGCCCCCCCCATGGTTTGAAGCATCCAACTGCACAACAAATTCTTTACTGTAATCTGGACTGGCTAACACAGGGGTTCCTCCCAAAGCTTCTTTAATCTTCTGGAATGTCTGCTCACATGCTAGAGTCCACACTACCTTATCTGGCCTGTTTTTCCTTGTCAGGTCTGTGAGGGGGCGCAGCTATGGTACTATAACTGGGGACAAACTTTCTGTAGTACCCTGCTGTCCCTAAGAATACCCTCACCTGCTTTTTGGTAACAAGTGCAGGCCATGCCTGAATGACTTCCACATTGGCAGGTTCTGGCCTGATCTTACCACTCTATGTCCCAGGTAGTAGACCTCTGCCATACCCACCTGATATTTGCTCAGCTTAATGGTCAACCCTGCTCTCTGCAGTTTGCCCAGCACCTCCCTGACGTGTTGAAGGTGCTCTTTCCAGGAATGGCTGTAGATGGCAATATCATCCAGTTAAGCAAGGGTAAACCCTCCTGCTCCTGCTAGGATATGATCTACCAACCTCTGGAAAGTTGCTGGGTCATTTTTCATTCCAAAGGGCATCTTTGTGAACTCATACAAGCCAAAAGGAGTCACAAAGGCTGACCTCTCTCTAACACTGGGAGTCAAGGAAACCTGTCAGCAACCCTTGGTAAGATCAATGGTGGTAAGCTACGTAGCCCCACCCAGCTGCTCTAGGGCCTCATCTGACCTAGGCATGGGGTAAGCATCTGACTCTGTGTGACTATTTAATTTCCTGTAGTCCACACAGAACCTGGTGCTGCCATCCTTCTTTAGCACCAGCACCACTGGGGAGGCCCAGGGACTGTTGGACTCTTGAATTAACCCTAGGTGCAACATTTCCTGTATCTTCTCCCTCAGAGTCTGTTTGACTCTCTCAGGCACCCTATAAGGGGCTTGCCTAATAGTTCTTTGTGGTCCTGTATCCACCCGGTGCTGCACCAGGTGGGTGCACCCTGGTTTCCCAGTGAACATGTCCCCTAACTCCTGTAACACTGCTTGGATTTCTCGAACCAGGATAGGAGATAGCTGCTGAGACATTGCTACCCCTTCCACTGGTGTGTCAGTCTGAGCCTCACCAAGGCGATCAGCAACCAGATCTTCCTCAGACTCCTCCTGCAACCCACTGCAAATACTCAGCACAAGGGCCTCCCTATCATGGTAAGGTTTCATCATGTTAACATGGTGCAATTTGTGCCCCTGCCTCCTGCCTAGCAGTTCTACAATGTAGTTAACATCACCTACCTTTCTTACCACCTTGTAGGGTCCCTCCCAAGCTTCTAGCAGCTTGTTGTGTCTGACAGGAATGAGAACCATTACCTGCTGGCCTACAGCATACCCTCTAGCTCGAGCATTCCTGTCATACCATACCTTTTTTGTTGTTGGGCTTCTGCCAGGTTTTCCTGGGCCAAGCCCATCAGTTCCCTGAGCCTTGTCCTGAGGTATAAGACATATGAAACAACAGATTCCTTGTAAGATTCACACTCACCCTCCCACTCATCTGGAATTAAATCTAGAGGTCCTCTCACCATATGCCCATACAGCAACTCAAAGGGTGAAAAACCTGTGGATTTCTGGGAAACCTCTCTGTAAGCAAACAACAGATGGGGCAAATATTTGTCCCACTCCCTCTTCAACTGGTCTGCAAATGCCTGTAGCATGGACATGAGTGTAGACTTTAACCTCTCCACAAGACCATTAGTCTGGGGATGGTAGGGGTGGTCTTCAGGTATTTCACCCCACAGTACTTCCTCAGACAAGCCAGCAGGTCTGACATGAAATTGGCACCTCTGTCAGTCAGTATTTCTTTTGGGAAACCTACCCTGCTGAAAATCTCTAACAAAGCATTTGCCACCTTTTCTGCCTCAGTAGAGGACAAAGTCACTGCCTCAGGGTATCGTGTAGCATAATCCACTACCACTAGAATATATTTTTTTCCTGTGGAATTTGGGGTACTCAGAGGACCCACAATATCCATAGCTACCCTCTGAAATGGCTCCTCAATCACAGGAAAAGGCATCAAAGGAGCTCTCACCTTTTCTCCTGCCTTGCCTACCTTTTGGCACTACTCACAGGCCCTACAGTACCCTATTACATCTCTGGAAATTCCAGGCCAATAGAAGTTCTGCATAATACATCTCTTTGTACGTTTTATGCCCATATGACCTGCAAAGGGAATATCACGGGCTATGGCTTTAAGCGCCAAACGGTAGTCTCCAGGCACTACCAACTGCTGTATTCTCTCACCTTCTATCCCTCCCTCAGGGGTCCACTCTCTATGCAATAACCCTTTGTTCCAGTATACAGATTCCCCCTTCCCTTAAAAATTCGGTCCCTTACTAGTTACCTCTCTCAGGCCTTGCAATGTAGGGTCTGGGAGCTGAGTCTGTCTCAACTTTCTCTTTGTAATTCTCCCCAGCTCCCATTCCACAGGAAGCCTGGTATCCTCTGACAGCAGTGCTTCACTGTCATCCTGGGTATTACTACTCACCTCTACTCTTGCAGTCTCTCTGTCCAAGGGAACATCAGTACTCACAAGAAGCTGTGGCTCACCTTCAGTCTCACTGCTACAGGGTAGCTCCCTCCCTGAAGTAACCACCTCACCAGTCCTGGCTGCAAGTATCCAGTCTCTCTGGGTCTCCACAGGCTTCCAGACTGGTTTACAATCAAAATGTTGACATTCAGTTGCATGACAGCCACCTTCTCGAACATGGAATGAGTGACAGTTGGAATGTCGATGTTCATGTGTACGTCCATTCCGAAGGATACAAGTCAGGGACACAAAGCATGGTTGGCAATGGCAGCTGCCAATATTAATATCAACAGAACGTTGTCTATCTTGTTGCGTCGACCTTACGACCTACTTAATATGTATGAGTCGAAGATATGGGTTGTGGAAATCACCGTTCGTGGTTGTGATTTTCATGTATTTGATAGTAAACCTTCCAGGCTCACCTGCTTGTCTCCAAGCCTGACTACGGGTAACTGCACAAGCACATGGTACTGCACTATCAAAATCATTCCCTAGCAGGACATCTGCAGGGATATCCTCAAACACACCCATCTGCTGGCTTCCTTTTCCACCCTCCCAGTCAAGGTGAACTCTAGCCAAAGGTATTTGGAATGGGATCCATCCTAAAGCTCTGACTGGAGTAGATTGCCCAGGCAAGTAGTGCTCCTATGCAACCATTGTAGGCTTCACAATTGTTATGTCAGAGGCTGTGTCTCTCTCTTAGCAATGGGGTCTTTGCCATTCCCTACAATAGGATATAACCTATTGTGATAGTTGGGTACCCTTGTTGTCTCACGACAACCTACTGTTGGCATTTTGTCTTTCCCACTTACTGGCTTCCTCAACTTTTGTTCTCCACTTTGCCTCCATGGACATCTATATGCCACATGGCCCTACTGGCTGCATTCAAAACATTTAACCATAGGTCCTGGACCTGTACCTGGACTAGTGGCTTCCCCTGTTACTGGTAGATTCTGTTGGGGCAGTCTGGGCTGCCCACCATGGCTTCCTTTAGGCCCATGAGCAGTACTGGTGTCCCTTTCCTGTGCAGGGATGCCCTGCTTGCTAGGTATAGGTCTCCCTTCTTCCCCAACACCTCTGAAGTAGCACATTGTCTATCAGCTAACCAGATCCTCATGTTATCAGGCAAAGTGCTAAGGGCTTGTTCCCTCACCAAAAGGTCTGCCAGCCCTACAAAAGTGGTGACTTGACATCCACTCACCCACCTATGAAAGTAAGTGCTCTGTTCAGCAACATATTCACACACACCTTCATCTGCCTTGCAACTATGCTCACAAAATATTTCCTATAAATTTCAGGTGTTAGCTTAAAAAATTCTAACAAGCAATTCTTAACAGCAGTATAATCAAAACAGTCAATGTCAGACATGTTGTGTGAAATAGTTATAGCTTTACCATCTAGTAAGGGGGTCAGGAACTGTACCCAGAGCCTTTGGTCAGCATCATATTATTTACATACCCTCTCAAATAAATGAATGAACTACCAAAATGATCCCCCTCTGTAAACTGCAGAAGAAATTTACTGACCTTTTGTGCTTCTGGGGTCCAGTTATTACCTTTCCTATTACCTCCATGACTCTGGTGAAGAGTCAGCATCTCCTTTGCATGCTGCCTCTGCCGCTTCTTTTCCACAGCTTCCATTTTCAAACACATGGGCTCCAACTCAAGTCTCTTTAGCTCCAGATGGATTTTTAAGTCCTCTGCAGAAAGGTTGAGCTGCCCATTCTCTGAGTGTTGTACAGCTCCACGGCTAGTCTGATCGTCCTCCTCCTGGTTGCTGTTTTCTGATGCAGCTGTGACCAAAGCTGCAATCATGTCTGCCTTAGTCGGGTTTCCCTGCACCAGTCCTTTAGCCTGGCACATCTCAGTCAACTGGCTCCTTGTCAGCTTTCCATACTCCTCTGCTGACATACTTGACTGCTCTCCCTGACTAACTAAGCTCACAAAAGAATTAAAACAATTGAGATCTGAACTCTGAATATTCACTGCATGGCTGATTTAGAGTACAAAAATACCTTCAGTGATCACTGTACACAAGCTACAGGAATTCACTATCCATATCCACACCACTAAAAGCCAATTGCCAACCAATTAATATGTGGTGTGGATATCCCACCACTACCAAACAATTAATATGTAATGTTAGTGCACTGGCCCAGCAATCAAGGAGCCTCAATCCTCACCACTAACACCAGTGAGGGGTGTCCACATTGGGAAGGATAACGCACACACAGTAAAGTACAATTTACCTTAAGGGCACACAGAGATCACAGTCAGTCTGAGGCTGGTTTCTCTTTTTCTCTCCAGATCTCCAATAACACTCCTCACTGGTACAGTTATAGGGTCTAGATCTTAGTCTAGTGGTCAAGCTAAGAACTCCAGCACCCTCTCTGTCCAAGCAGTGCTTCATGTCTCTGCCAAAGTAGTTGACACACACACACACTTTGAGATACGAGTTATATACAAATACACAGCACAGGTTCTTCAACTATGCCCCTCTGCCCAGACTATACGGTAGTAACACATGCCACCAACCACTAATATCAGCTACTAATAAGGCCTTCATCAAAGGGTGTCCAATTATTACTGTGCAATATTATTACCCAAATGGTAATGTGACGAACAGCAAGGCTTATTTGGAGTGGCTTGGACAGTATGGCTATATATATGCAATGTACTCTGGAGCTTAAATTATCTCTACATAAAACAGCCACAGTTGAAAGATTTAAAAATATTTAATAATAAATAATAATAACACAAGACAGTACTTCTTACTACACAGTGTTAGTCAAGAGTTCAGAGATCACAGAGAAATACTTAAAATAATACAGTAGAAAAGTTCTGACATCAATACAAAAAAACAGCTATACTAGACTTCCTATTTCCTATCTATATCTAAGAGCAAACATAGTTCTAAAATAACCTTACATATAGAGCAAGGCAGTGCTGGTGATGTTGTCAGTTCTGAAAACAAATGCAAAATGCTCTGATTCTCTCTCTCTCTGTCCTTAAATTGATAACACAGTACCACTGACTCCTTTCAGATTACATCATTTTTCTCTGTCTCCCAAGCTAACAGAAACTCAGAGTGTAATAGCCCTTTTGGTCTTGCAGCTGGTCAGGAAGCCAGAGCAATAAAAGACATTATACATGTAAATTCTAGCCATTAACTCTGGTCTCAAAGCAATAGGAAGAATTCCTTCATTCAGACATCTGGGCTCCGATTTTTGAGATCAAACAATTATACAATGCTTGACTTATCATCTTTCCTCCAGCAGAGTGCAATGTGGCTACATTTTTGAAGTTCAACATTTGCCATCATTTTCTTACATTTAAGAGAACAAGCATGTGGCTTACATTAATATTTACAAATGACAGAATTATCTACAAAATCCTATCTAGCTAGGCTGGCAGCCTTCACAGCATGGATAAATTACAAAAAATCATTTAAAAGCATTCCACATTTGTGGATAAAAGAATGTTTACAGATAAAAAAGACATATCCTACATTGATCAACTATATTACAGTCACTATGAAACAGTGGAAACCACTTTGCAGAACCTTGGCTAAAGAAGTTCAGGAGAATAGCAATAGCAGCCTTACAGGTCCTTAAAATATGGTTGACTGATGGGATGTATCATGTAGAGCAGCTGCCATAGGCCCAGCCATCCAAGAGCTGCATGGCTCAGGACTCGACCTCTCTCAGACCAGGTCAAGGCTGAACTACTGGCTGCTCCACTAGACAAATAATTCATTTTTGGACCCCCAGCTGAAAAGGATTTTGAGATGCTGGAAAAAAAGGAAATCAGATAAAGATAATGGAGGTATCTACCTGTCAACTACACCAAGGTATAATAGAAACTTCCCTTCCATACAGTGCCTTCCTCCTCCCCCCTAAACAGGACAAGAGGAACCCTCCCCATGTTAAGAGAACCAAGACAATCCAGGAGGTATCAGCCTGAGCAAACACAGACAGCAAGGAGCTGTAAAGATCCCACCCAGCACAGACACCCACTGTGACTATTCTCAGCTTCTGACCCTGTGACCTGTTCCCATCCTCCCTCCCACCTGTCTGGCAGGAAGACCTTCCTTCTTGCTACATCAGTGGAAGTTCATAACAAAAGACCAGTGTGTCCTCAGCATCACAGAAAGGAGGTACTCCATCCAGTTCAGAGAAATCTCTCCACTCCCTTCGTAGCAATGTCAAGACCCCAAAAAGAGCAGGAGAGTTTCTTAGCAACAATCCTCTTGAAACTACTACAAGTATCCATTAAGCCTGTCCCTCCAGGTCAGGAGGGAAAAGGCTTTAATTCAAAGATTTCTTTCTAGACCCAGGAAAATAAAGCCCTGGAGGTCTGTCTTGAACATGTCAAGGCTAAACAAGTTCTATATCTATATCTATATCTATAAATATATCTATATCTATAACTATAGCTTTATCTATTGGCATTTATGTAGAGAGAGATGGCAAACTAAGACTGCTTGTTATGAAATGCATATGGTTTATCTTCATCGTCTTTTGTTTATTTTTGCATATATATATATGTGTGTGTGTGTGTGTGTGTGTGTGTGTGTGTGTGTGTGTGTGTGTGTGTGTGTGTGTGTGTGTGCGTGTGTGTGTGTGTTTATATATTTCACCATCTTGTAATATGTTTTTCCTGAAGATTTCTGTATGCCATCCATCACTTCTATTAAATTGCTGAGTGGAACTTTTGGTCTTGTCTCTGTATCTGGGTTCTAAGTCAGTTACAGGAGTGTTCTTGTTTTACATGCTCCTTTTTTTTTAACTTTGATTACACTTGCTTGTACCTCTGGCCCAGATCATTAATAAAAAGATTTCTAGGACCAGTCATTTAGCCTAGTTAACGAATGAATGAATGAATGAATGAATGAATGAATGAATGAATGAATAAATGAATGGGCTGTGAGTTAGATTAGGCTAAAGCTCTTTTACCATGAGCAGTATTCTGTACCTCTACATACAGAAGTTTGCCAATGATTTAGTTAGTTAATTAGTTATAGAATTTAATGACTGATACAGGCAAAACCCATTTCCAGTAGCAACTCAATAGGAAGAGCTCTAAATATGGTGATATGATATTTATATATTTAATGAAAAGCAGTAAATAGAAATTACAGCATTCAGCACAGATAATGCAACATTCATATTCTGTTTTAGAAAAGGTCCTTTAGTAACACACACAGCACTTACAGATGCTTAAACAGTTACACTGTTCAAATATGGTTATTAGATAAAATATGTAGCATATACAGGTTACAGTTTAGAAAGACGTGATTCTATAGGGTTTTAAAATGACAGTTTCAACTGAAAATTATTATAATAAACACACATGAATGCAACTGATGTTTTGTTGTAAACTGCATACTAGAAACACATATCTGTTGTATCTTGTGTATGCCTCAGTCATGGTTGAAACGCATTCATTTGGATTGGACCACATAAATGATTTTCAAACATACATGTATGCATAAGTGCATAAATACTCATGCCATACATCTTAACATCTCAGAGCAAGAAATCTGGACAAAACCATAAATAAAAGGGAACAAAGGCACAAAATAGGGACAATTTTTAAATATTGCTCTTACAAACTTAGAAAGTTGATAGAATAGCAGGTTTTGCATTAGTCTGAAATTTCTGTAGGATAAGAAGTCTGAAGTCTGTCATTTTTTTCCTAACTCCAGTCTTTAACAATTTGCCACTAATTTTCCAGACAAAACAATTTTATGAAAAACTGACCAAAAATATGAGGCAAAAATCTGGACATTCTGAAAAAATCTGTACAGTTGAGAGGTTTGATTTCATGTCCAGTTTCTCCTATGACAAATGTGTGATGACAGATCTCTTCAGTCTTGTGTAATGGACAGATTAAATTCAGTCTTCTCAAATCATCCTTCTATTACTTTTGTCTTTGCCCAGCACAGGCTGAAGTCCTGTGTAATGGACAGATTAAATTCAGTCTTCTCAAATCATCCTTCTATTACTTTTGTCTTTGCCACAGGCTGAAGTCCTGTGTAATGAACAGCTTAAAGTCATACGATTGGTTCAACTCAGCCTTCTATTAGTTCTTTCTTTGCCACAGGTTAGTACAGTATAGCTCTCCGCTGTTATTGATTATAATGATAAAAATATACCTTGGCAATCATGTAATAAATATGAGAATGATTAACATAATTTTACACATATCCCTCTCAGAGGTAAATGCTATAGTATATGTGTAAACTCTGTTTAAATAATCTTACTGAGTATGTACCCAATATACTATGCTCTGCAGCCGTAACATAATTGCTGTCATCTTTAACTCAGAACATCTGCAAATTCATATAAGGATTCTTGCAGCAGTAACATTTTCAAATAGTTTTTCTTAATACAGAGATAACTGACCACTACATACTTTCCAGATAACAGTGTAATTAACTCCCGTACCTGACTTACCACCTTTGGCCTGGGACATGACTGCAAAAGGTCTCAGAACAGCCACTAACTCAGTCAGCAATACACAAGTAAAAAATAAAATACTTGGCTTTTTCTTTCAGGGATTGTTTTTGTTAGTGTCTTAGCAGCTATTTCAATATTTTCTATCACTATTCTATCACCTATTCGAACAAGCACACATTAAGTAATCAGTGGTTATAATTTAAAAGTGTTGGACGTCAGCTAATTATTTGCTTTATGGGAAAAATCCCTATTTATTTGCTTTATGGGAAGAATACCTTTTGGTAAGAAAAAGCGTCACATTCTGCTCTTTGATACACACATTCAGTAATATGCTTTATTTACAACAGATGGTTTGTAACCACAGCAACCTTTCCTCAAACTCTCAGAAATACCAGCACAGCTTCCTGTTCCTGGCTGCTGTAATTCCATAGATAAAGACACAATAAGCTAACTTGCTTCTATTACGATGTATATCCATGTACCTTGCATTCATAGTACAGTGATACTCTGGAAGTCAGCAACAAATGCTTAGACAACAAGCCTCTGTTGCCTTTGTATAGACTGCTACAGTCAGATCCACATTCATTTTCATTTATTTATTTGTTAACTAGGTCGGTGACATGATATTTCAGGTTCCTTTTAGTCTCAATTCAGGCCATAAGGGCAAAGTATTTTACAGTTACAAATCAACCATAGGAGCTCTGAGGAAACCAGAGTATCCATAGGAAGAATAAAAACACAGAAGAACTATGTAACCACAAGGAGTGACTAAAGATGATGAATGAAGCTTGCATCCTAGAGTTGTAATGCAAAAACCTTAAGCACTGAACCACTGGTCTGCTTAGGTCTGGTAAGCAGGTGGTGCTGATTTTGACAGTTATATGCAGTAAAATAACTTGAACAATAGCAACTTTCATAACAGGTTCATAGGTAAGTGCTAGGATATCTGCCCTTCCAGATCATTTTATGCCTGGCCAATTTCCCTTTTTGTGCTTGAATTAACCTATTTCATTAGGTTAGAGACTGACCTTACCCATCCCATGGCCAATAATTATATATTACCCCTAATGAGAATAACTGGGATCATACCATAGATAATTCGAAGGGACCTTGCATGGGATAAAGCATTTAGGAGCTGCCTTTGTCCATTAGGCATGCAGGGGGCAGTCCTTGGGTAAATTTTCAGTTTCTCATCCATAGATCCTGTTTGCACTTGAATATGGACATAGATGAATTTTGTTTTATGTGGACACAGAGTCTGTCCCAGAGCAACAGTTTCTCTGTGGGATATACCTGTCCCTCCAAACTATTCAGTTAATGTTGTAGAAGAGGTTTAGATCTCTAGGTTGAGTATTTCTGATGTCATTTAACTAGCCAATGTGCAGTATATCCTTCAGTATTGGATCAGACAATGGCTTGTATGCCAGACACAGGTCATCTTTTAGCAGTCTGTAGGATGCAGAGTATGGTGACAGGGCTTTGAGTCGGTCCATACAGGACATGTAGTTTAAGCATTGTATCCTTTTAGTAAGGTATCTCTGTGGGCGTTCCAGTTGTTCCATGCATCTGGACAGATACATTCCAAAGAGGACATTATATTGAATGACTGACCTAATGATGGCTGAGTTAAGGGGGACAATGACATCTTTAGATCTAGATAGAATACCTTTGTTTATAGGCTGTGCAATAGAGAGGGATTTTCTTACAACAATAGACATGTGTTGGACAAAAGTTAGGTTTCTGCCCTCATAAGTTCCCAAATCATAAACAACTAGGTTAGCTCTTAGGTAAGTGCTGCCAATGTGGTAGTTCCCTGGACTAGATGACTTCCCAAAGGATACATTTTTTGGCATTTAGTTACAGTCTTGTGCACTAGTTATGGTGTAGAGTGCCCAGTCTATAGCTGGATTTAATTTATTTTAACATTTGTTTACTGAGAAAGTCTGACTTGGAACGAGACAGTTTTCAGCAGAGGCCCAGGGAGTAATACTCCAGATGCATGTCTTTGTAACTTGGGAGGCAACCCACACAAATGCAGGGAGGATATGCAGACTCCACACAGAAGGCACCCCAGCTGAGAATTGAACCGGAGAACCTCTTGCTGTGAGGTGACAATGGAAATCACTGCACCACTGCACTAGATAGTTTAGATCACCTAGGAAAATGGTGCTGGATTTAACTCTGAGTAATTCTAGTTCTTGCAGATAGGTGTTGTGGCTTTCCTGTGTCGTAGATGGAGTTCTATAGCTAGCTAATATATGGTATGGGACTTTTTGATGCTTATTTGGGCATGTAGTAGCTGTAGTGCATCATTGCAGCCTTGATGTGAGTCTCTTCTGGATGTAGATTGAGACACACCACTTTTTTCCCCCTCCTGCACTAACTGGTCTAAAAATCTCGGAGGTATTATAGCCCTGCACAACATGTGTTCTCTCCACTATTTTAAACCATGTCTCAGTTACTATAAAGATGTCAATATCTTCCAGAATGAGAAGGACTTATAGGGAGTGGAATTTCTTATTTAGGTTCCTAGCATTGATGAGTAACACCTTCATATTTTCCTTTGCTTGTTTCATTATCTTGATAGCTTTATCAGGTTGCCATTGCCAAAAAAGACACTATGGGGGTGGATAATGTCTTTGCCAATAATCAACACCCTAGAGGGGGCAGATGTAGGCCATCCCTGGCAAAACAGTGTGGTCTATTAATCATATCCTCCCATGCTGACAAATATTGGACCCCTTTGAATGACACCAAAAACTAAGCCCATTATTGAAGTAAATTATTTTTTCTTCATATTGTGGCATCATTTTTGGAGAAGGTAGAATGCTGCTCAACATTAGGCCTATACCTGCATTGGACACATAGTCTGAGAGCTTTATCATGTCTGTCTTCATATAATCCACAAAAGTACACGTCAGACATTGGCATTAATTGTGACAGAGTCATACTGGTACTTGTTCAAGGACATGAATGCATGAGTGATCTGATGGATTCTGGCACCAGACAAGCAGCAAAACATTATTTTTTCTTCCTTAGCCCAGTAACAGATACATCTGTATGTATTACAATGGACTCAGCTATAACAAGAATGCTTGGTTGGGTTGATGCCTGCCTTACAGACTCAGCATCTATGACTTTGAGACTCCTTGTGAGGGAATATGCTTAATATTTTGAGTGTGCTTTGTGCCTCTGTTGTGTTTTGGAGGACTTTGAGGCTTAGGCAAGTTAATCTTTATAACCTCAGCATATTAAGGATTATGTATATTGCAATGGCCTTGGAGAGGTATGATGTGTGGTGTGCTGCTGATGATTTTGGTATCTTGAGTTTAATATAGGAGATTTCTGCCTCCAATGATATTATATATGCACATCTCTCACGCACTGTGAGATGCTGTTTGAGTTATAGATGATTGTCAGAGAGCATGAAACAGTTCTTACATGGTCTCAAGATACCCAACTTAATCAGGCTGACTAAAGAAGTTATGGGGAAGTGCTGGTCCATGATAGGAATAACTCTGGGGAAGGGGTAATCATAACTGGTTGGAGTTCGGTTTTAGGATAATGTTTGGCTGGGCTTGCTACTGACTATTTAAAATTCAATACAAAACAGCTAGCATGGAAACTCTTTTGCCACCAGCATACTTCTTCTTTTCCTGGTTAGAGGTCACCACAGCAGATCACCTGTCCACTCATGATTGGCAGTGGAGTTGTATGGTGTCAAGTTGCCAGCCCAGCACCCAACCTTCCACAGAAGGCACACACACACACACACACACACACACACACACACACACACACACACACACACACACACACACACACACGGGCCAATTTGGAGTGTCCAATCTACCTACAGCATGTCTTTGGATGTGGGAGGAAACCAGAGCACTCAGAGGAAACCTGCACGACCAAAGGGAGGCCATGCAGACTCTGCACAGAAGGCACCCCAGCTGAGGATTGAACCAGAAAACCTCTTGCTGTGAGGCAGCAATGCTAACCACTGCACCACTGCGGCCACCCAGCATGAACCAGTAAACTAATTAGTGTAAAAAAAAACTAATTTAATACTAAAATCAGTGAAAGCAGTATCAGTACACTAAATATCAAACAATTTTATCAAAGGTCTTTTAGCTGGTGAGTAGTTTAAGGAGGAGACTTTGCAAAATTATACTTATGTGCTTAATGTCAACAGCCAAGAAACTGAGAGAGGGAGGGAATTATGTTGTCATATTATCATAAGGGGCTGGCAAGAACAGATACACTGGGTTTAGAACACAACTTCAACAGGATAGGTGGGACAGAAAAAAAATTAAACCCTTAGCTTTGAGCTGACTGGCCTGGACTTGCCTTAATGCAAAGACTAGTCCTGAACTAGCCTGGTGTCCACTTAGTATATAAGCATGAAACTAGAGTTTAATATCAACAGTTAAACCACTTAAGCAGAAAAATGTAGTGCAACTATGTACTGGGATTACTAAAAGAGGCTTAAAGACCTTAGCTAAAACAGATACAAACTGTTAAAATTAATTTAAAATCAGATCAAGAAATGAAAACACTTATCTTTCTTTCTCTACATAGTGGAAGTATTACCATGTTCTTCTGTGTTATGAGAAAAAAAATTCTAACTTTCTTCAAAGTATTGCATTAAACCGTGATACTATAATTCAGACACTGTAATATGATATAAAACAATAGAAACAACTAAAATTACACAACACCAACAATTTGTTTTTTGAAATAAAGAAAAAAATAAATATTTTGTATGGGTTGATGGCATTTTTGTCTTCAATGTATGCTGTTTCTGTAAGAAATGTCCCCCTTTGGACCAGTGAAAAGTGAAAGACAATCCTAGTGTTGTCCCCGAGTGCAGGTTTCTATAATGATTTCCCTTCCAGAACTAAAAAAAAAACAAAAAACTTTTAAACATCTAGAGTCTGTGGTGAAACTTTCTTTCATTATTGTTTATAGCATTTAAAATCATGCTAGATATTATAGTTTTATGCATATGTGTGCTTTTGCTATAGTTTTATGTGACCACCAATTCCATAAACCTGCATGTACATTTCACTGTGTTGGTATCCATGTACACAACAGCAGCTAACTAACCAGCTGCCTAAATCTGCCTGTAGGCTGTGTTGGCCACTTTGATGCACGCATTTGTTGCATCTTAATATTTGCATACTTTACAAGATTATGACAGAAACAGATGATGTCAGTAAAACTGGAGCAGGAAATACAAGAATGCTGGCAGAGTATAATAAAAAATCTTGTCTGAGTTCCAAGTCCACTGAGCTCCCGGCAAGAAATATAAGAGTGCTGCTCTGAGTGCCAAGCAGAAACGAAACTGCTTGTGAACGAAACTTCAGCCAGAAAATACAAAAAGTGCTATTCTGTCAAAACAGGGCAGTAGGTAGTCCAGCAATGCAAATGAGGGAAATTTTTCTCTAGTGTTTCAAGATGAACTTGCTATTTGTTATTATTATGTCTACTATATGGCAACACTAACACTATAATTTTGTGAAATGTATGTATGCTACTTTTAACAAGGGATAGATCTCTCTGGTGCTATTAGCTGAATTTGCTGTTTGTTATTTATGTCTGTTATATGGCAAAACTAACCCTGTGATTTTACAAAATGTCTCTATACTACTTTTAACGGCTGCTCTTTTTCTCTTCAGGCTTCCATTAAAAATAGACTTGTTTTATAATGTCTCCTTCTGTGAGAATAGGCCTTAAATATTTTATTCCTCTCACATCAGGTAATGTAATACCCCAGTCTCCTGTTGCTATGTTTTCTTATCCCTTTTTGCACTTGAGACTTTTTTTCTATAAAGTATTTGCTCAGTTGACCTCCTCCCAGCCATTCTAGTAACTCGGCCGGCGTTTGAGGATGCAGTTGACACGTATGTCCCCTAGAACTATTTAGCCTAAACAAAGTATAGGGGAGTGCATTCCTAAGATTCCCGTCTAGGTCATTATGGACAGAAGCTGGCTCTGCTTAGAAGCAAGCAAAGCAGTATCCACCTTCATGTCCCAAAGCCTACTAGTCTGGATTTAGGTTCTTTAGTGTCAGAGGCACAGAGAGTAGCATACCCGCCTTTGGTGCAGAAGGCCGTGGGTTCTATTATTACACCAGATAGATTGACAATGCAGTGCAGCATAAGGGGAAAGTTGCACTCCTGAGACTGCCGTTCTTTGGATGAGATGTTAATCCAAGGCCTGATCTGCTTAAGATGGTAGTAGCTCAGGTGGATGCAAAAGATCCCATGGGACCTGTTGAAAAGTGATGGGGAATTTCCCTGATGCCCTGGCCAAATTTCCTCCAGTAGTATAGATACCGCCTCAGGTCTCCTCTGGAAACAGGCTACTAATCTAGTGGAACTACTCTGTTTAAGAAAGGATAAATAAAAAAAATAAAGTAAATTCCTAAAGACAGCAAATTCCCTCTTAAAACAACTAATCAGAAAAAGAAAGAGTAATCCAAACATCCAAACACCACTAAAATGTCATATAGCACTATGTTCCTAATTACTTTATACTATTATAATCTCATATTTTTTTATTTCTTTCCCTGCACTGACTGCAGCTCATCTGCTTCTTGTTATCTATGGCCATCATTCAGTCAGCTGTCTGGGCTTTCTGCTTATCCTTTTTCTCTATTTCTGACCTGCTAGTGATGTGTACAAATGAAAAGTACCTAAAAAATGCTAACCCAGTGTATGTGTCCTTCCATGCATAAGCTGATTATTGCTACGGCAGCCATGCTTTGTATGTCAGGGACAAAAGCATGCACAGACTTTGTGCACTCTGTAATTCCCTTCCTCAATCAGGTGAAACAATGTGCAATGCCTGGCAGACCACAACAACCGTACCCCATGGGATGGGATAGTGGACATTAACTGCTCACACCCACCCATCCCCCCTTCAGCTATCTCTACCACCTTTTGGATGGCTACCTGAACATGTGTTGTCTGGTCATAGTCAGGGTTTGTTTTCTCCATTTGCAGTGTTGATCACTTATATGACATTACATCCAACTTCCTTCTAGTAGCATTTTCTATAACACGAACAACACATCAAAGCTACAATTCTCACAACTGTATTTACAAAGTGAAATAAATATAGCACATAATCAGTATGCGGCCTACAGCATTTAACACACATGGTGAAACAGACACAAAAAATGTTATTTCCAAATAGCCATTGTATTTATTCACCTTAAAATACTCAATATGAACAAACATCAAAAAGAAAAAAAAAACGCTGAAATAGACTCCATATTGTAATTCTAATTCTGGTAAATGTGAGCCTTCAAATTATGAATAAAAGTCCAAAACTACAGGACAATAGCAAATGCTAACAATTGCTGCTATCCTTTTAAGTTTGTTTTAGCAGTGGATAAGGTCCCCTGCACCCCCCAATGTGAGGGGTAAGCCCCACACCCCAAACTTATATATCAACCCTGAGACTGTTATACCTTGGAGAAAAGGGAATATTCTGAGAAAGAGCAAGCTTGGATTTGTTATATGTAAGTCTGAATTTTTGGTCATTCAACCTCCCCATTCCAGGACTCACACTAATGAGTCTTGGAATATCAGATAGTTACCATTGGAATATGCCTCTACCACATTTCTTTCTAACTTTTCTGTGCCAGATTTTCTAAAGCATAGTGATGACCACCTTGTGAATCCAGCCTAGTCCTAGAAATGTAACTGCTAATATTTTCTATATTACACTCAAGGAATGAGACCATTTTCCAAAAAAAGTATCTCTCTCACTTAACCTATTGAAGAATGTGATTGAATTTTACACACTGATATTAACTTAATAAACACCACCTCTGATCATAATCAGTGGTTGTTTTCCTCTCAGTTCCCTTCTGCTATTAATCAGCAGCTTTCTTTTCTTAACTACCTTCTGAAAATTCCACACCAGTTATCTTGTGCTGTTTTTTCCTCTCTTTCAAGCCTGATCTCAACAACATCATTAGGTCAACCTGCTTCTTCTCCTCCAACAAATAAACCCTATTACCCTATTAACTCCATTAACTCATGGCACAACCAAAACCTCTTACTAACTACCTCTCCATCAAACTCTAACATAGCTTGCCCTTGTCAAAATTTCCATGTCTAAATGTCTCTATCACTTTATGCCTTAGACCATATGTGACACCCGTGCCCTGGCCCAGCAATCATGAAGCCTCAATCCTCACCACTAACACCAGAGAGGGCATGTCATATATGAGGAAAGGATAACAAATACACACAGTAAAGTGTAATTTCCCTTAAGAGCACACAGAAATTATAGTCAGTCCGGGGCTGGTCACTCCCTTGCTCTCTAGGTCCCCAATAAGACTCCCCACTGGCACAGATATAGGGTCCAGATCTCAGCCTAGTGGGCAAGTTAAAACCTCCAGCATACTCTCTGTTCAACCAGTGTTTCATGTCCCTGCCCAAGTAGCTCACACACACACACGCACACACACACACACACACACACACACACACACACACACACACACACACACACACACACACACACACTTTGAGATAAGAGATTATACAATCACACAGACACTTCTGGGGAAGACTGACACATGTTCTCCAGCTGTGCTCCTTTTACCCAGACTGTACAGTAGTACCACTTGCCACCACCCACTAATATTTATCAGCTACTTAAAGGCCATTAAAATGGTGTCCAATTATTACTGTGCAATATTATTATCCAATTGGTAGCATAACTAAACAGTCAAGGCTTATTACAGTGACTTGGTACATGATCCTTATATACATGCACTGTACTCTTAAACCTAACTTATCTCTACACAAAACAGCCACAGCTGAAAGGTTTTAAAATATTTAATAATAAATAATTAAAACTACAGGACAATACTTTCTACTACACAGTGCTAGTCAAGAGTTCAGAGATGACACAGAAATACTTAAAATAATTCAGTAGTACAGCTCTGACATCACAGGAAAACATTTAGTCTAATCTTTCTAGTTCCTAGCTATTTCTAAAAGAAAACACAAGTCTAAGATAACTTACATATGAGCAAGACAGTACTGTGAGTTGGATGGTCAAGACAAAAATGTTTAATGCCTTCTGATTCTCTCTGTTTAAATTGCTGTCTTCAGTCCTGATTCCCATTACATAATTTTTTACACTTTCCTGAGGTTCCCAGGCCAACAGATACTATATTCTCTTGTTATCATTGCACCTGCAAGAAATGACAGCCATAAAAGCTGTTCCACATGTAAACTCTAGTAATTATTCCTTAAGTTAAAGCATTAGGAAGGATGCTTCACTCCAGACTCATCTGCTCCAATTTGTAACTTCAAAGGGACAGACATGAAATAATTTTAACTTCAAAGGACAGACAAGAAATGCTTGACTTAGCTTTCTTTAGAGCAGAAGGCAATGTTGCTACATTGTTTTAAGTTCAACATTTCACAGCATATTCTTTAATTTAAGAAAACAAGTCTGTAATTCAACATTCATATTTACAAAACTGAAGGCTGCCGGCCTTGCCAGATAGAATTGTGCAGATAATTCTGTCATTTGTAAATATAAATGTTGAAATACAGGCTTGTTTTCTTAAATGAAAGAATATGCTGTGAAATGTTGAACTTCAACAAAATGTAACAACATTGCCCTCTGCTGTAAAGAAAGCTAGACAAGCATTTCATGTCTGTCCTTTGAAGTTAAAGATTCAGAGTCATTCCATCTGGGCTAGCACATTCTTTCTATTGTTTTAACCAAGAGTTAGATTGTTAGATTTAAACATGCAAATATATTTTTATTGTTCTGGTTTCTGCCTAGGTGTAAAAGAATGTAGATGCAGTTTCTGTTGGCCTGGGAACCCCAGAAAGGGTGAAGAATGATATAATGTTTATTAGAACTGCAATTTCAATTTAAACAGAGAGAATTCAAAGGCATTAAGCATTTTTGTCTTTACCATCCAACTCATAGCACTGTCTTACTCATAGGTAAGTTATCTTAGACTTGTGTTTTCTTTTAGAAATAGCTAGGAACTAGAAAGATTAGACTAATTGTTTTCCTGTGATGTCAGAATGGTACTACTGAATTACTTTAAGTATTTCTGTGTGATCTCTGAACTCTTGACAAGCACTGTGTAGTAGAACGTATTGTCTTGTGGTTTTAATTATTATTAAATATTTTTTAAACTTTTCAACTGTGGCTGTTTTGTGTAGAGATAAGTTAAGCTCTAAGAATACATTGCATGTATATAAGGATCCTGTACCAAGCCACTCTAATAAGCCTTGACTGTTTAGTTATACTACCAATTGGGTAGTAATACTGCACAGTAATAATTGGACACCCTTTTAAGGGCCTTAGAGTAGCTGATAAGTATTAGTTGGATGGTGGCAGGGATTTCTACCATATAATCTGGGTAAAAGGGGCACAGCTGGAGAACCTGTGCCAGCCTTCCCCAGAAGTGTCTGTGTGGTTGTGTAAATTCTTATCTCAAAGTGTGTGTGTGTGTCATTTACTTGGGCAGGGACACGAAGCACTGGTTGGACAGAGAGGATGCTGCAGATTTTAGTTTGCCCAGCTTGCTGAGATCTGGACCCTATAGCTGTGCCAATGGGGAGTCTTACTGGGGACCTGGAGAGCAAGGGAGTGACCAGCCCAGGACTGACTGTGATCTTTGTGTGCTCGTAAGGGAAATTGCAATTTACTGTGAGTATTTGTTATCCTTTTCTCATGTATGAGACACCCTCTCTGGTGTTGGTGAGGACTGAGGCTCCTTGATTGCTGGGCCAGGACACAGGCATCACATTTGTGTTTGGCAGTGGTGGGATATCCACATCACATATTAATTATTTGGCAAATACTAATTGATGTGTAGTGATTTGGGTAGAGTGAATCCTGTAGCTTGTGTACCGTGAGCTTTGAAGGTGTTTTTGTACTCTAAAACAGCCATGCAGTGAATACTCAGAGTTTGGATCACAATTGTTTTATATCTTTTGTTAGCTTAGTTAGTCAAGGTGAGCAGGCAGCATGTCAGCAGAGGAGTATGGAAAGCTGACAAGGAGCCAGCTGGTGGAAATGTGCCAGGCTAGGGGACTGGTGCATGGAAACCTGACTAAGGCAGACCTGATTGCAGCCTTGGTTACAGCTGCATCAGAAAACAGCAACCAGGAGGACAATCAGACTGTCAGTGGAGATATAATACTCTCGGAGAATGGACAGCTCAACCTTTTTGCACTGGACTTAAAAATCCAGCTGGAGCTAAAGAGACTTGAGTTGGAGGCCAGGCATGTGGAATTAGAAGCAGCTGAGAGACTGAGGTGTCTAGAGAGTGTGTAGAATGAGAAACTGCTATGTCTAGAAGCTGAGGAAAAAGAGAGGCAGAGGCAGCATGAGAAGGAGATGCTAACTCTTCGCCAGAGTCATGAAGGTAATGGGGAAGGGAGTAACTGGACCCCAGAAGCACAAAAGGTAAGTAAATGTCTTCCGCACTTTAAAGAGGGGGATAATTTTGATAGTTGCATTCATATGTTTGAGAGGGTATGTAAACAGTATGAAGTTGACCAAAGGCTCTGGGTACGGTTCCTGACACACTTACTCCATGGTAAAGCTGTAACTGTATTATCTAAAATGTCTGACATTGCATGTTTTGATTATACTGCTGTAAAAAATGTCTATTAGAGTTTTTTAAGCTAACACCGGAAACGTATAAGAAAAATTTTGTGAGCATAGATGCAAGGCGGATGAAAGTGTGTGTGAATATGTTGCTGAATTGAGCACTTATTTCCATAGGTGGGTGAGTGGATGTCAGGTCACCACTTTTGAAGGGCTGGCAGGCCTTTTGTTGAGGGAACAAGCCCTTAGCACTTTGCCTGAGGACATGAGGATCTGGTTAGCTGATAAGACAATGTACTACTTCAGATGAGTTGGGGAAGAAGGGAGACCTGTACATGGCAAGCAGAGCAGACCTGCACAGGAAGGGGACCCCCAGTATTGCTCATGGGTCTAAAGGAACCCATGGTGGGCAGCACAGACTGCCACAACAGAATCTGCCAGTAGCAGGGGAAGCCACTAGTCCAGGTATATGTCCAGGAGCTAGGGTTAAATGTTTTGAATGCAACCAGTACGGCAATGTGGCGTACAGGTGTCCATGGAGGCAAGGTGGGGAACAAAAGGTGAGGGAGCCAGTAAGTGGGGAAGACAAAATGCCAGTAGTAGGTTGCCTTGAGACAACAGGGGTACTAAACTACCATACTGCAGATGTCCTGAGAGGGAAGGATTTGGATGAGGCAGTACCATGTGCTTATGCAGTTACACACAGTCAGGCTAGGAGACAAGCATGTGGGTCTGGTAGCCTGGAGGAGACCCAGACAGACTGCATACTTGCAGCCAAGACTGCTGATGTGGTTACTTCAGGGAGGGAGCTACTCTGTAGCAGTGAGACTGAGTGTGAGCCACAGCTGCTTGTGGGTACTGATGTTCCCTTGGACAGAGTGACTGCAAAGGTAGATATGAGTAGTAGTACCCAGGCTGATAGTGAGGCACCATTGTCAGAGGATGCCAGACTTCTTGTGGAAGGGGAGCTGGGAAGGGTTACAAGGAAAGAGTTGAGACAGGCTCAGCCCTCAGACCCTACATTGCAAGGCCTCAGGCAGGTAGCTATGGAGGCACCTGATTCTCATGGAAAGGGGGATCTGTATACTGGGACAAAGGGTTACTATACAGAGAGTGGACCCCTGAGGGAGGGCTAGAAGGTGAGAGAGTACAGCAGTTGTTAGTGCCTAGAGCCTACCATCTGCTGCTTCTAGCCATAGCCCATGATATTCCCTTTGCAGGTCATATAGGTATAAAACATCCCAAGAGGCATATTATGCAGAACTTCTATTGGCCTGGAATTTCCAGAGATGTAACAGCGTACTGCAGGACCTGTGAGCAGTGCCAAAAGGTAGGCAAGGCAGGAGAAAAGGTGAGAGATCCTTTGATGCCTTTGCCTGTGATTGAGGAGCCATGGATATTGTGGGTCCTCTGAGTACCCCAAGTACCTCAGGAAAAAAATATATCCTAGTGGTAGTGGATTATGATACACAATACCCTGAGGCAGTGGCTTTGTCCTCCATTGAGGCAGAGAAGGTGGCAAATGCTTTGTTAGAGATTTTCAGCATGGTAAATGCTGACTGATAGAGGTGCCAATTTCATGTCAGACCTGCTGGCTTGTCTGTGGAAGTCCTGTGCGGTGAAGCACATGAAGACCACCCCCTACCATCCCCAGAGTAATGGTCTTGTTGAGAAGTTAAACTCTACAATCAAGTCCATGCTATGGGCATTTGCAGATCAGTTTAAGAGGCAGTGGGACAAATATTTGCCCCATCTGCTGTTTGCTTACAGATAACTTCCCCAGGAATGCACAGATTTTTCTCCCTTTTAGTTGCTGTATGGGCATAGGGTGAGGGGACCTCTAGATTTAATTCGAGATGAGTGGGAAGGTGAGTGTGAGTCTCACAAGGAGTCTGTTGTGGCATACATCTAAACCTCAGGACAAGGCTTGGGGAACTCATGGGCTTGGCCCAGGAGAACCTGGCAGAATCCCAACAACATAAAAATATGTGGTATGACAGGAATGCTCGAGCTAGAGAGTATGCTGTGGGGCAGCATGTAATGGCTCTCATTCCTGTCAGACACAACAAGCTGCAAGCAGCTTCGGTGGGTCCTTACAAGGTGGTAAGAAAGGTAAGTGATGTTAACTACATGGTGGAACTGCTAGGCAGAAGGCAGGGGCACAAATTGTACCATGTTAATATGATGAAACCTTACCATGATAGGGAGGCCCTTGTGCTGAGCATTTGTAGTGGATTGCAGGAGGAGTCTGAGGGAGATCTGGGGACTGATCTTCTCAGTGAGGCTTGGGCTGACACCTCAGTGGAAGGGGTAGCAATGTCCCAGCAGCTATCTCCTACTCAGGTTCGAGAAATCCAAGGAGGGTTGCAAGAATTTGGGGACATGTTCACTGGGAAACCAGGGTGCACCCACCTAGTGCTGCACCAGGTGGATACAGGACCCCAAATGCCTATTAGGCAGGTCCCTTATAGGGTACCTGAGATAGTCAGACAGATGCTGAGGGAGGAGGTACAGGAGATGTTGGAACTAGGGGTGATTCAAGAGTCCAACAATCCCTGGGCCTCCTCAGTGGTGCTGGCGCCAAAGAAGGATGGCAGCACCAGGTTCTGTGTGGACTACAGGAAACTAAATAGTCACACAGAGTTGGATGCTTACCCCATACAAATGAGGCCCTAGAGTAGCTGGGTGAGGCTAAGTATCTTACAACCACTGATCTTACCAAGGGTTACTGGCAGATGCCCTTGACTCCCAGTGCTAGAGAGAAGTCAGCCTTTGTGACTTCTTTTGGCTTGTATGAGTTCACAAGGATGCACTTTGGGAAGATTAATGCCCCAGAGACTTTCCAGAGGCTGGTAGATCATATCCTATTAGGAGCAGGAGGGTTTGCCCTTGCTTACCTAGATTATATTGCCATCTACAGCAATTCCTGGCCAGAGCACCTTCAGCATGTCAGGGAGGTGCTGGGCAGACTTCACAGGGCAGGGTTGACCATTAAGCCGATCAACTGTCAGGTGGGTATGGAGGAGGTCTCCTACCTAGGACAAAGAGTGGGGAGTGGTAAGATAAGGCCAAAACCTGCCCAAGTGGAAGCCATTCAGGCATGGCCTGCACCTGTTACTAAAAAGCAGGTGAGGGCATTTTTAGGGACAGCAGGGGACTACAGAAAGTTCATCCCCAGTTATAGTACCATAGCTGCTCCCCTCACAGACCTGACAAGGAGGAACAGGCCAGATAAGGTAGTGTGGACCCCAGCATGTGAGCAGACATTCCAGAAGCTTAATCAAGCTTTGGGACGACCCCCTGTGTTAGCCAGTCCATATTACAGCAAATAATTTGTTGTGCAGGTAGATTCTTCAAACCATGGGGTGGGGGCTGTACTTAGCCAGATTTCTTCGGAGGGGGAGAGGGAAGAACACCCAGTGGTTTATCTCAGTCATAGGCTCCAACCCAGGGAGGAATGCTATGCACCTGTAGAAAAGGAATGCCTAGCCATAATGTGGGCATTGCAGAAACTTCAGCCTTATCTGTATGGAAGAAAATTCACTGTTATGACAGATCACAACCCCTAATATTGTTAAAGTTGCTAAGATGGAGCCTAGGGTTGCAAGCATATGATATGTCAGTGCAGCACCGCAGTGGGGTTAGAAATGCTAGTGCAGATGGGCTGTCAAGACAGGGAATGGGTTAAGTATACTCAGATAGACCTGACCCTCTCAAGCAGCGTGTCTCAAGGGTCACTTGAAAATCTAGCTTGAGTTCTCCAGGGGGGTGGAGATATGTGAAGATTTGGTGAAAATAGATGAAGGCTGCCAGCCTAGCCAGATAGGATTTTATACATAATTCTGTCATTTGTGGTGATGCCCGTGCCCTGGCCCAGCAATCAAGGAGCCTCAATCCTCACCACTAAAACCAAAGAGGGCGTTTCATATATGAGGAAAGGATAACAAATACACAAGGTAAAGTGCAATTTCCCTTAAGAGTACACAGAGATCACATTCAGTCCAGGGCTGGTCACTCCCTTGCTCTCCAGGTCCCCAATAAGTATCCCCACTGGCACAGCTATAGGGTCCAGATCTCAACCTGGTGGGCAAGCTAAAACCTCCAGCACCCTCTCTGTCCAACTAGTGCTTCGTGTCCCTGCCCAAGTACACACACACACAGACACACACACACACACACACACACACACACACACACACACACACACACACACACACATGCACACACGCGCACACACACACACACACACACACACACACACACACACACACACACTCACAGGAAAACACTTAGTCTAATCTTTCTAGTTCCTATCTATTTCTAAAAGAAAACACAAGCCTAAGATAACTTACATATGAGCAAGACAGTGCTGTGAGTTGGATGGTCAAGACAAAAATGCTTAATGCCTTCTGATTCTCTCTGTTTAAATTGCTATCTTCATTCCTGATTCCCATTACATCATTTTTTACACTTTTTTGAGGTTCCCAGGCCAACAGATACTATATTCTCTTGTTATCTTTGAACCTGCATGAAACTACAGCCATAAAAGCCATTCCACATGTAAACTCTAGTAATTATTCCTTAAGTTAAAACAATAGGCAGGATGCTTCACTCCAGACTCATCAACTCCAAATTGTAATTTCAAAGGGACAGACATGAAATAATTTTAACTTCAAAGGACTGACAAGAAATGCTTGACTTAGGTTTATCTTTAGAGCAGAGGGCAATGTTGCTACATAGTTTTAAGTTCAGCATTTCACAGCATATTCTTTCATTTAAGAAAACAAGTCTGTAATTCAACATTCATATTTACAAATGACAGAATTATGTATAAAATCCTATCTGGCTAGGCTGGCAGCCTTCATCTATCTTCACCCAATCTACACGCCATCACTAATAAAGTATTACTGTAAGTATACTGAACAATGTAATATCAATGTTCTAATTATATTGTATTATGTATATGTATACCAATGCATAATGTTAGAAATGTACTCATATATGATTTTGCATGTGGAACTTTTCCCCCCAGTACTATGTATATCAAAGTGTTTATTAAAATGTATTGATAGCTATTAAATGTATGTGGGGATTTTCTCCCCGGGCCTCTGCTGAAAAAGGATTTTGTCAAACCCAGCCAGACTCTCTTGGTAAAGAAAGGTAAATAAATACATTACATCATTCCTTTATTTGAAACTTACTTGGGAATACACAAGCAAGACAAGTTTAAGAGAGTTCTTCACTAACACAACTATGAACAAGTACATAATGATAACATACTTACAGTTTATTTGAGCTGCCAGGACATATTCAGGACATGTTAATTGAACTAAGAACCTAATACATATCATATCCATCTCTAGCATAGTATTAATAGTAGCTCTGATTGTTTCATAAAGTAGGCCATTATTATTATAGCAATTCATAAGAAATATTTACTATATCCACACAGCCTGAAAAAATACATAGGTTCATAGGTTTGATGAACAAACTGAAGGCCTACTTGCCTTTGATTACATGACTATCCTGGATCCCCTTTTTTTTAATTTCTCCAAGCCTTTTGGGTTTCTAATACCATGACAGGAATGGTCCTCATTCCTAAGTCAAAGTATGATTAAAGTTATTGTAATAAGTATTGTTTCAATCTTTGATGTTAGCCAGAAGTGCTCTTCACAACACCAGCAATGTGCCCAGTTATTACTCCTGCAATTTGTACAGAGTTACATGTATCTGTAACATATATAAGTACAATTGTAAATTCTTTTTCATAAGACCCATTGCTCCCACTACTGTTGGATCTGTCTGGGTATCCTGCTTCCACGTTACCCTCATTTCTGCCTGCAAATCCTGGTATTTTATTACTTTGTGTCTCTCTGTACACAAGACACTGTAGTCTCTGGGTGCAACAATTTCAATGATCAATGCTACTTGTCTTCTTTGCATGGACTAATACATCTGGTTTTCTTGCTTCTTTTTTGAACTGTTGGTAATGGGTAATTCCATGTAATATAAACTTGATCATTTTTATAATGCTTTGTGGCTCATGTTTCCAATGCTTCACAACTACTTCAATATTATAATGTTTGCACATTTCCCAGTGCAACAGTCTCGCCACATTATTATGCCTTTCAGTATACAGTCCTTCTGCCATTAGTATATCACAACCTGCCACAAAAGGTGCCACTGTTTTCAGTTCTGTTTGTTTGTTTCGCCTACAGGTTCTATAGACTTTGTGAATCAGCATGTACATAGTCCATTATCTTGGGCCACCAATATTAATCTTTCATCTTTTGGTTTAAATTCAACTCTCCTTAACCATTCCTGCATTTGATCCTGATCAACATTAGGTTTTTCCAAGAATTTTCGATACTTACAACTATATTTATGTATTTTGCCTTCTTATCTGACCCTTCACCATTATTCCTTATTGAGTTTTATTCACATTTGTTCATGTTTTATTGTTGATCCTACATCAATTCCCAAATATCTGTACACTCCCTCTTGCTCAAGTTCTTTTATATTACATTCATGTCCCAATCTGATGTTTTCTTAGTGATGCAGCTTTCCTGCTTTCAAGGTTGCTTTTGCACATTTATCAAGACCAAATGACATTTCTTATATCATCTGAAAAGGTTTTGACCACTTGTAGTTGTGCTTTCACTTCCTCATCTGATGAACTACACAGTTTTAAATCATCTTCAAAAAGAAGATGAAAAGTCTTTACAATTTGCTGTTTCCTGGGAGCCAAATTGTAGCCATGACCTAATTTGTTAAGTAGACAGCTTAATGGGTTAAGGGCAAGACAAAAGAACAGCGGTGACAAAGAGTCACCCTAGAATATCCCCCTTTGGATTTTTATCCCTGGAATAATAATTTGTCCTTTATCATGGTTTAACTGCAAAGTGGTTTGCCACTGTTTCATGATTGCTATAATGTAATCAATCAGTGTAGGGTGTATTTTATACATTTTTAAGGTCTCTTTTATCCATGAATGTGGGACACTGTCAAATGCTTTTTTGTAGTCTATCCATGCCGTACTTAGATTCTTCCCCTTTTTTACAGTTCTCCATTATGACTTTGTTTAACAAGAAATGATCCTTTATTTCATATGACTTTCTTTTATTACCCATTTGTTCTATTGCCATGATTGTTTTCTTTTAAATGACCATAAACTCTATCTTCATCAGCTCCAGTGTATAGTTTATAGGTCATTGGAAGGCAAGCTATTGGTCTATACTTTTTAGGACAGCTGTGGGTTCTGTCTAAGTATGAGCATTGTTTTTCCTGTTGTTAACCAGACTGGTGTCTGGTTCTTACTCATGGTTAAATCTTCATTTAAAGATGATAATACTTTTAGCCAGAACTTAGGTACTGCATCTGGGCCTGGTCTTTTCCAATTAAGATGTTTTCTTAACTTTTTTTCAATCTCTCTGGCTGTTACATCATCCCATTTCATACCCTGTATATTTGAACTTCTTATTCTTTCTTTCTTTTACGTCTTCTATCCATTTAGCATATGATGGCATTTGATTTCTCCATTACCTTTCCCTTACTGCCCTGTATTTTTGTGGTAAGACTTTATCTGTTATTAATTTAGCTGCACAATAATATATTCAATTTACTTCTGTTATATCACATTAACCTCTATGAACAGTCCTAATTACTGTGTTCATTTGTTTTTATCAAACTTTTAACTTTTTGAGTTTTTTTGACTTTCTGTAGTCTGTTCTTTCATTTATCTTGATATGTCTGTCCATCTCTGTAAAATCAAACAACTCTTCTCTGCCTGCAGGCATTCTACATAATGTTCCAAAGCACCTTCCTGTGCCAAATTCTCTTCAGTTTCATTCTGTGTAATCCGTTGCTCTTTCATATGGGAACTCACTAGCCTATCCCCCCACAACACTGACTGTGCCAGAGCTGCCACAGTTTCCTGTTCCTTCTCTTGTTGTGTAACTCCAGCTGAACTTTTGTGTTGATTACTATGGAAGGCTCCAAAGTATCTTCATATGGCAACTGATCAGATGTTTCCTGCTCCACTGGTGTCCCCTTAATTTGGATCCCCTATGAGAACTTGCAGGTGACCATGTAGCCATCCAATTCCTTTTTGAAGGCATAAATTGATTGGCTGAGTTTAACTGACAGGGACAGTTTATTCCATAGGCCCACCCTATCTGTAACTTTATCTTCTATTGGTAAGGTTATACAATGTGTGGTATGCACTGATCTGGAATGCTGTTTGCTTTCTCATAGTCTGTTTGATTCTTGGCAGGCCATCTTCAGATACAGACTATGTGATGACTTCCTTTTTACATTTTTTGGTGATCTCTTCCCAATGAGAGATCAGTGTATGCATTCCTTCCTTCTTTTTCTTGCTGTTTTTGTAACATGCGAGTCAAGTGATCATGCGATTTTGACATACAATCTGCATACCCACTGTCAACTGTCTGTCTCCACTCTTACCACCTGGGGCACTTCCATGTGATTGTTATCAGAGACTTCTGTACATTGTGGGGCACTGTAGGGCTCCACCTGTTACCTCACAGGTAACATGCTCTCTTTTGATGCCAGGGAGATTTTTAAGGTTATAGGTTCTATCCCCACACTGGCTGCATGGATTTCCATCTTAGTAATCATACTGCAGTGCAGTATTACAGAGTGCTGCATTACTGAAGAGCCATTCTTCACATGAGATGTTAAACTGAAATCCCAACTACCTGAACTAATAGAAGTTCAGATAATGTTAAAGATCCCATTACAATTATCATAAGGAGTATCAGAATTTCACCACTGTCCTGCTTGGATTGCCCCCCTTAGTACAAATACTACCTTGGACATCCCATGAAAATAAGCTTTCCTGGAGGGGGGGGGGGGACTTGATCAGCAAAAAGTAAATAAAGTAAAAAATAAAATAAACCCTGACTCCATTGTTTTTTTTTTTCCTGTCATATGCTATCCTTAGGATATGCTATTAAAAGAAGAGGTCTGAGTTATCATTCATATGTGTATAATAGTCATATCTCTTCTCCAGGAATAAGTGCCAGCCGTTACAACTGTTTAAGGCTGTTTGAAGGGCACTCTGGATTAGCTGAATATCAATAGCCTGAGATCGAACCCAGCTAAGACTGAGTCACTCATGGTGCACAATTTAAAGGTCTTCCACAGTTCCTATCCTTAAACTCTATACTTTATTATAGAATGAAAAGTTTCATTTCATGTTTAGGATGCATAATTATACTGAAAGATATTTTATTTATTTATTAGGAGAAAAATGCATATATTTCAGCATCTACATCTTAAAAGGAAGAAACATAAACAATAAATTATTAAAAATAAATACAAATTGATTAAAAACACAGTGCTGAACTTAATAGTAAAATAAATTAAATTGAGTTACTTAGAAATTCTAAAACTATTGTAGACGTCTATATTGGGTTCACAGTAGATCATCCTAAAAAGATGAAATCTAAGAGAACCCACGAAAA
Source organism: Protopterus annectens (assembly GCF_019279795.1). Lineage (NCBI taxonomy): Eukaryota > Metazoa > Chordata > Ceratodontiformes > Protopteridae > Protopterus > Protopterus annectens. The sequence continues at coordinate 1,751,867,360 of NC_056726.1, read as the reverse complement.
ACGTTTTCATGTCACAAGTATAAACCAGATATAGTAGCTGGTCCCAAAGGACCAGGGCAAGAGAAGAACAGAAATCTTGCCAGATGTCACTAAGTCATTGGAACAGCCAGCAATCCCACACATACCTCTCAATCTCTTAGAGTAAGAAATCTGTTCAAAGCCATAAATAAAAGTGGGACAAAGGTCCAAAAATAGGGACAATTTTTAAATATTGCTCTTACAAACTTAGAAAGTTGATATAATAGCAGGCTTTGCATTAGCATGAATTTTCTGAAAGATTACTCTACATTTAAGAAGGTTATTGTGGTCTAAACTCTTGTGGACAAACCCTTATCAAAACCCTCTCTCCATAAGTCCACCCAAGCATTCAGAACACAATGTCTGGACAATTCCCATCAGTTTCTCCTGCCAGCCTGGTGGACATGGGCATATTGAGACAGTGTAGCAACTGTCTCATGTTTACTGACAACCCTCTTCTCCTAGCACACAATTATTCCACCGGTGAGAAATGCATGTACATCAGTAACCTGGAGTCCATGCTCTCTCACGCCACAGTCAGTACTCCTAACAAAGAGTAGATTGCCAGCACAAGCACCACACCACTCATATCACACAGCCAAGCACAACACACACACACACACACACACACACATACACACACACACACACACACACACACACACACACACACATGCAAAGGTCCTCAATAAAAACTTAGCTAAACAGCAGACACCTGCAAAACACACTCACAAACATTCTACACACAAAAAACACATCACACACAGCAGACAACACACCAGTGTCTCACAAACACAGTCTATAAGGCTAAACAATAAACCATCACAGCCCACAAGACATAACAATAAACCAAACATACTAGGCATTGGTGACTCAATTGTGGCTCGACAAGGAAAAGGTCATGGTCAGTTGTCTGTCTGGTGCAAGAATCATCCACATCACGCACGCACTTAAGTCTCTCCACAACAAGTACAGGTACAACTCTGTCATTGTCCATGTTGATGTGAATGACTTGAGACATACCATCCTGGACTATATGAAGAGAGACGAGTGTCCTCTCAGAGTATGTGTCTCAGCCAGGTATGACCCTAGCCCTAAGCAGCATCCTACCTTCACCTTTAATGATACCACAATACCAACAAAAAATAATTGACTTCAACAATTGGCTTAGTTTCTGGTGACATTCCAAGGGGATCCAGTACCTGTCTGCATGGGTTGACAGGCCTCTATGCTTTACCAGACCTTCACCTTTCACCACTGGGTTTCCAGATCCTGGCCAAGGCTCTTGTCTCCCCCAATGTGCCTTTTTTAGGCAATGTCCCAAAGACAAACCTTGCAACATAAAAAATCAGTCAAAAAGCAAATTGAAGGTTATGCTGCTTAACACTAGAAGCCTTAACCTGGAATGGATTCACTGGAGGCTCTCCTTGCACTGGAAGATGCTGATGTCTGTGCGATCACGGAAACATGGTTCAAGAATGTGGAGAGCACCTCTGCCTTACCAGGCTATACCTCATTCAACATATTCTGACCCCAAAATGAGGTTGGAAAGATTAAGGGTGTGGAATCTCTGTCTTCATTAAGGACAGACACACCTACAGACTGGTTTGCCAGCATGACGCACTGGAACTACTCCAGGAACAACAGACAGTTGGCAAGACACCTATCCAAGTTATAGCTATAGACCCCTCCTCCATGACTCAGGACACCCTGCTTGACTCCATCAAAGTACCTCCTAACACCCTGATCCTTGGTGACTTCAACTACCCCACCATAAACTGGGTGAACTATTCTTGCACTAATGCACTTTCTGAATGATTCCTCTACTTCATCAGTTCTAATGCACTAGACCAGCTTGTCTCACCCCCACAAGGGGAGATAACATTCTGGACTTGGTTCTCACCAACATGAGTGACCACTGCACCACTCCCATAGTATGTTCTTCCCTGGTGAGATCAGATCATCGGACTGTCTCAGTAGAAGTTTCTATCCCACCCAACATCCCTCACTGTAATCAAGCTAAAAAACTTCTCAAAAGCTGACTACAACCTCCTTAGGGAGGGTATCTGTAACTTCACACCACTGGGCCCCCTCAGAGGATGCAGACAACTATGCTGAACAGTATGACAATGCAGTGTGCTAGCACCTGTGCAACTGCATGGACTCAGCTATACTCAATAGAACCAAAACCTGCTCCTCAAGGAAACATAAACCTGTTTGGTGGATATCCTCTATCAACAGGCTTTACAACAAAAGGAAGAAACTGTTGTCCAAGGGTAAAAAGGAACAAATTCCAAACTGAAAAACTCCCTCCTTGGCCTCAACAAGCAAATTAGATCACTAGTGAAAACCTCCAAGGCCAATTATGAATCAACTTCATTATAACTTGTGTATACTATATTATAGGTTCATTCTGGTATTAATTTTTGTTGAATGTCACAATTTTTGGCTATTAGTACAGCAGATATCTTTAGTGACGAGTTATTGCTTGATTTATATGAACTGCTCTTTCTCTTTAGTTAAGAGTCCAAGTTTGTCTGTTCAATAACCGAGTATTTGATTGACAAATTTTCTGCCATCAATATTCTTGTTGCTTCTGGTCACTCATTTAGTCAGCTGGAACATATTCTAGATTATTTTCTATATATTATGTGCATAATATTGACATCTGAGCTTAGATTCATATACTTCTAAGCCATATAGGCTAAACAATAGGATATTTTGATTCATTCACCTTTTGACCACATTTTTATAATATGATTTTGGAACAATCTGGTATTGATGCTGTGTCTTTTCCATGAGTGACTTGTGCTGCGCAATCTGGTGTTTCACTCTCAAGTGTTTAGTATGCAATAATTGTACTTTTACTATTGAGTGTACCCAAGAGAGGCCAAAGGTGGCTTCAGTAGGTAGGGACGCAGCTTGGTTTGGAATGATATAGTTATTTTCCTTTTAATTTACAATTTTGGGCCGTTATTGTCCCTCCTACCAATATTATACATCACATGATATTCTTTTACTGACGTAGTTGTTGTGGCTATTATTGTCAGTAATTTATTCGGGGTTTGATCCAACGGATAGATATTTGAATAAATACATATCCAATTATGGATCTTACAAGCTTGGTAACAGGAGAATCAGCTGACAGGGAAGACCTTTGGGCATTTGGCCTTGGATCTTCCTCTCAAACTATCAATATTAATGATGATGTACCCAATTCTGAATCTGCTTGTATTTCAGCTTTTGAAGGTTTATTCCATCAGCTTCGCATTCTTAGATCTAACATCTGGCATTCCAAATTGTTCTAGGCATACATTGCCAAAGGCATAACCCCTCGGGGCCTGAGAGTACGTATACAACCCCATGTTGGGGCAATAGATTCTGAGCTCAGTGACCAGTGGTCTCAGATACAGCAGCAAGCCAGTATGTCCTTTGTAGAAACTTTATCCAAATATTATGATCGAGTCATTAATAAAGAAATTGATATAGTAACCAGAATGGTGAATGATATCAAACCTTTTGAGGGGGAACCCTACTATAATCAAAATCTTAATAAAGTGGCAACATATTTGAATAATATGGAAAAACAACTTAAAAGCAGAAAAATCAAAAAATTTAAGAGGGATCAGGGTGATTACCAGCAAGGTAATCCATTTTCAAATAACTCTAAGCATGTGAGATTTACACCCTCATTGTCACAGACATCCAAGAGAAAAAGACCACGCTCCATATTGAGAAAATCTGGTCATGACACTGGGTCCTCTACTGAGGACATTTTCTCTTGTACAGACAATGAATTCCAATCAGCACCAAGTTCACCATCACCAAAAAGGACAATAACATCTGCCCCTTTAGGCCCAGGTACCAGCGGGGGGGACGTAAACACAGGAGGCATAGACAACATTCAGAGTCTGTTGAAAATGGTTATACAGAACTAGTGGACGATCACAACAAAAATGTATCTGACTTTGTACTATCTCCAGCTCAATTGTCTATACTCAATAAAGGTTTGACTTTCATTCCGGGTTTTATGGTGTCTGAAGAAATGTTTGCTCAAGATCTAATGTCTTTTTGTAGAACGTTGAATTTAAGGCTGTTTTTTTGGCAATGATGATAATAATGATATGAATGATAAGTTTGTATATCATAAATCGTCCTTTACTCCACCATGCATCCTTTGGTACACCAGTTCCAGAATAGCGTACTCAAAGATCTGCATTTTTCCAAGGCAGAGATTCAGAACAAATCAAACAATGTCAATTTTGTGGAAAAACAAGCTATTCTGGAACTACAAAATAATAGGAATATTGTTATTATCTCAGCTGACAAAGGTGGAGCTGTGGTTGTATTAAATTGGAACGATTATGATCAGGAAGCCAAAAGGCAGTTGTCTGATGGTAGATATTATTTTGAGATGCCCATTAATCCCATTCATCGTTTTAAAAAATCAATTGATGATTTTTTAGTTCAGGCCAAGGACAAAGCAATTATTACGAATAGCATTATGCACCAACTAATGGTTCAGGACCGGCCAACCAATATATCTACTTTTTGCCTAAAATTCACAAATATCCCATACATCCACCGGGCAGACCAATTGTTTCTGGTAAAGGTTACATCACGGAACCTTTATCTCTTTACCTGACTAAATATCTCAAGCACCTCTTACATTTGGTTCGGTCTCGATTACAGGATACTACTAATTTTTTGCAAATTATTTCAGACAGCCAATTAGAACCTGATTGGCTGATGTGCACACTTGATGTGTGCGCTTTATATACTAACATCCCACATGAATCCGGTTTGGAGGCGCTTGAATATTGGCTGGAGGTGGCCAGTTTATATGACTCTGATTTCAACTCATTCTTAGTACAGTTAGCAGGACATGTCCTTAGCAGTAATGTATTTTTCAATCAGGATACCTGCTATTTACAAACTAAGGGTACAGCAATGGGGGCTTCTTTTGCCCCCATTTATGCAGATTTGTTTATGGCTTTTGTGGAAAAAACATCTGATTTATGATCAAGTGAACAATATTTATTTGGAACACATTGATATTTGGAGACGTTTTCTAGATGATTGTTGGATGGTATGGAAAGGAGAGGTTGATACATTACATGCATTTGTATCTTATTTAAATCAGAACCCTTGGGGATTACAACTTACCATCAATTACGATTTAAACAGTATTACGTTCTTAGATGTGAATATCAGCAGATTATCAGACCATACATTGGGTACTGAAGTATTTAGAAAATATCCCCAATATAACACCATTCTGCATGCATCTAGTTTCCATCCTCCACATATAGCCCGCAATATTCCAAAATCACAATTTATCAGAACCAAACGTATTTGTTCAGATGATTCTTCATTTCAGAATCACAGGAAGGATCGTACCAGTAGATTCAAAGCCAGGGGATATGGTATGGGTTATGTGTTGCAGGCAAGTAACTTGGTCAACTCGACCAATAGAGAAGAATTATTGAGGTACAAGGATCATAATGTCACAACAGCACAACCCATCAGGCTGGTTACAACATATGCCAGAAATACAGTGAATCTAATTGAAAGCATTAATAGGCATTGGAATATATTACAATATGATGATAAGCTATCTCAAATTATACCAGAAAGATGTCTATTTTCATACCGGAAAGGTAAAAACCTTGGTTCATGTTTCAGTTATTATAAACATGGATCTAACCATCAATCTTCTCAATATATACAAACCACTATTATGGGGGATCCATTAGTTGGCTGTCATCCATGTGGACATTGTATCCACTGTGACAAGATTGTCAAATCTAAACAATTTTCCAGTCAAAATAGTTCTGCAGTTTATGACATTAATTTTTTTGCAAATTGCAGCACTGACTGGTTAATATATCAAGCTACATGCTCATGTGGTGCCTTTTATATTGGTCAGACCTCTCGTCCATTTAGAATAAGAATCTCTGAACATATTAGTAATATAAAAAACAAAAAGTCTTCCAATGCACTTTATAAACACCAACTTATACATCCTACTGCTAGGTTTTCATTTTTGATCATTGATATTGTAAAGGGCAACAGATCCAATAAAATTGGATGGCACTCCATTTTAAATAATAAAGAGAAAAAGTGGATTGTGAAACTGGGTGGGTTGTTCTCACCTGGTTTGAATGAACAATTCTAGGATGGACCAATAAGTTTTGAGTTGAATATATTTATTGTTTAATTGAATACCATTTCTTTTTCCTTTTGCACTGAAGAAGGCTGTGAAAATTTTCCGTCCGAAACCAGTCTGTTTTTAAGTGAATAAAAGTGAATTGATACACAGTATGCTGGCTCTTTCTTCTTTTTTGGGATTCTACTATGCTCTTATGAGCCGTGCATTTGCCTTTCATGCAGGAGTGCCTTTTTGACAATTATGAATCAAAACTAGCCTTCAAAACAAAGGTAAACCATAACATCTTCTTCAGTTATGCCAGGAACCTCCATGGCAAAGCCCAGGTTTGTTCCGAATTAGTACTTAACAGTATCACTTACACTGATCCTGTTGACTTAGCCAACCTGCTAGCACATAGGTTCAGTGCAGACTTCACCCCCTGCCCTCCCAAGGCCTTTTTGACATCCCCAATACTTGTCTCTCACCTCACATCTCCATAGGTCAAGTGTTACAGGCCCTATCCAAGGCAAAGAACACAACTTCCATGGGACCTAATAATATCCCAGAATGTATTCTGCACCACCTCCAGCTTTGCCATTGAGCACCCTATTCAACCACATCCTAAGTACAGGCTTCATTCCAGCAGAGTAGAGAACTGCCATTGTCATCCCCTTGCACAAAGGTGGTGCCACTACTGACCCTGGAAACTATTGCCCCATTAACTTGACAAGTGTGATCTGTAAAGCCATTAGTATATTATTATGGATCTCATAAACAAGGACATAGGCAATCTCCAAGCACGTGATCTCACCCAGTTTGGATTTGTCAGGGACAGATCTTGCCTATTGAACCTGGTTGAATTCTTTGTGACTGTCACCAAGGCCCTGGATGAGTTAAAGTCAGTGCATACAGCTTACCTTGACTTGGCCAAGGCCTTTGACACAAGCCCCCACTTGGGTATCATCAAAAAGCTAACACAACTTGTCGTAAATCCCCTATCTCATAAGGTCGGTGGCCAACTGGCTCACTGACAGGATCCTCAAAGTCAAAATAGGCAACTCCACCTCCAATATCAGACCTGTCACTAGTGGGGTTCCCCAGGGATCTGTCCTGGGACCTTTACCGTTTGGCATCTATTTCTCAGAGGTTCAGGCAAAGGCAAAAGGCCTGTGGCTGACCAAATTTATGGATGAGTGTAAGTTGGGTGCTGTCATTGACTCCCCAAATGATGTTAACATACTGCAAGAGGGTCTCACAGCAACTAATGACTGGTGCCAAAGTCATGGCCTCAAGCTAAATGCAAAAAAATATGTATCATCTTACCATTTGGCCAAAACCCAACCCCTACTGATTAACACATCAACGGTAACCCCCTAAGCACACAATCTGTGGTGAAAGACCAGGGCACTCACTTTGATAACAAGCTCACATTCAACCATCATGTAGCAGCAGTGGTCAGAAAAGTCTATTACTTGGTTCATCTCATAAGTAAAGGGATTGCATCCAGAAAAAAAGGAGGTTATTACCTCTCTATACCCCTCCCTTATTAGACCAATAATTGAGTATAATGCCCCATTTTGAATGTACCTCTCCAAACCTCTGCAACAACTGGAAAGGTCAACTGAAATACCTCAGAAAGAGAATCCAGGACCTCCCACACCTGTCCTATGCAACAGACTCAAATCACTATCACTTTACTTGGTATCATACAGATTGCTCAGGGGTGAGCTGTGTCTTGCCTACAAGTCAGTCTCAGAGCCTGCTCTACTAGAGATGCTCCATATCTGTAAATCTAACTCCTCACACTATACATGCTCAAAAGGCCTGAATTGAATATGCAACATCACCAAAACCTGCTGGAGAGACAGGTTTGTCTCCCAGAGGCTGACCCGTCTCTGTGATAGACTTGCCATACATGTCAAACAGAGCACCTTGTTGACCCTCTTCAAGCGCAACCTTGATGAGTGGATAGGAAATCACAAATTTGTCCCAGGGGTTCCACCTGTGTCCCTCATTGTCAATGCAACAGGTTCTTACTGAGGTTTTTTTTGGGGGGATAAACTCTTGGCTAGGCTTGTAAGGGCTCCAGGGCCATTAGCCTAGTAACTTCCTATGATCCTGTGATATGAAGTCTGAAACGCAAATGTCTGTTATTATTTTTGAACTTCAATCTTAAATGATTTACCACTAATTTCCCAGAAAAAAATAAATTTTATGAAAAATGGGCCAAAATATGAGGGCAAAATCTGGACATTCTACAAAAATCTGTACAGTTGAGAAGTATGATTCCCATATCTGATGATCTGAGCTGTTGTATCAGAACACAGAACCTCAGTAATTATTTCTTATAAGCAGGATCCATGTCATATAGGCCATAAGAATTGTGGGTAAGGAGGTTAGATACACATCTGGCCACAACAAGCAACCAGCATGGATCCCAGAGCCTAAGGATAACATAACTTGTTCTAGATATACACATCAGCAGCCTGGTAGCAGAATTCTTCACTCTCTGTAGATGGGCCAGATAATCTTCTGAAATCCCCAGGTAGATAACATTGCAGTAATCAAGAAGTGACAATGACTAGAATATTTACTACTGTCCTATTGACTGAAAGGGATATATGGCATTTGATCTGGCCAATATTCTTCATTTAGAAGTAAGAAGCCTTGACGAAAGTTGATATATAGTCTCTAAGTGTTAGTCTGTCATGAACAGCAATACCTAAATTACAAATAAGAGGAAAAACTTCCAGACGAGCACACCACATCTCGCAAATTCATAGGTGATTACTAGGCTAATGACCCCAGTGGGCCTTTTTAAGCCTAGACATGCTTTCCAAAGGTAAGAATCATACCCCAAATTTTGTGTTTATAAGGTAAGCACCCTAACCATTATGTCAAACTCCAACCCCCATCATCTAATTAAGGGTGGAATCCAAGCAGTCTCAATGGTAAGAGCAGAAGAAAGCCACATGGCTGGTCACTAGCATGAGTCAGCACTGCCTCAGTCTTAGCTAGGTGGAGTTTCAGTTGATTGACATCATCTAATTAAGGATGGAATCCAAGCTGTCTTCCAGGGATGAAAAGCAGGGACATCTGGAGAAAATGACGGTAAAGCTGCATATAACCAGCATATGAATGATAAAAAAAAGATTTATGAAAATACTTCTCACCATATCCTTCTGTAGTGGCAACACATGCACTGTGAATAACAGAGAAGCCAGGACTGACCCTTGAAGTGTACCACACTTTAATAGACAGAACCCATAATAATCTATCCCTGAATCACACATGAAATCCAGCTGAATGAATAGAAACAAACCAGTCCAAACTGTACTAGATAGCCCTCGGTGCAGTCATAGGCATTCAGTCAGGATCCCATGGCCCGTGGTGTCAAGAGCCACAGAAAGCTCAAAAAGGACCAAGGCTGAATATTTTATTAAATCTTGCACCATCTGGAGGTCATTTACCATTTCAGTTGCTGTAATGTTTGTACTGCACCTAGATATAAAGTCTGCCTGGCATGGATCAAAAAAGAATTAGCCATCAAACAGAAATACAATTGTGTGTTTACCGCCTTATGAACAATCTTTCAAACAAGGTAAAGGCTGCAGACAGGGTGTTATTTCATCAACAAAGTCACATCCAGAGATGATTTTGTGAATTGGAGTAACTGAAGCCCACTTAAGAAAGAAACAGATAGGAACAGCCCAGTTCTCTAAGGATGATCAATCTATGATTAAAATAACCAGTCTTCGTGAATCAAGACAATGTCCTCACAGGACCAGGATCCATGCTGCAACTGGTCAGACACATAGCTGAGACAATGTCTGTGAGTTTATCATAATCTACATATTCAAACTCCACCCAGCAAAAGTCTAACTTACCCATCACAAGCAGCCTGCAATCCTCAACAGGCACCTCCTGTGGAAAAGAGCACCTTATCCTGCCAACCTTATTTCCAAAAAAATCATGCAAAATCCTCACGATCATCACAGGAAATGGAACTCAGGGTTGTCAGACAGGAAGGGCTGCATTATCTACTGACAACTTGAAAGAGCTCAGCTGTGTGACTCACTGCAATGGAGATCTCCATGGATGCAGCATTTGTCATATTCCAAGATATCTCAGTCTTCCATGAATCACAATTTGCATACCAAACATGTTTATCCTCCAGAAGGTGCATTCTTATCCTATTGTGTTCCAACTCTACACTAGCCTGTGCATCAAAAAAAAGTTATGGTCAAACTAAGGCTCTCAGTAATGCATCAGCCTGTGTCATACACTTTCTTGAGACACCTGATCTTGAACACTGACAAGAGAATAATTTTATGCAAAAACCAGATCATCAAGATCACCTGCACTGACTCGTTCCAAAAGCTGGGCAAAAATCAGGCAGACGATACCAGTGTGTTCTGCATCCCTGCATTTGATTTGCAGTGTAACTGTAGAATACGGCTGGAAAAGACAAACCCAAAGTGGACCAGGCAATAGTGAGATGAAGAGACAGCCTTTACCACCATATCCCTGATTTCTAGACCAAGGTGGTAAATCAAGTCCAAGGAATGTTTGTCTTTATGGGTTACTGTTGAAACAACCTGAGTGAAGCCAAAAGTCTCCATTAAACTCAAGAGTTCCATGGTGAGTTGACAGGTCTCACTCCCTATCCAGGCATTAAAGTCCTGCAGGACTAGCCACCTAGATAAAGGACTAAGCTGATGAGGAGATCTTAGAATTCTTGCAAAAAAACTCCAAGGTAACCCGGTGTATGATATACAAGGAAAAATTGTGCAATTCACACCAAGCCTAAGGACAAATTCAAATGAGATAGACTATCAGCATCACATCTAGTCAACTGCTGGCCAGTTACAAACCTAATAACCTCCTCACCTCATGAATGGCCAGGTCTGGGGTTATAAATCACCAAAAAGCCTGGTAGACTGCAACAATGTAAAGCCTTGTCTTGGTGATGAATGCCAGGTTAACCATACAAAGCAAATTGGATATAATATCTGGTTTGTTCCTGATCACCTTGTCATTACATAACATAACTTCAGAGCACTTTGCGGGGAACAGGTCCTACTCACTGACTAGAGACGTAAATCAGGTACCTGAAGTACTAGCATATGGCAAACAGTGTCCTAATCATTGTGTCATTTCACCCTCAGGAGGCAGTGGATGGCTCTAATCACATCAGGGCAACTCCCATATGGGCAAGGGAGAGGGCATCTTCTTTTGACCCCTGCCATATGGTTATTTGCCATCCCTAGTCTGCTACATTTTGAGTGAAATAAGAAGGTTGAAAGGCCAAGAAACAAAACAATGAAGAGCTTATCTTCTAGTCCATCCAACATGGACAAAATAAGCCCAATAAACACAAGGTGCAGGAATAAACTACTACTGATAAACTGAAAAGAATAACTGATAAAGCAATGTATATAATTATAGCAAAGCCCTTTTATCTTTACTGATATTAAAACTAAAACATAGCAAGGTAAAATATAAATCAGATTAAAGATCAGAAAATGCTTTGTAATACACACACACACACACACACACACACACACACACACACACACACACACACACACACACACACACACACATGCACACACACACGCACACACACACATGCACACACACTGCATACATTAAGTCCACAATTATACATGCTGAAATAAAGCCAAAGATACAGTCATTAAGGAGGTGACAGCAGTTGATGATTCATGTTACTAACATCTACATCTTATTGACCAAATAAGACACTGAATTACAACTCAGAGTGTGTATGCAGTCATTTGAGCACTAATCTCATACTGTAATGTTTGCTATCTTGGGCTTTGTAATAGCTCCAGTAATCTGCAGCATTGCTAACAACAGATACCACATGCCATCATGTTACTCCTGTACTGTATAGTGACAATGACTGTTGCCTTCAACTTGTTGGCATTAAAATACTAAGCTTTCCATGACCATGGTCGTAATTGTGTAACATAATTTGTGTTACCCTATCTTCTGATCTTCCAACTCTGCTTGGCTGACAAGTAAGGACAGCATATTTTAAATCATGTCCATGACTTGTTTTTACTTACTTATCCAGATTTTTAGTGTTATTTATTCACTTTATGCACAGGATTTGGGGTAAACACTGTAACTTATTTTAATTTAGAAAAGTAAAATAATACTACCCTGCTATAAACAAAATCTACAACAGAAGAAAGAAACTGTTGCAAAAAAGAGTTAAATCCCATGATTGGAGGAACTCCGTGGTCAGCCTCAGTAAGAAGCTGAGATCCCTCATAAAATCCTCCAAAGCTAGTTACGAAAACAAAATCGTCACTGATTCTAAAGACAACCACAAAGCATTCTATAGCTATGTCAAGAATCCCAGTGGCAACACTCAGATCTGCTCTGAGTTACAGCACAATGGCACTAAATATACAGAACCAACTGATATTGCCAACATCCTGGCAGATAGGTTCAGTGCTAACATTACCCCTCTTTCATCCCCTGAAGGGAACATCTCTATACCGGAAGAATGCAAAGTTCCTGTAATCATGGCTGCACAGGTAAAAAACACACTTTCCAAAGCCAAGAACACAGCATCCATGGGACCTGACAACATCCCAGGCTGCATTCTACATTAACTACAGAACAAACTGGCACCCAACCTAAGTACCATGTTCAATCATAGCCTCACCTCAGGCTTTGTGCCCACTGAATGGCGCACAGCAACAGTTATCCCACTCCACAAAGGGGGAGCCACCACGGACCCTGGAGACTACCGCCCCATTAGCCTGACGAGCCTCGTCTGCAAGACTATGCAACGTATCATCATGGAACTTATAAATAATGACATTGGTAATCTCCAAACCCTGGACCCTACCAAGTTCGGGTTTGTAAAAGAAACATCATGTCTCCTAAATCTGATAGACTTCTATGAGGCAGTCACCAAAGCCATAGATGAGGGTAAGGTGGTTCATATAGCCTATCTAGATCTCGCCAAGGCTTTCAACACCATCCCCCACTCTGGGATTATAGATAAACTCACTAAACTAGGTATAAATCCCTATGTCACAAGATGGGTTGCCAACTGGCTCACTGACAGAACCCACACTGTGAAAGTAGCAGACTCTAAATCCAACTTCAGACCAGTGACAAGTGGAGTACCACAGGGTTCAGTCCTAGATCCTCTCCTGCTTGGTATCTACTTCTCTGAAGTACAGGCTAACACAGGAGGTCTTTGGCTAACAAAGTTCGCAGATGACTGCAAACTAGGAGCCATAATCAAAACTCCTAATGATGTGGGCATCCTACAAAAGGGCCTCACTGAGACAGATGCCTGGTGTCAAAGCCATGGTCTCAAGCTCAATGCCAAAAAGTGAATTGTCATCCCTTTTAGTAAAAACTCTGTACCCATGAACTACCACAAAGGGGGTAGTCTACTTAACACTGAAAGTGTGATAAGCGACCTTGGGACACAGGTGGACAGTAGTCTCTCCTTTGATAATCACATCGCCACAGTAGTCAGGAAATCCTTTTACGTGGCACACCTCATCACAAAAGGTTTCTCATCCAGGAAAAAAGAGGTAATTGTTCCCCTCTACTCATCACTCATTAGACCCATTATAGAATACAATGCCCCTTTTGGTATGTACCTCACAAGACATCTACAACAACTGGAAAGGCCACATAAATACCACACAAAGAGGATTACCAGCCTCAAACAGATGCCCTACGCAGATCGTCTAAAAAAAACTCCAGCTTTACTTTGTCGCATATCGCCTACTCAAAGGTGATCTCTGCCTAACATACAAAGCTATGTCAAACCCATAGCTGTTGGACATGCTCCAGGTAAAGAAATCCCAATCCCTCCAAGCTTCATGCTCTAGGGACCTAAACCTTGTCACCACAATAAACAGAACATGCTGGAGGGATAGATTCCTGTCCCAGAGATTTCCCATACTCTGGAAGAAACTACCTGCCTATATCAAACAACACTCCTCATTAGCACTCTTCAAAAAAAATCTTGATGATTGGATGGAAGATAGGAAATTCACCCCGGGGATCACTTCTGTGGCTCTGCTTGACAGGAGCACAGGAAAATAATTTTCTTGGGTGGCAAAAGCCAGAGTACCGTTTGGATAGGCTTATATAGGCCCTAGGGCCAATAGCCTAGTACCTACCTATGAACCAGGATGCAGCAATCTTTGCAAGGGAAGGATTCATAAAAGACTTAACAAAAAACATAGGACTTACCCATCCTTCACAATTCCCAATTTTCAGATTTTTCCCCATGAAAGGCAAGCAGTCAGTTGCAATACTTAAAACAGGCCAGACAAATTGCTACATTCATGTCCCAGAGACTTCCCATACTCTGGAATAAGCTACCCATCTATGTCAAGCAAAGTTCCTCATTAGCACTCTTCAAAAAAATCTTGATGAGTGAATGGGAAATAGGAAATACACCCCGGGGATCACATCTGTGGCTCTGCTCAACAGTGGCACAGGAAAATAACTTTCTTGGGTGGCATAAGCCAGGGGAACCTTTTTGGCTAGGCTTATTTAAGCCCTTGGGCCGATAGCCTAGTATCTACCTATGAACCTATGAACCTATAAAGTATCCCAATACATCCCTCTAAGATATGCTCCATTACAAGTAAAAAAGTCTCTGCAGTTGTTCTGCACCATTATTAAATCTCGTCATAATACTGCATTATGGGAAATAATCCAGTCCCCATCCTTCACATGTTGTTAAATCTCTATGCTCCAGTATGACTTATTTCCCTTCCATAATACACTGAGAAGATGTCATTTCTTTCAGAAGGGCAATACAGTGAATTATGCTATACTAATGTATCCACTGACTTAACAAAAAATGTAAGCAATACCCCTCAAACCCTTATGGAAAGGGGTATTGCAGGGGCTTTAAATGGCCCAAACAGCTTAATTACTTAGTATAGACCTATAAGGCTCTAATGCTGTAAAAGGTAAAAGTAAAAGAAGGAGCATCATATTTATTTTTTTTGTCAAATATATAATATTTAAAAGGAGGGTGTAAAACGTTATGTGAATGACTGCATATTACTACTGTGGAAATGTTCTGCAGTTTTGATAGTGATACCAACTCTGTGGTACACACCTCTGGTACACGCATCTGTAGTGCTTGTATCCTAATGTTCATGGGAGATTGTACTAACAATGTTACTTTATTTGTAACTCTTGCCTGAAGTATGTCACTATGAAAACAAGAAGCTAAAATTCAAAATTGGAACCATACAGGAAATCCTGGCATTGAAGTCATATAAAAATAGAAAAGGAGAGAGAGACAGAGAGAAGTTGCTGGAATTTCCTGACAGATTATTCACACAGACAGAGCTGCTGCCTGTAAGAACTTTGAAAATTCATTTCTGATCTTAAATGGTAGAAAGATTTGTAGTTAGGTTGGGGTGAAGGGGCAGCTATCCCAGTTGCAAGGTATTAAGGAGCATGATTAGAAGATGGTGACTCGGCTGTAGTGCCGTATCAACATTCAAAAACATTAAAGCAATCAAGCATATATCAATGGAAAGTCTGACCACCCAAGAATACTTGAATGGCGAGACTTTTTCCTTTTGGTGTATGTTCGATTTACAGCAGGCATGTTGGTTGGGCTGCCCAATCAAGTTGCACATTTTTGAATAGCAATGATCTGTTATTGTACAAATTGAATTATATTGTTTTATGTCATATTAAAGTGATTCAAATACAGTATCACAGTTTTCTACAGTATTTAGGGGAAAATTATAAAATGCTTTTCCAGCTAAAATATCACTTGTCATTTTTCATGTTATATTTTATAGGACACTGTTGTCCAAATATGCCCTGTGCTAGGAGAAGTTGCAACTGATAACCCTACCTAAACAAAAGTTCTGGTAAGGAATCAAGTAACTACTGGCAGAAGGATAATTAATGACATTAGGTCAATTACCAGCAATTCTAGCAATAAGAAATATAAAACAAATTCTACCTACTAATCAAAATCGTACACCTGATCTGCCATCTTCTAAAATAAGATTACTGCACATTTAAGCTGAAGCCACACTCCCAAATCAGTATCCAAGCTACTTCATAAAAGGAAACACTATGGCTCACCACAAAATGGCGACATGCCACCAAAATTCCATCACCTGCTGCAACTAAACTAGTTATACAGTACAGTGTTAGTCAACCACAGCATCAAGGAAGGATGGATCCCACAAATCTAAAAACTAACAATGGCTGTCAAACTTCATGAAAGTGGACCTTCTGCTGCTGTATCGAGTTTCTGTCCAATTACCTCTCCTCTCCAAAACTACTGAAAACAAAGCAATGCATCACCAACTTCTAACCTCAATCACATCATAAAATCTCATGTCGTACTACTATATGATTTATGCCAAACCCTGGAGTAAACACAACACATAGTGAATTTACAAGTGTTCTTTCCCAGAAACATAATAAGCATAGACTAGTAGTTGCTATGCTTGTAGACTTTTCCAAAGTGTTTGCCACAGTAAACCACTCTGTCCTTCTTAGGTTCCTGCAGTGCATAGGCTCTTATCTACACACATTGACTGGTTAACAAATCACTGCTGCAACTGGCATAATGCATAAAATTATATGTCTTGGTCTCACAACTAGCTAACATATGTTATAATGAGCTGCAGAACTTAGTGTCAAGGCCTGGTCTCTTTTCTGCCTTTGAACATAGCATAGACTTCTCCAGTCTTGGCAGTGCTGTTATATAATATCCAGAAAAAAATCCACTATACAATAGTCTGCCAACACCACCACAGATGCTCAAACATATTTTCAAGCCTACTTAACAACACCCCAACAATAACTTGTCAGCTTTAGCCTTGGTTTTAATGCTTCTAAATCAAAATTACTATTTTTGCACTCAGGTCAAATATATGGTAGAGCTCATATAGTTAATATTATTGTATTACAAAGAAATGTTGTACATATAGTCCCACATACAAAGCATCCAGATGCTAGCATTGAACAGGATCTAAAATTTAGGCTACATATCGAAATCTCAACAGCAGAAAAAAGGATGGGAGTTTGTGTGAAGTTAATGTTAAAGTATAGGCTAGGTAAGGGAATAGATTTAATTTTGTGCATATGTGGCATGTGTTTGAGTGTCTTGGTTACTACTAGTGTTATGAGATGGGTTTGTCTAAGGTAATATGTGGATTTGGGGTTAGGGGCAGGGGTAGCATTAGGGTTAGGGTTAGCACACATTATTCAGGTTAGTTCATTTAGTTTACTCAGAAATGTGTATCTGGTATATGTTTCACTGTAGACCAGCATTTGCAGCTGCACTGCAATATAGTGAGCAATGATATAATACCAAAGGGGATGCAGATAAGCAGTGCACACAGCTACACTGTAGCATACAGAGGTATGACATAATACCTAAGGGGATACAGATAAGCAGTGCACACAGCTACACTGAATCATACAGAGTTATGACGTAAGTACCTAAGAGGCTACAGATAAGCCGTGTACACAGTTACACTGCAGCATACAGAGCTATGATGTAATAACTAAGGGGATACAGATAAGCAGTGCGCAGACTACCTAGCTGAGCTGAGCAGCATGAACAGCTCATAAGGAGGGGTGGTGAGCAAGATCACATCTCTGTAGTGAGATCAGTGGTATCCTGCTGGGGAAGATCCCCATCTGATACCCCCGAGTTTGAACATGTGGAAAAAAAATAAAATCCTGTCAGAGATGAGGACTAAAGAAAAAAAAAAGTCTTCTCAGCTAAGAATGTATCAGCATCTTTGCTAAGCTGTAACAAAGAGGTAGGCTTTCTCTCTGCTACAGTTCCTAACGTAACACATAAACAGTGACTGACTTGTTGCTTAATTGACTGCCAATAATGCTTGCATGGAGCAATCAGCACTTCTTCCATAGAGCTGAATGTGACCCCTAAAGTCTTTTGCCCGTGGTAGATGCCCACCCTTTCTACACCTTTGCTAGGTTGTTCTATAGCACATCGTGCTTGCTAGAGTTGTACAATGTTGTCTTATGTGAAACAGGACAGGTATAGTGTGTGACAAGTAGTGTGCCATGGAGTAAAGTGGCACATAGCACCATATAAGAAATCCTTCCAAAGTATATCATCTAATGCTTTTGGGGCACAAACATGCATGTGACCACATAGATATGCATTAAATAGAGGTCAAATGGGGTTTTATGATGGTGGAAAGGAGGCAGATAGCAAATGGAACATGCAGGGATAATGCAAAGGACAGATTTAAAGGCAGGGACCAGGAATACAAGGTCATATTTTTTTACACAGAATCCCATGTCCCCAACCTCAGAAAAAAAATCCATCATCACCACACTTTACAAAGGAGGTAACTCCAATGAACTCTGTAACTATTGTCCAATCTCTATCCTCTCCCCACTATCCAAATGAAAAGTGCATTCATAAACAATTACTTCTCCATTTCACACAAAACAACATACTCACTCCCATCCACATACCTCTCAACCTCTTAGAGCAAGAAATCTGGACAAAGCCTAAGATAATCGGGGAACAAAGGCCCAAAAATAGGGACAGATTTTAAATATTGCTATTATAAAGTTAGAAAGTTGTTAGATAAATAGGATTAGTGTTGCCATGCATTTTCTGAAGGATATGAGGTCTGAAACTCAAATGCATGTAATCATTTAGTGACTTCAATCTTCACTGATTTACCAGAAAACCACAAATTTTATGAGGAAAAGACCACAAACATGGGGCACAAATCTGGATATTTTGTGAAAATCAGTACAGTTGAGGGGTATGCGGCCACCCAACATGACTTTTGCTCCTCACACAGCACAAGCACTGCACTTGTTTCCTTGATGGATACTGTACAGAGATCCAGCGACTCAAGTAATATTACTTTTGTACTAGTACTTGACCTGTCAAGGTTTTCAATGCAGTATCACACAAAAAAAGTTTACAACGCCTTTCTAATATTGGCTGCACCCCACCCCTCCACCCACCAATGGTTTAATACCCACCTCACCAACAGGCAACAATGTGTCAAATGGCAAAATACCCTAACAAAATACCAAACCAACCAAACTGCAGTACCGCAACGGTCTGTACTTGGACCTTTACTCTTTAACATATTTACAAACAACCTTCACACCGTTTCTCCTCTTAGCTTTATTATCCAATATGCAGATAATACTCCCATCACCTCCTCCTCAAATAGCCTCCAACACCTCCAACAAATAACCCAAGATACCTTCACTGCAATCGAAGCCTGGTTAACCGAATCACAACTACTCCTTAATGCCAAAAAAACAAAGCTTCTACTCTTCACAGCAAAACCCCTCTCACCTGACTCTCACTTTCTTATTTTCACACAAAGCAACATAGAAACTGAAACCGTATCGCCTGCTAAACTATTAGGTATTACCATTGACAATAAATGTACATTTGAACATCATATTGGTAATGCCATTACAAAAAACTCACTGCATATTAAAAGCCCCTAACAGACATAAACATTTCATGGACAGCACCACCAAAAAAACTCTTGCCAACACTTACTTGCTCCCCTCCATATTATACGATGTCCTCATTTTCACTAACCTGCACTCATCTCTACAAAATAAGATCCAGTTCTGCTACCATAAAAATCACCAAATTTGCCACAGGTAACTCATACCACTCACATCACTGCCAGACCTTAAAATAATTAAACTGTCTGGAATTTCCACATCACCTTAACCTCATTCAGCTGTCCATAGCACATAAAATAATCTACAATCCAAACAACTGCCCTACCCTTAAGAATATTTTAATACCCTATAGCCCCCACCAGAACCCTTTGCTCTGAAAATAAACAGCTCATAACTGTTCATGTACCAAACAAAAAAGCCGGGCACTGCCTTTACTCATACAGTCGCTAAACTATGGACTTCCAACCAGAATAAACACCATTAGCTGCTTCAACAAATTTAAACTCACCCTAAAGAACTACCTACTAAATACTAAAATCTGCCCTGCATCTGTCCAAATAGATAAACATCCAGCTCTCCTTGAGTCTTCCTCTAGCTTACCCTGAATTTTACCCATCAAAACCAGTAGGAAACTCTTTTTGATCTGTAAGTTACTTTAAACAACTCTATTCTTACTATAAATCTCACTAACCTTAACTATCAATCTTATCCCTCACCCCTTTAAAACTACCCCACTAGTAGTAGTTCTTTCCTTTTATTACTTTTTTCAGCCTAACACTACCCCTAGTGATCTTTTTCTTTCTTAACTTTCAACCTATTTCCATATTTACAAAAAAATGTGTGTGTGTGTGTGTGTGTGTGTGTGTGTGTGTGTGTGTGTGTGTGTGTGTGTGTGTGTGTGTATATATATATATATATATATATATATATATATATATATATATATATATATATATAGCCAAATGGCAATTCAGAAAAAAAGAAAGAAGACATACAAGGACTGGGATAGGAAAATGGCAACAGGTTACAGGAGATAGGTTGAGATGCTGGCTGTTGGAAGGGCTGCTGAGCCAGCCCAGACAGGAACCTATGTAGAACCACTGCCGGCTGATGGTCCTTCTCACTGATGTTATGGGTGTCCAGGGCTTGTCAGACTAAAAAATTGGCAGTTCTGGTCAGAAAGCAGTCAGTTTTGTGAAACTTCTCCCAAGGCTGGTGATACATCTCATGTTCTAACAGTCATTACAACTATGGCTCGTCAAGTATCTTGTGGCCCTCTGACCCACACTGCACCACCTACTCAGGTTGAGCCACTACATCAGTGGCCTGAAGGCATCTTTACCTAAGCTTCTGGATCCCACTGGACCTGATCAGCAGAAGTAGGCATAATGGGAAAGCGTACCTCTCAACAGTCCAGATTTTTCACAAAATGCACACATTTTTGTGGTTTCCTGGAAAATCACTGAGGATTGAATTTACTAAATAATGGCAGACATTTGATTTTCAGAATTCATATCCTTCAGAAAATGCATGGTAATACAAAACCTTTTAGTTTAAGAGTTTTCTATGTTTATATGAGCAATATTTAAAATTAGCCCCTATTTTAGCCCTTTGCCAGCATTATTTTTGGTTTTGTCCAAATTTCTTGTGCTAAGAAATTGAGAGGTATGTGAAAAAGGTATCAGAATCTAAAATAATAAGCCCTAAATCACTACCAAATCCTACTCTCCATACTGGCCAGACAGTTTCTCCAGCCTCCTCCGACAGTCCATCTGATTTAGTATGTGAGTAGAGTGCAACAAGTGACATGTGTAGGATAAAGTGCTCTGAACACGGTTAGAGTACCAATATTCCTATCTATGTGGTCAGCACTAATCCTGGCAACAGTAACCAACATCCTGGATCTTTACAAATATGTGGTAAATATACCTTAGTAATGTGTCTATCTAACTGCACAATACATATCCCACAGATACCCACTAATGAACTTCAGCTACATCCCACAGTCTGTATCAGATAAAACAGCCTCAATGTGTTTCTACTGAACATGACTTCACAACCCTACACATTGCAGATGTAGCAAGTGTACATTTATATATCCCATCCTAAGAAGTTGCAGAATGGTAAGGATGACCATAACAACAGCACTCATAGATAGCCTCCTGGCAAGCCCTGCAGACAATAAACCCCCCCTTGATTAACAGTTACGTATTTGCAATAAAAAAGACTGATTGTAATGGTTAGCATGAATAAAAGAGTACACTCTCCTACTCCCAGTACATTTCTGAACACTTCCTTAGTACTTCTTTGTACCAGTGATGAAGGAGACCCTTGTCCCTGTGCCTCAGGTCATCTTATATGTGCTTGCACTGCTCTCCACTGCACAGGATGCCAGTTTCCCTGGTCAATGCCTGTCCCAGTTTATGCCAGGAATCCCCTTTCTTGTAAGGCCCTGTATATTAGTTCAGCAGCCTGTTTTTGCATAGTCCATATGCAGACGAGGCAGGAGCTCTTCATCTTCAAGCCCTGTTCACTATATTTATTTTTTTATTTATTTTACATTTGTTGACCGGGCTAGTCTAACTGGATATATGTCCATTTTCAGTAGAGGCCCGGGGAGAAAAGCTCCAGGGAAAAAACATACAATTTAATAGAGAATAACAAAAACAGTTTTATATAGTAATAATTATACCATAAAGGCAGTTTTATACAGCAATGATGTTAGCATAACATGCTAGCTAAAGAAATGTGTTAAAAGAATAAAAGAAAAAGAAAATAGAAGTATTAAAAGGTTTTTTTTTTTTGTTTGTTTGTTTGTTTTTTTTTATAATTATTATAAGCTACTTCTACTGGAAATAAGTCTTAGAAGGGTATACTAGTAACAATTTATTTCTATGTGAGAGAAAAGGATATAGAAGTATTTTAAGAAGGTTGTAATAGGAGAAAGGTAAAAGATCAGAGACAAAAAAATTTTAGTCAGGGTTAGAACAGGAGCATAACCAGTGGTTATTGAAGTAGAGCTTTAGATTTCTTTTAAAAAGTGGGAGAGAGGTCAGAGATGTAAGGTCAGGTGGTAACTGATTCCATACTTTTCTGACAGGGTTAGAGAACAAGGAATCACCTGCTAAGTTTTTAGATTTAGTAATATTCATAAGCATTTTGTTTGAGGAGTGTAAATTTTTGAGATTGCTATATGGTATAATGATGCTAGAGAGTATGGGAATATTATGGGGTTGATAAAGGGCCTTGTATGTTATTGTTAGTTGCTGAAATTGTATCTGATTCAGAAATTCTAACCAGCCTAGTTGTTTCAGATTTAGACAGTGATGAGTTCTAAAAGGGGAGCTTGTAGCGAACCTGGCAATGTTATTATAGGATATAGCTAGTTTGTGAAGTTCCTTTTAGAGAGGTTACTGTAAATGGGAGAGGCATAAAGAAGGGTTGAGAGTAAATGAGTTCTAGCTATAGCGGACCTAGCTAGTGGTGTAAGATAAGGTTTTATTCTGTAGAGGGATCCTAATTTTCTGTTAACTGATTTTACTGTGGCATTTATGTGGGTATCAAAGTTGAGATTATTATCAATTGTGATTCCTAAGAGTTTAGTGGTTAGATCAGAAGAAATAAGGGTGCCATTATTAGATGTGATAGTGAAGTGTACAGGGGTAGTCTTTTGGGTTGGTGTAAAGAGTAAAAGTTTAGTTTTTTTGGGATTTAGTAAGAGGCAACAGTTAGAGAACCAGTGTTCTACTGTATTGAAAGCTTTTTGTGTATGAGACTGAAGTTCAGCCTGAGAGGTGGCTGCGCAGACTATAGTAGAGTCATCTGCATATTGAATACATGTGGAGAGTGGAATGGCTAAGTGGAGGTCATTGATGTAAATGGAAAACAAGAGAGGGCCTAATATGGAGCCTTGTGGAACACCTAATGTGATAGGCAGATGATTCGATAGTGTATTTTGCCAGAGTACAGCCTGCTGTCTGTTTTCTAGATAGGATGTGAACCAGTTCATGGATAGTGGTTTTAGTGAGTAGGACTTTAGGATGTGAAGAAGGATTTGGTGATTAACCATGTCGAAAGCTTTTGATAAGTCAACAAAGACTGCTGAGGAGAGGATATTTTTGTTGCGGTTTTCGTTGATACAGTTTGTGAAGGAAAGCAAGGCAGTAGAGGTACTGTGGAAAGGTCTAAATCCGTGTTGACAGTTTGCTAGTAGGTTGTGATGGAGAAGATGGTTCATTAGCTGTTTGTGGACACACTTTTCCATTATTTTTGCAAGTGGGGAGAGCAGTGCTATGGGGCGAAAGTTGGACATTTTGTTGGAGCTACCACCTTTGTGTAGTGGGATAATATGAGACATTTTCCAGATGGAAGGGATAATACCTTCATTGATGGTTCTATTTATCAATATGGAGATGGGATAAGCTATGGCTTTAGATGCTATTTGCAGGAATTCAGCTGGGAGTTTGTCAGCTGAGGGGGTAGTTGCTTTTAGCTTTTGGAGAAGGGAGCAAATATATGATGTGGCCACTGGTTCTAACTTGAATACTGGGGGTGCCTTGGAGGTGGGAGTTTGTGGATTTGAGATATCAGGGGATAGATGGCTAGCCAGAGTTTGGATAGTATTGGTAAAGAACGAATTAAAGGCATTAGCTGTTTCAGTTGAATTTTCAGGATTAGCGCCTGATTGGATGGGGGTAACAGTTACACCTGGATAAAGAAGTTTATTAATAGTAGACCAAAACTTCTGAGGTTCCTTGAGGGAGGATTGTTGTAGGTGGAGATAGTAGTTCTTTTTGTCAAGTAGGATGGCTTTTTTTGTATTATTTCTATGCTGTCTGAAGGTTAGATGATCTGTAGAGTTCTTAGTAGTTCGCCATTTAGCCCAGGATTTGTTTCTCTGAATGATTAGTTGCCTGGTTTTGTTAGAGAGCCAAGGAGCAGGTTTAGCTTTATTTCTTGTACAGCGTATTGGGGCGTGATGGTCCAGGATTATTAGGAAAGTAGAGTTGAAGTATTCAACTGCTTTGTTAATTGGGAGGGATCTTAATGGTGACCAATTACATTGTTTAAGTTCTATTTGGAAAAGCTCAGGGTTAAAATGCTTTTTGGAGCGAACTGTTCTGATAGTGTTAGGGAAGGTTGGGTTGGTTTTATGTCTGATTATGTATGTTAGCAGGTGGTCACTAAGATCATCTGGGAGTGTTCCTGCTATGTAAGTTTGGTGGACTATTAATCAGAATCCAATCTAAAGTGCTTTCTTTATTGTTCAGTTTGTTAATTCTGGTGGGGGAGTTAATAGCTTGTGAAAAACCATAAAGGTTAATGTGGATGGTAGGGTTTGTACCGCTACATGAATTCCAATCAATGTTAAAGTCTCCTAGGACTATGGTTTTTTGTGGGAGATGAGAAGAAAGCCAGTTAAGTATGTGTTCAAGTGTACCGATGTTGTTGCCTGGGGGAAGATAGACGCAGATAATGTTTATAGCTTTATGTCTGTTAAGCTGGAATTTTGAGATAACTATTTCAGCGCTGAAGTCTAAAGATAGGTTAAGATTTACAGTGCTAAGTTGTATGTGTGCTTTATAGAGAATTGCTACTCCTCCTCCTTTTTTGGATGTGCGATCTAACCGAATAATACTATAGCCTGGAGGGGTGATTTCATTATCTTTTATTGAGAGTTTTAGCCATGTTTCTGATAAGCAAAGGATATCATATCGGTGGACATCAAGAAGGGCATGAACATGAGGGATTTTATTGCACATGCTACGTATGTTAAGATGAGCAATGGATAGTGAATTGGGTAGGTTGATTAGAGGTAAAGTAGGAATTTTGGCTTGGGGACCATTTGCAGTGACAGGGATAGGTGTTGGGCCAGGATTAGGATGAATGTCCCCATCTGTTAAGGAGTGGAGAAATATAAAGTACTTAGGTTGGAGAAGTTTACAGTAAAAGTTAACTGTTGGTTTAGTTTTTAGATTACTGTATTTGATGTGTGCTAGTCTGTGAAATTTAGCAATTAGGTAACTGGGTTTAGACATGCTAGTTGGAAGTTAGGGAGTTTTGTTATAGTAGGTGATAAAGTGTGTTTGGAAGGGATATGGAGTTTATAGTGAAGGGGTTGTTCATAGTAAGTGAGGAGATAAGTAGTAGATAGAGCTGTTAAGAGTGAGATAAGTATTGGTATATGTAATTGGTAGGGCATGATAAGGTAGGAGTTAATATAGTTATAGATGTCTCACCAAAGTTCAGTCAGTTGAAGAAAAGTCACTTTATTTATTTAAAACACCAAACACACAAAGATGATCGCTTCGCCTCTGCCCTTCATCAGATAAAGCTTCTCACATAATCCAAACAATTTTCACTATCACTCTAAATTTGAAACCATGCAAAGGGTGAGCTTCCAGGTGTCTAAATAATGCATTGCGTGTGTCCCCATTCCTGATGCAGGCTGACACTTGCCAAATAAACCCATTAGTGGTTCTGCAGGGTCGCTCCCCTTCTTTACAGGACCCACAAGGGAAAGTACCCTGTTTATTAGTTTCTATTCCTTTTATAGTTAAACACCATAAGTCAACATTAGCCTAGAATCACTTTGTGAACAGTAAATCTCAAAAAGAAGTTAATCACCATCAAAAACACCTGTACAAGCCCCCCCTAGATTTCAATGACCTGTAATGTATAAAACATTATCCAATTTACTTTGATAAGGTCTCAACTCACTTCCAACCAAATGGAGATGTTTTTTATAGTTATAGATGTAAGAGATTAAAGTTGGAAGGAGGTACTGAAGGGTATGTTAGGAGGAGCACTAGTAGGAGGTTTTAATTACTATGGTAGGAGAAAGATGAGGTATCAGTGGGTTAGTTGTAAGAAGTTGTGAATGGGTGTGGTGAAGGGATGATTGTGATTGGAGTAATTTAAAGTGGGGGTGTGTCTTTAGGAGGAATAAATGTAGGACCACTGGGGGCGGGTGGGAATTGGGGGCAGGGTAGGGGAGCGAAGTGAGCCCGCAGGGCGAACGGAGCGGGTAGAGACAAAAGAGTGGACTTTCAAGGAAGACAATCTGTTAAGTAGGTGAGTTCAGCAGGGAAGTCACAAGTGAGAAAGTATAGGAGTGAGTTAAAAGACTATCAGGAGGTAAGTAAGGGTAGCAATTGAGTAGAAGTGTTAAAGAGATCCCAGGACAGTAAGAGAAGGTAAAAGAGTGAGTTAAGGAGAGGTAATAACTAAGAAAACTAAAAAAGAAAACTATAGTGCATGCCTACTGCAACCCACACAATGTACAGCAATTTGGCAGACAAAGACATGTTCAGTGTGTAGCAATGTGGAAGACCTAGCCATGTTCAATGTACAGTAATGCATCAGACCTAGCCATGTTCAATGTACAGTAATGCATCAGACCTAGCCATGTTCAATGCATAACAATGTGGAAGTCCTAGTCATATTCAATGTACAGCAATACGGCAGACCTAGCCATGTTCAATGTATAACAATATGGCTGGCCTAGCCATATTTAATGTACAGCAATACGGCAGACCTTGCCATGTTCATTTTATAGCAATGTGGCAGACCTAGCCATGTTTGGCAAAACTTGCCATGTTCTAGTACATGTGACAGTGACATAGGATATCACTGACTAGTTGCATGACATATAGCCATGACTAAACAGGGATACGCTGGTAAATGATGATTGCTGCCTGAAGTCAAAGCATTGTAATAGGCAGTGCATGTCTTCCTCATTGATTGATTCATAAACATTCATGAGATAAGCAGTTAGTGGAATATGTGACATGTAAAAGGGTATAAAAAAAGATGCACACATGGAGAAATAGCAACAGATCTTGGGTAATAATTTGCACAAACTGTTCATGGTTATAACTGGTGAATAGTATATTTGATATGCTGATATCTGTGTATCTGTGTTTACATGACAGAGGGCTGATACAACAATGGTAACATTTATTATTTGTATTGCTACACTACAGTTATAGTTTAATTACTTGCAGCACAAAGAAGACAGCTAGCCAAACAATGAACCTTATATACTGACAACAGATTTAAGTGTGTAATTTCTGTATTGTTGGTCTGATATGGCAGCAGTCATGTTTTCCAAGGACACCTAAGTGCAAACAGCTGTGGGATAAGGTACAGCAGACCCTGGTGAAGGATAATAATGCTGTTTGTGTGCAAAACCATGCACTAATAAGTATGATAGAAAGGTCATTGTGTAATAAGCTGAGCAAAGAGAAAGGTAGTCTAGATTTAGATGCAGAAAGAATAATACTACATCTGGTACCCTCCACACACATTCACTTAACCTAATGGAAGTTGAGATGTTTCTTTTCTCCACTGTTGATGGTGACGTACCATATGTAATCCCAGGCAGTAAGCTTGATATGGGTACCAGAATGCTACAACACCCCCATGTTTCTCAAAATGAAGCAATAACCTATTAAAATGCAATCAACTTCACCTGACCCATCGACTGCTATATCAACCAAATAAAATACCTACCCTCTCTGGTCTGCTCACCTTCCATAATACTGTGTGTCAACTAAGATCTTCCATTACTGGCCTACTGACTGTTACAAATTGGTTACATAGCTCAGGCCAGTCTCGTTATTCCTATGTAATTGTTAAGGCTTGGAACTCTCTACCCCCTGACATTAGATGTCTGAATAGTAAACATACTTTCAAATCCCTACTAAAAGATCTCCTATTCAAAACTTGGATATGTTCCTATACAGAACCAGACTAATTTCACCTATTCCTGACTTTCAACATCCCTAGATCACAGGTGTACTATGTAGTTTCACTTACTGCATAGTACTGTAAACCAGGTGTTTAGGCCACCTTTATAGTTATGATTTCTAGTTTATGACCCTGTTTATCTATGGAAACTTCTTTTTGAATTTAAGTTCAAGCAATTCTATATTTGTTTCTCAATATTCTAACTACTGTATGCTGCATCAACTGTAAAACTCTGATTCTTTCTCCTTTTATATGTTTTATGCTCTTTGTACAAAATAGCTAGGTTTATATATATTTTATTATTATTTTTATTATTTTTAATAATTTTTTACTATGTATTTGGAGCTTTTCTCCCCAGGCCTCCTCTGAAAACGGTCACCTTGTTTCCAGTCGGACTAACACGGTAAACAAATTTAAAATAAATAAATAAATAGGTTTGTGCTGTTTATGTTCCCTATGCTTATAGACATACTGAGCATATGGTAATCCAGTGGCTCTGATGCACATGCATTTGCACAGGAATGTCAGGTTTGCAAAAATGGGATATCAGAAGTGAAAGTAAGCTTTGGAAACTGCACTTTATTTGTATAAACATCCTTGTCATGCATTCTACAAGAGCACAGTAGGTCATGAGTTATTGGGTTTGTTATGGTGTTATGATATTCCTGCATTCACAGGTACCAGGAGTGAATTAACACTCTCAGAGTGGTGAAGGTTTTCACATGGCTGATGCTGATGCCACAATAGCATCTAATAATGATGCCAACAGACAAGTAGAAGGTGTACTCATCCACAGTGCCTCTGTCTATATTACCATACTCATCCACACTGCCTCTGTCTATGTTAGCATACTCATTGACAGTGCCTCTGTCTATGTTAGCAACTCATCCAGAGTCCATCTGTCTATGTTAACATTCTCATCCAACGTGCCTCTGTCTATGTTAGCACACTCATCCACAGTGCCTCTGTCTATGTTAGCATACTCATCCAAGGTGCCTCTGTCTATGTTAGCATGCTCATCCACAGTGTCTCTGTCTGTGTTAGCATACTCATCCACAGTGCGTCTGTCTGTATTAGCATACTCATCAACAGTGCCTCTGCCTATGTTAGCATATTCATTCACAGTGCCTCTGTCTATATTAGCATAATCATCCACAGTGCCTCTGCCTATGTTAGCATACCCATCCACAGTGCCTCTGTCTATGTTACCATACTCATCCGCAGTGCCTCTGTCTATGTTAGCATATCCATCCGCAGTGCCTCTGTCTATGTTAGCATATTCATCCACAATGCTTCTGTCTGTGTTACCATACTCATCCACAGTGCCTCTGTCTGTGTTAGCATATTCATCCACAGTGCCTCTGTCTATGTTACCATACTCATCCACAGTGCCTCTGTCTATGTTAGCATATTCATCCACAGTGCCTCTGTCTATGTTAGCATATTCATCCACAGTGCATCTGTCTATGTTACCATACTCATCCACAGTGCCTCTGTCTATGTTAGCATATTCATCCACAGTGCCTCTGTCTATGTTAGCATATTCATCCACAGTGCATCTGTCTATGTTACCATACTCATCCACAGTGCCTCTGTCTATGTTAGCATATTCATCCACAGTGCCTCTGCCTATGTTAGCATATTCATTCACATTGCCTCTGTCTGTATTAACATACTCATCCACAGTGCCTCTGCCTATGTTAGCATATTCATCCACAGTGCCTCTGTGTTAGCATACTCATTAACAGTGCCTCTAACTATGTTAGCATATTCATCCACAGTGCCTCTGTCTGTGTTAGCGTACTCATCCACAGTGCCTCTGTCTACGTTACCATACTCATCCGCAGTGCCTCTGTCTGTGTTAGCATATCCATCCGCAGTGCCTCTGTCTATGTTAGCATATTCATCCACAATGCTTCTGTCTGTGTTACGATACTCATCCACAGTGCCTTTGTCTATGTTAGCATATTCATCCACAGTGCCTCTGTCTATGTTACCATACTCATCCACAGTGCCTCTGTCTATGTTAGCATATTCATCCACAGTGCCTCTGTCTATGTTAGCATATTCATCCACAGTGCCTCTGTCTATGTTACCATACTCATCCACAGTGCCTCTGTCTATGTTAGCATATTCATCCACAGTGCCTCTGTCTATGTTAGCATACTCATCCACAATGCCTCTGTCTGTGTTAGTATACTCATCCACAGTGCCTCTGTCTATGTTAGCATATTCATCCACAGTGCCTCTGTCTATGTTAGCGTATTTATCAACAGTGCCTCTGTCTGTGTTATACTCAGCCACGGTGCCACTGTCTCTGTTAGCATACTCATCCACAGTGCCTCTGTCTATGTTACTCTTGGATGATAACACCCCCCTCCACCTTTCACAGAAGGTAGGGATTGGGGCAACACCACAATACTGGTATTGAATAGGAAAGATGCAATTTCATCCCCAGGGGATACTGAATGTTCTGTTGATGAGCCCGCAGACCAGGATCCCTGTGATGGATACATCCACAATTGACCTAAGAGACAAGGATATATAATGAAGTCACAACTCCCATTTGGGAACTGAGATGCATGCAGCTGTAGGAAATAATCATCAAGTGGTGTAATAATGTCATGCAGGAATAGCCTGTTGCCACCCTGTCCACTTTGGAGCTGGCATATATGTTTCTTGGCAGTCAAGAGGATGCCAGCTTGCACCATATGGAACTCTGTGTAGCTATTAAGGCATTAGAAAATGTTGACTCAGCTGGAGTCTGGTTGCACACACTACTACAATCAGCAGTTCTTTGTGAGGATTCTCACTGCAGTGGAAGCTGGCATGTCTGGATGGGCTCACTATGATCACCATTGGGCACATTTTCATGGTATATATTTGTCATGGACTTCACAAGGTAAAGACATAGCACTTTTGGCATATGATGTCAAAGCCCTGTTGCTACTTAATGTGAAAGGTGATAGATATCTGTAGTCAAATCCAAGTTCCACAGTATCACTCCAACCTCATTTCCAAGAGGTGATATATCCTGTTTTCCCATACCACAACACTACATCTGTATCTTGGTCCCGGTCATCTAGTGCCATCCCTTCTCAATTGAAAGAGGGCAGAAGCCCTATCACATGTCATGAACTGATATGATCTCTAACCAGATACAGATCCTCCCATCAACTGAGGCTGCAGGTCTTCTTAGCCATGGTGTTTCCCTATATGTGGACCAACAGGAATGAAGCCTCTATCGAATGTGATGTGTTTCCCTCAGCCCTATTTGTTGTATGTTTATGCCATGTGCTCTTCCTTGATTGTATAGATAATCTATTGATGGTGTGCCTCCTGACACCTGTACAAATAATGACTATGGTCCCCTTCACTTTCCATCCTGTGTTGTAGTATACTAATGTCTGATGAATAGGGTGAACATATCACAAACAGGCCAGTGCACCTTGTTACATGTATAAGATAGCAATCTTACACTAATTGTGCATGCAACATGTTTATTCTGTGTGGCACTGTCATGCTATTATTGTCCCGGCCTCTAGTTATCAAACAGGTACTACTGCCCACACATTATGATGTGTATTACTCCTGCAAATGCCTTCTTGGGTTTTTTCTTATAGGTGCATTGTCATGCTGTACATATTGCTCTCCTTTTCCAGTGCTGCTGTTGTTGTTGTGCTGTCTTGAACTAAGAACAATGCAAACATGTCATTGAGCCAACCACTTTGTGTGAATGATGGCACAAACTATCACAAGTTGACTAACTATGTTTGTGGTTCATTGCAGTGCCCCAGCTTATGTTCCCAGATCCCTAACTACTGGGTCAGGTCTTAGGGGTGTCTTATTGATGGAGTAATTAACCTGGTGAACTTTTTCCCAAAAGGCAGTATAATGCACTACTTGGCATTGAGTTTTAATCTTTAGCTTTGGTGCCAGTCATTTATCTGTATTAGAGCTGCTTGCAGGATGGTAGTGTCATGGTGGGGTGGTGGGGGGGAGTAATCTATGATATTTCCCAATTTGCAGTTGTCTGCAACCTTGATGAGCCAGAGACCCTTGACATTAGCCCTTTAGCCTTGACGTCTAAGTAGTAGATGCTAAACAAAAACAGGCCCAGCAATGAGCCCAGAGGTACTCCACTGGTGACCAGACTCCTGGTGGAGGTGGAATCACCAATCCTGACTTCCTGTGTTTTATCTGTGAGTCAGCTGGGAATACAGTGAGTTATGTATGGATTTGTGCATAGTGCAGTGAGTTTGACAACAATACCTGAGTGGGGTAATGTATCAAATGTCTTTGCCAGGTCTAGTTGGGAAGTATGCACCATTTCCCCCTCATCCATTGTCTTGGTGACCCTCTCAAAGAAGTTGACCAGGTTAGGTAAGTATAACCTTCCTTTGACAAAACCAGACTGGGACTGGTCCAGTGTCTGTAGGTTGCCAATGTCTTTGCTGATCATTTCCATGGTAATTCATTCCATGGCTTTGCATATTAGACTAGTCAGACTAATGGGTTTCTAGTTTTCAGGGTCAGCTGATAGATCATGGCTGGGAGTCATTAGCCTTATCTTGAGGAGTTGTCCAACATCACCTGCAACACATACAAATATATCTTTTGGGGGGATTAGCGGCTACAAGCACATTTCCTCTACTGATATACATTCTGGCTATACAGTGTGTCTGCAGTCATCAACCAGATGCTTCTAGGGATATCATCTAACTGAAAGCAAAGGTACAGGTCACTCTCATGCCAGATATATTTGGATGGAAAAGATTCCATGTCACTTATTGAAAAGAACAGGGGGAGTTCTCCACTGCCCTGTGAAAATTTCTACTAGTTAACATAAATAACAGCTAAGGTCTCCCCTGAAAAGAGGGTAGTACTGCAGTGGGTAGTGTCACTAACCTAGTCAACAAAGGCATAAATAAAAATGTAAATATATTGGAATCATATGCACTACCAGGGTGCCACACATGCACTATGTATTGTAGATTACTTGACACTTCAGGGAATGATAGCCCTTCCTGTTCACATATGTCTATAATGTGGAGTTAGGTGGGGCCTTTGTTGCCATGTGTGCAATCTATGCAACCCACTATCCCAGGAAGCCTTATGATATATAGAAGACAATTATAGTTGTGGCTCACTTTTCCACCATCTTGGGAAGCCATATATGCTCTTCCACATGATGAAGCATGCGGTCAAGAACCTGGTTAAGTATACAGGAGGCCAATGCCTGTGATATATCTCATGTGTCCTCAGTTGGTCACTGTAAGGTACTGGTGACCATGACTATAAGTGCAACATATACCTTAATCTTCATCAAGACATGCATCCCACTCATCCCCCTACTATCCTCATGTCAATGGTGTATCCATGTCAATGTTTCCTGATCAGCTCCAAAATGCTCACTGATCTCTTACTCTGTACAGTAGAAGTCAAGTCATTTTCAACCTAAAGTGCTGTGACCTCTGTGGAGTGCAACACTGTACAACTGACTTTATGGCTGGCTGCATCTGCTAAACCAAGGTGCTGCTGTCTACAAACTACCATAATTACTAGTATTTATTTCCTGAAATGCTTAAATTTGCTGCACAGCACAGCTTTATTTTGATTTGCATAGGCTGTTGGGAAAAGCATTTCAAAGATGTCTATAACAATGCTCAGTAGAATGCCTTTCATTATTCTTCCACTTGCCTGTGTGACCTTATTTACATTTGTCTTTATTTACCCACTTAAATACCATGAACGTTGTTCAGCTCAGGCCACTACCTTGTTGTGCATCATACCTCTGTGGATCTTCTGATCTATTTGCTGCTAAACTACAGCTGCATCACAGTGCTCAACATTCCAGATTTTTGCAGAATGTCCAGATTTGTGACATATTTTTGGTCCATTTCTCAAAAAAAATTTAGTTTACTGGCAAATCACTGGCAAATCATTGAAGACTGAAGTCAAAACATAATAGCAGGCATTTGATTATGATGTTTGCAGATGACATTGTGATTTGTAGTGAGAGTAGGGAACAGGTGGAGGAGACCCTGGAGAGGTGGAGATATGCTCTAGAGAGAAGAGGAATGAAGGTCAGCAGGACTAAGACAGAATATATATGTGTGAATGAGAGGGAGGATAGAGGAATGGTGAGGATGAAGGGAGTAGAGGTGGTGAAGGTGGATGAGTTTAAGTACTTGGGATCAACAGTTCAGAGTAATGGTGAGTGTGGAAGAGAGGTAAAGAAGAGAGTACAGGCAGGATGGAGTGGGTGGAGAAGAGTGTCAGGAGTGATTTGTGACAGACGAGTACCAGTAAGAGTGAAAGGGAAGGTCTACAAGAGGGTAGTGAGACTAGCTATGTTATATGGGTTGGAGACAGTGGCATTGACAAAAAGGCAGGAGTGAGAGCTTGACGTGGCAGAGTTGAAGATGTTAAGATTTGCACTGGGTGTGACAAGGATGGACAGGATTAGGAATAAGTATATTAGAGGGTCGGTCCAGGTTGGAGGGTTTGGAGACAAAGATAGAGAGGCAAGATTACGCTGTTTTGGATATGTGCTGAGGAG
This sequence comes from Protopterus annectens, assembly GCF_019279795.1. NCBI lineage: Eukaryota > Metazoa > Chordata > Ceratodontiformes > Protopteridae > Protopterus > Protopterus annectens. Next base: position 1,751,832,384 of record NC_056726.1, on the reverse strand, counting down.
GGATGTAGAGTATATTGGGAAAAAGATGCTAAGGATGAAGCTGCCAGGTAACAGGAAAAGAGGGAGGCCTAAGATAAGGTTTATGGATGTATTGAGAGAGGACATGCAGGTGGTTGGTGTGACAGATCAAGATGCAGAGGACAGGAAGAAATGGAAACAGTTGATCTGCTGTGGTGACCCCTAATGGGAGCGGCCGAAAGAAGAAGAAGAAGTATCCTTCAGAAAATTCATGCTAATACTTAGACTTTCGGCTTTTCCCGGTTAGGGGTCGCCACAGAGGAACTCCGGTCCACTCATGATTAGGAATGGATTTTTACTGTGCCGAGTTGCCAGCCCAATGCCCAACCTTCAACGAAGGCATGCCCATTCACGCTCGCACCTACCTGCATGTCTTTAATGTCACTCGACTGCGGGGATGACATGCAGACTCCACACAGAAGGCACTCAAGCCGAGAATCGAACGGGAGAACCTCTTGCTGTGAGGCGACAATGCTAACCGCTGCACCACCACGGCTTAAAATTCATGCTAATACAAAACCTGTTATTCTATCAGTTTTCTAAGTTTGTAAGAGCAGTATTTAAAAAGTGTCCCTATTTTTGGGCCTTTGTCTCCCCATTATTTGTGGCTTTGCCCAGATTTCTTGCTCTAAGAGGTTGGAAGCTATAAGCTGCATACTACATAATGTCTTCAAGGAGAAAGAGCAACACAGAGCAGAAGAAGCTCTAAAAATTGTGGCCTTTTTTTCACAAACCAAGTTGTACTTCAATTTCTGTAGCTGATATGGCAGTCAGTCGTATTGGTCCATATTCCACTGTGATACCATCTGAGCATGGTTTAGTATCATTGTTAAATTTGCAAGTAATTTCCTTAACCAGATTTGAAATATTTTGTAACATGATATTCCAAGGGACACTCACTCTAATCAAATATTTCATCATTTATGTATTTATGTATTTATTTATTTTACTTATATTTTATTATTAAGTTCATATTGGTTAAGCAGGTAGGTAAAATGAACCTAGGGCTATTTTCAACCATGACCCTGGCCATAGGCAGATTATACAATAGTAGGTAGTGGAATACATTCAACACCATCAGACAATTCAAACTGCTTCATAGGCTTTCATCTCTAGGAACGTATGAGACCACCCTCATGTGGTTTATCATATACACAAACACAATTTATGGAGTATGAACAAGTACATCTGAAAATGTGGGTTTGAAGCACAAATGAAAGCCTTAATATTAGTCATCCAAGATAGGTTGCACCACAGTTATAGCGTAGTACACTTACCATTCTTAAAGGTTTGAATTGTAATTTTTGAACTGTAAAATTACTTTCCCAAATTGTTCCCTTTTTTAAGTTACTGTTTTTATCAGCGAGTAATTTGGACATAAATATGTCAATTTATAGTCAAAACCTTGACAGGATACACAAACAAAATAAACGTAATGTAGGGCAATTTTGGACACACCCAAAGACAGCTGATAAAAAAAAAAAAAAAAAAAAAAAAGTAAAGGTTACCTGACATTCTTATTGATGGGAGGTTATTATAGCAATAACCCACGCCTGGGTATGGGCAATGCTGGATTTACCCATGGTTGGCGTGGTTTGGTCCCGAGGACCAAACAAAGCCAACCGTGGGTAAATACAGCATTACCCACACCCAGAAGTGGGTTATTGCTATTATACCATGACATTATTTAAGAAAAGAAACTATTACTTTTCTTAAATAATGGCATAGTATAATGCCTGTTTGCTGCCCTTCCGCAGATGTCTGGCATCCGGGGCAGTTCTGATGTATTGTGCGCCTGCGCAGTACATCAGAGCTGTGGGCAAAAGCAACGGAGAAAGCAAGATCTCCGTTGCTTTTTTTAGTGTTTCGCTATGTTAAATGAGTTTAACATAGCGAGACAGCTTTAAAATAAGCAACAGAGATGTCCGTTGCTTATTTTATAACTGTCTCGCTATGTTAAACTCATTTAACATAGCGAAACACTAAAAAAAAGCAACGGAGATCTTGCTTTCTCCGTTGCTTTTTTTTTTTAAAACCTGTCTCGCTATGTTAAATGGGTTTAGCATAGCGAGACAGCTTTAAAATAAGCAACGGAGATTTCCGGGCGACCGGACCTTTTTCCATTAGTATAACTCGATTTACAATGTGCACGCTGGCCAATCAGCGTGCACGTTTTGGGGGGGTCATGGTATAATATTTATTAAACTAATTTTTTGACCAGAGTAGTCCCACTAGGTCAAAGTCCTATTTTCAGGGAAGACCTGTGGAAATACTTATATAGACTTAAAAAATCTGTCCAGAACACTAGGGATGGTTTTAGCTCTATTTCATATGTAGAAACAGCAGTAAAGTCACTGCCTACTGAGAATGACAGTGAGTTTGCAGATCTAGTGCAATGTTGGAACTGTATTATTTTAGGAAGTTTTGCTGCAATGGTAACCAAATAAGGAGGCAAAGAAATCAGTCCTAACAGCTGAAATGATCACACATAACTACTACTACAGATAAAGATTTTTGCAGTCAATAAGTTATAAAATGGCAGGTGGAGCTAGCGTTCTTAACTTCAATGGAAACCTAAGCCAGAAAGCATTCGCAAGACAGAGGAAGGATACAGGCAGAATAGAGTGTTCTGTACCGGGACAGTTTGTCTGACAGCTCTTTCTTGACTGGAAGGCACAATGTGGTGCTTATCAGATATTGTAGGCCTGCAGCTGCTACTCCTGACAGGTATTTTGTAGGTAAATATATTTTGTTCATTTCCATAGGTCTTTTCAGTAGATGATATTTGAAAGCTAATTCATATACTGGGGAGCCCATGTACAAGGCAAGTTTTTGAATCTATGGCAGGTCAATTCTAGGACATGCATCACTGCTTACATTATTGATAGTAGCTTACAAGATATTCAGCACTCTAATCCAGATGGACACAGTCTTCAGAAATTTCAATAGAATCACAGACAACTCCCTGGCTTTTGACCACCATGTAGCAATAGTAGCCACAAAATCCTGCTATCTTGCCCATTTAATAACAAATGGTTACCCTTCCCTGATTAGACCAGTTCAAGAATAGAAGGCCCATTTTAGTATGCATCTATCCAAACACATCATACAACTGTACCTACAGGTTCCTAACTAAAATGATTACCAGACTAAAGCTTAAGACCAGTTTGAAACTCGGTCTCTGTACTATGCCTCTTTATAGACTTCTGCGCAATGATTTCTATCTAGCATTTTTGTTACAGACCTAGCCCTTCTTGATCTCTTACAACTCCAGAAAATAAATTGTTCCACAAACACTCAAACTAGAGACATGAATCTTCATCAACAAACAAATAAGACATGCTAGAGGAGCAATTTTTTTCTCAGTGTATCTCCCATCTCAGGAATAATTTTCTATTACATATAAAACATAATGGTACCTGTGCTTCTTTTATGACAAACCTCAGCAGTTGGCTGGCAACCATAAATTCATCCCCAGCCTGACCTGATTTGCCCTCCTGGGAAGGAGATGCCCTGTGCGGGTGAGTATTAGTAAGATGATTATTGTCTATGGAGTGGCTCTACTCTGTAATCTCTAAAAATCTAAGAATCATTCAATCTGTAAAAGAAATTCATAGTTTCATAGGAAATTACTAGGTTAACGGATTATGGGCCCTTACAAGCCAATATAATCCAATTTTACCCAATATATGGCCCACATGGATTTGTGCCTGTGGATTGAGTGTCTTACAGATTGCCCCTGTCCATAAGGGACATAGGTACTACCCCAGGTGTGAATTTGCAATAACCCATCCATTGATCCAAATTCCATTTGAAGAGGGCCAGGGAAGGCCTGTCCTTAATTTGAATAGGAAGCCTGCTCCAAAGAAGTGACAGTCTCTGAGACACATATCTGTCTCTCTGACATGTTTTGTTTGAGTCACTGACTAAGCTTAGATCCCTAGATCAGGTGACTCTTGTGCTGTTTGACTAATGGATGTCTAGCAGCTCCATCAAGGTTGGATTTGTGAGTGCCTTGTAGGTCAGGCATAGCTCACCTGTTAACAGTCGGTAGGAAACAGAGTAAAGGGATAGGATTTTTAGTTTATCTGCATAGTTCATGTTTGCACACTGTATTTTTTTGTGAGGGACCTCTGAGGTCACTCCAGCTGCTGTAAGTGCTAGTCAAGCACATATCAATGACACATTGTACTGAAATATTGGTTTAATGAGGGCTGAGTACAGCAGGAATATAATTTCCTTCTATCTGGATAACATACCTGTGCTTATAAGTTGTGCCACATAAAAGGATTTCCTCACCACTGTGGACACATGGCTGTCAAAGTTCAGGCTATCTATCTGTGTACTTAGATCTCTCACCTCTGAGTCTACTCTAAGGTGTGTGCCATAGATGTTGTAACTTGCAAGGGTATTTGAATTCCCAAAGGGTATGATAATGCATTTTTTGCATTCAATTTTAGGTTATGGTTCTGGCACCAATCATTTGTCTGATCTAGACCACGAGAAAGATATCTCCATCACTGGGGGGGGGGGGGTTCAACGATTGACCCCGGCTTGCAGTCATTGGCAAACTTTGTCATCCAGAGGCCTTCTACATTTACCTTGACTTCAGAGAAGTGTATTCTGAACAGGAGTGACCCAGTACTGAGCCCTGTGACACTACTAACTGGCATCTTACTAGATCTGGATTCACCCGCTTTAATCATGTGTCCTATCCGTGAGCCAATTGGCTACCCATCTGGTGACATTGGGCTTTATGCCCAGTTTTGTGAGTTTATTTATGACACTAAGGGACTCTGGCTAACAAAGTTCACAGATGACTGCAAACTGGGAGCCATTCCTGAATCCCCAAATGATGTGGATATTCTACAAAAGGGCCTTACAGAAACAGATGCTTGGTGCCAGAGCCATGGGCTCAAGCTTAATGCCAAGAAATGTATAGTTATCCCCTTTGGGAAAAACCATGTACCCATGAATTACCACATAGGTGGCAGTACACTAAACACCAAAAGTGTGATGAGAGACTTAGGGACACAGGTGGACAGTGGTCTCACCTTTGATAACCACTTTGCCACAAAAGTCAGGAAATCCTTCTATGTGGCACACCTCATCACTAAGGGCTTTTCATCCAGAAAAAAAATGAGGTCATTGTCTCACTGTAGTCTTCTTTTGGCTTTTCCCGGTTAGGGGTCACCACAGTGGAACTCCGGTCCGCTAATGATTGGTAGTTGATTTTTACATGCCGAGTTACCAGCCCTAATGCACAACCTTCAATGAAAGTATGCCCATTCACGTATGTCTCCACGCAGAAGACGCTCTAGCTGAGAAACGAACCAGACAGCGTCATACTGTGAGGTGGCAATGCTACCGCAGCACCACCACCGCGAGATTGTCTCACTGTACTCATCCCTTATTAGACCCATTATAGAGTACAACACCCCATTTGGTATGTGCCTCACAAGACATCTGCAACAGCTGGAAAGGCTGCAGAAATACCTCACTAAAAGAATCACAGGCCTAAAGCAGATTCCCTATGCTGACCGTCTAAAAAAACTCCAGCTATACTCTGTGGCATATCGTCTACTCAGAGGCGATCTCTGCTTAACATACAAGGGCATGTCAAACCCTGAGCTGTTGGACATGCTCCACTTAAAGAAATCCCAGTCCCTCAGAGACACACGCTCCAGGGATCTAGACCTTGTCATCACAATAAACAAAACATGCTGGAGGGATAGGTTCCTGACCCAGAGACTCCTCATACTCTGGAATAGACTGCCCATACATGTCAAGCAGAGGACCTCCTTGGACCTCTTCAAAAGGAACCTTGATGATTGGATGGGAGATAGGAAATTAACTGTGGGGATCACGTCAGTTGCCCTGCTAGACAGGGGTCCAGAGAATTAAATATTGTGGGAAGAAATATCCAAGGAATTGTTATGGCTAGGGTTGTATAGGCCCTAGGGCCGATAGCCTAGTACCAACCTATGAGCCTATGAACCAGAGTGGGGAATTGTGTCAAACGCCTTGGCTAGGTTGAGGTAGGCAGTATGTGCTTATTTACCCTCATCCATGGCCTTAGTGACTTTCACAAAGAAATCCACCAGATTCAGTAGGCATGACCTGCCCTCGACAAAGCCAAATTGGGTCGGGTCCAGTGTTTGGAGGTCCCCTATGTCATTATTTATCAGGTCCATGATTATTTTTTCCATGGTCTTAAATATAAGACCAGTCAAACTTATGGGTGTGTAATTTCCCAGGTCAGTAGATGGTCCCCTTTTATGCAGATGGATGATTGTTGCTGTCCTCCATTCTATTGGGACAAAGCTATTCAGGATGCTGTGGTTAAATAGAGATGGAAATGGGTCTGATTAATCCAGATTTAAGCTGTTTAAGATGCAACCTGATATATTATCAAGCCCCACTGAAGCCTTGTTTTTAGCTTTAGAGAGTGCAGTGGCAATCTGTTCTTTGCTCATAATTGGCAGTGGAGTTATGGAGGGGAAGAACTGGGGGTGATGGGGAGGTGAAATTTGGTCTGAATTTGTCAGCCAGCAGATTTGCTATGTCTTCCAGCTGAATATAGGTGATGCCATCTACAACTAATTCTGCACATTGTTGGGTGTTGCACTTAAGATTGTGGGCATAACTGAAAAATGCCTTATGGTTATCCTTAGATTTGGATGCTATTTTTACCTCAAAGTCTGTTTTCAGAAACTTTACTAGTTTCCTGATTTGTTTATTTAGACTAGCAAGGGGCTTATTTCTCTGTTGTGCACATTCCCTCTTACTTATCAACAGGATTTTCTTTATTTTGTTGTGTAACCTATTAATACTAGGGTTCCACCAGGCTGGTTTGTTTTTCTAGTTTGACCTGGGTTTATTTTGGTCTGATACTGCCGTTTTTATGTAGATGTTCATATGATCATATAGGGCTTTTGTGTATGCCTCTGCCTAGGTTTCTGAATTTTCTTGATTTGGAGAAGCTTTGAAACTACTTTAATAGGCAGTAATTTACCTTAGAGAAGTTCTTAAAGTTTTTGGGATTAGGTGAGGGGACTGGTTTTATTTTTATTTCAAGGGAGACTGGTTTGTGATCTGATCTTACTGGTCAGGAGATAACACTAGGGGGGGGGGAGCAGCACTCTCCCATATTTGTGATGCCAGATATTTGTTCACCTAGTGGGAGTACAGACTAGCTGTTCCAGGACATTTGAATTTACAAAGTCAAGAAATCTTTGGGCCTGCATGTTAGTGGTCATGTGTGCCTCCAAATTAATGGAAAGGTAGTTAAAACACTCATGAGTATGGTAATGGGCTGGATGGTGAGTAATTCTAGAAACTTTAGATATGATGAATGGGTTTCCTGGATCATAGCGGGGGACCTGTAGCTAGCAAGAATATGGTAATGGATTTTTCCCATGGTTAGATGGACATGAAGTAGCTCAAGCATGTCATATTGTTGGAACAGCCTTGAGGTGTGTTCATCCTTTATGCGATAGATACACCTCCACCTTTTGCTCTTTCATGTTCAGTGGGTGGTTGGAATGTATGAAAGGCACTATAGCCATGTACTGCCAGAGTGCTTTCAGCATTCTCCATGGTGAGGAGAGCTTCCAGGGAGTGCAGTTTCTTGTTCTAGAGACTCACTTTTCTCTAATGCTGTTGGAAAATCCTGGAACCTTCTTCCTAGCGAACTTTCCTGAATTCCCTCTATATCACTCTTTAAAAACAAACTGAAACTTTTTCTAAGAACACATTGGTTGTACCCCTGTACTGAATCTGACTGATCTACCACCTTTCTTACTTGGACCTATCTACTCTCTTCTTCTCAATTATTCCTGTTCCTTTTCTTAACAAACTGACTTTGACCTTTCTAATTTTTTTTACTTACATCCTCTTAATTTCTTTAAGCAGACTAGTTATTAACTTTTATACTGATTTTTACAGCTCCTACTTTTTTTTCCTTCTCTGTGTCAACCTGTTTGCCAACATATTATCTAACTCAGCTGCTATCTTTTTATATGTTATATTGCAACTACATTTGTTGTATTGTAACTACATTTTGCTTTGTATTAAGTATATTTGTATATTTAGCACTATTCTATGAACAAACCACCACTGTGATTACTCCCTGTTTTTTTTTTCTCTTGAAATGTTTAACATACAAATTAATCTTTGTATAATGTGATTATATTTTTACTTCCTCGGAGCTTATCTCCCCGGGCCTCTACTGAAAATGGACATATATCCAGTTAGACTAGCCCGGTCAACAAATGTAAAATAAAAATAAATAAATAAATAAATTGTTGAGGCTGTTAGCATTGAGCAGCAACACCTTTAGCTTGCATTGAGTAGCTTTTATTATGTTGGAAGGTTTGTCTAATGTTTTGGCTAATATCCAAAAGCCTGGAGATGATAGGTGAAGACCATCCCTGGCAAAGTAGTGTGGCCTATCAACCATGTCCTCCAGGCTGACAAGTATTGGTCCCATTTGGAATGACATCAGTAGCTAAGCCAATTGTTATAGCTAATCATTTTCTGCTGGTATTGTGGCATCATCCTTGGAGATGGTAGAATGCCGTTCATTGCTAGGTTCATACCTGCCTGTGACACATATTCTGAGAGCTTAATCATGTCTCTCTTCATATAGTCTAAGGAGGTACATGTCAAGTAATTCACACCCACATGGAATATGACTGAGTCATATAAGTACTTATAGTGGTACTTAGAGGTAAGTGACCTGAGTGCTTGTGTGATCTGGCAAATCCCTACCCCTGACTGGCAACTAATTGTAACCTTCTCCTTATCCAGCCTGGTAAGAGAGACATCAGTGTGTCTCACTATGGAGTCTCCTATGACCAGAAAATTGGCTTGTGGAGTGTTTCACATTATGGGCTTGGTAGCTGAGGCACAATGAGATGTGGCTTTATGTGCTGTGATGGGAATTGTCTTATTGTGTGCACGCAGATTTTCTGAGGATGGCACCTGAGAGGCCTTTCAGGTTTGGGGAAGTTACATGTGAACACCTCTGCATGTATGGGTCTATATGTTTGGTTTTTGTGGGTACTGTGAGTGATGTTTGTGAGTTGCTGACAACCTGTTTGTTGCCTTTTGTGTCAGTATGTGAGAGTCTGGCCTCCAATGTCAGTGTGTAACCACATCTCTCACATACTGTATTCATCTGTTTGAGAATTAAGTAGTTGTCAGCATACATAAGGCAATTGTTACATTGCCTCAGGATACCCATGTCCAACAAGCTGGAAGCAGAGATAGCAGGACAGTGCCCATGCATGGTTGCAGGTCCTAGTGTGTACTAGAAAGGATAGGAGTGGAAGGTCCTTGTAACCGGATGAGGGAAGTGTGCTTATGTGGTGTAATCTGCAGCTAACCTAAGCAGTGATGCTGCCCAGCACCAAATCAGGTGATCTCTGAGCAGCATTAGTCCTAGATGTTATAATAAGGTAACTAGCACAGCAAACTTTCACAGTATAATGAAAATAAGCAATGTTTCCAGATGTTTGTGTCTGTCCAGGGCAGTGGCACAGAAACCAACTCCATGCAAATGTGCCCAATTTATACCAGCACTGGAAATAGAGAAAGCTGTCTGAGTCCTCCGGCCAGCAGAGCCTTTTTGTGTGCTTCCCAACTCAAATAGATCAGGTAACACCTATTGCCACTAGATGAATAATCCCAGTCCTCCTAATATAAAAAGCACAGTAAAGGAGTGTCTAGAGTTGTGAAAAAGGAGGTGCTGCCAGTACAGCTAGTTGGAATTTTGTGGATAATTATATGTCATTTATGAATATCAAACTCATTTATATAAGATGCTTGTGTTACAAATGTATTAGAACTGTAAGTTATGTGTATATTAAACTGCTCTGTACAGATGTTTGTGTTGAAAAGTTATTTGTAAAAGCGCTGTGTTTAAAACGTATCCACAGTGTGCCCTACTGGAAGAAAACAGAAATGTGCATGCATTATTGTAACTGTTTAAATGTATATATTTTAACATTGGAAACTGGGATACAGGAAGTTAACTTCAGTACAGTAAACTTTAGACAAATATTTGAAATTAAATCACTTCATAGGCTCCCCCATAAAGGCTATGCCATAAAGAAGTTATCTCTCAAGTTTTCAATCACAAGTTCATGGCAGAGACTGTGACAGGACCTGTAACTAAAAAATGCTCAGTTGTACCAATAGGTTCCCACAAAACTGAGTGAAGGCACATGTGCATACTGCATTAATATGAGGGGATCTGATTTCAAAAAGATGTTCTAGAAGCCCCTCTTGGCTACAATGCATATCTTAGTTTAGAGCTGTCAAACCATTTTAGTATATTGATACAGCTAAGCATTTCACCTTTTGACATTTCTATGGATGTTATGGGTTCTTTTTGTTCACTGGATTCTTCATTGAAGAGAAAAGCATCTGTGAGTAATATCAGAGGGAATAAGAAAGATAGCAGAGCAGTGACTGAATCATCATGATGTCCTGGATGATAGGAATCCTTAATATCAGCAGTGGGAGGGCACTGAAGAGACATCTTCACCTGTTGCATCTGTTTTTAACAATGCTTTTATATATGATTTGATTTATATGTCATGGACTCCAGTCTAGTAAAGATGTGCAATGGTTAAAAAGAATTTTGGCTGGGTTGTCAATTTGCTCTTGTGGAAAACATTTGTGTATGGTGATTACATTCCTGCTTTCTGACAGTTGGAAGATTTGGGGCACAACGGAAGTGACACCTGTCAGAACACTGTGAGTCAGGATACACAATGTAGATGGTTGATACACCTGTTATTTATCAAATTCCTTTACAGAGAGACAGACATGATGTGACTGGACTTGCCATTGTTTACATGGTACATTCCTTGTTTTCTTCTTGGTGGTCTTTAACTATGATACTGAGAACTTTTGCGAGGAGGGAAAGACATCTGCAAATCTATTCTTCTGACTGCAGGTGTTGATAGTGACCTACCTCCATAATGGGTTTTGTTTCGGTAATGGAAGTTATACAGGAGTGTGCACACATGCACACATACATGTATGCATACACACACGATATATATATGTATGCATGTGTGTGTGAAAATGTGTCAGTGTATATATATATATATATATATATATATATATATATATATATATATATATATATATATATATATGATTATGTCATGAATGGCTGAAATGTTTAATGAACAAAACAAAAAATGTAATCTAAAACACATCAACCATTCATAATACCAACAATACACCAGATGACACACAGTATATCAAAAAGGAAGCAAATTTCCTTTTCTAACGTACTATCCATAAACCTACCACAGTCTGCTCAAATGTGTGTAAATAGTGATAATGTTATGGAAAGTATGTTTTGTATGGTAAGTTGTGCTTTAGGGTTGGAGGCAGGGTTAGGGTTAGCACTTGTTAATATGGTGGGCAGCTTGCATGTATGTGTGTGTCTGAGCTGTCTTGTTTAGTAGTAGTCAAAGGTAAGGTGCAGGGTAGGGACAGGGTTAGGGTTTGGTTTAGCAGACAATAGTAAGGTGAGCAGGGCTTTAGTTTTTGTTTCTCAACATACAGTTGAGGGGCTCCAGATAAGGGACTGGCACTGGGCAATAGATGAGTCAGCTATGGTTGTCTGGATTTGACACATGACATTTCTAAAGTTATAGAGGTGAGTAATAAAGGTTGCATGGTTCCTGAAGGTCTCTGAAGAGTCAGATATTAGCAAACTGCATAGGGTAGTATTTTGTGTTCTCTATTAAGGGTGTTAGGTCTTAGAGTTGGGATTAATGGGAAAGGTAGGGAACAAATTGGATATGGTTATAGAAACAGGTAAAGAAGCTGGTAGGCTAGTGGTGTAAATGTAGGATTTCATATGAGAGGGGATTTTTTTAATTATTAATTATTTTTAATTTAGAGTTTCTCTTATCTGTACTTCTGTCACAAAAGGAAATACTGCCAGCCCAGCTATCTGAAATTTTGTAAATACTTAGATGTCATTTGTGAATATTAATATGATTTATACAAAAGTGTGACAGAATGAGATACTGCCAGCACAGCTATCTGGAATTTTTTAAATAGTTATATATCATTTGTGAATATCAGCAGGATGCAATTGCATGTGTTATCACTATATTAGAACTGTATCTTGTCTGTATATCAAGTTGCTGGTACAGAAGTGTGTGTGTATAAAGTACAGAGCTTAAGGATGTGTCCACAGTGTACCCTACTGGGAAAGAATAGAAATGTATATAAAATATTGTACCTGTGTAAATGTATATGTCTTAACAGTGGGAACTGGAACATAGAGAGCTAACTTGCAAAACTTCAAAAAAATAGCCAAAATTAAATTGTTTTTATAATTGCTCTATAAAAGTTAGTTTCAAAGCAGCAAGGAGCCAGGATGTCTAGAACTAGAGAGCCTTCTGCAGTGTATTATAAGTGTTTTATTGTTTTATGTCTTCTAGCAACTGCAAACATCTGAAGGCTATGTATTTTCACAGGGTGATGCTAAATGCTGCATTAGCGGGCGTTGTTCATGAGCCTGGGGACTGAAGTCAAGTGACAAAAAGTAATGGCATGCTGCAAGTATCCCAGCAGCTATATTTGATATATTAATTTAAGAACTGTCAGAGTGAGAGAGAGAGAGAGTGGCAGTGCATTTTGTATTTGTCTTTGACCTGACAACATCCACTCACCACCTCTGCACTTGCCTTGCTATAAGTAAGTTAACTAGGGTACAGTAATTACTCTTAGATTCAGTTAGGAATATAGTGAAGTACAGCTTAGATGTATTCTGTATTTATCTGAGACTGTCCTGCAATGTTGTTTTAAATATTTCCTGTGATTTTGAACTCTGATGTCACTGTGAATTCATATTTAGTATTATATGTTCTTTTATTATTTATTATTAAATATATTTAAACCTGTCTTTGTGGCTGATATTTGTGAGACATATTTAAGCTCTTAGTGTACTTGCATATCTATTTGGTGACATTGTGCAGGCCATTTCTAATAGTCTTGCTCTTGGTCAAACTACCATTTGGATTAATAGTAACATTACATAGTAACATTGAACACCCATTGTTAAGGCTTTAAAGTAGCTGATAAAGAAGTGGCTGGTGATGGTGGAAACTACCTTATAGTCTAGGCAAAAGGTAGCATAGCAAGTAAACCTGTGCTAGCCTTTCCCGTGTGTGTGTGTGTGTGTGTGTGTGTGTGTGTGTGTGTGTGTGTGTGTGTGTGTGTGTGTGTGTGTGTGTATGTATAAATCAAATCTCAAAGTGTGTGCATGTCAGCTACTTGGGCAGGGACACAAAACACTGGTTGGACAGAGAGGGTACTGGGGGTCTTGGTTTGACCACTCAGCTGAGATATGAACCCTGTAGCTATGCCAGTGGGGAGTTTTATTGGCGATCTTGAGAAAGAGGGAGAAACCAGCCCCAGACTGACTGAGGTCTCTGTGTGCTCTTAAGGGAAATTGCACTTTACTGTCTGTGTACTTTTCATCCTCCCAGTGTGTATGTTCCCCACTGTTGCCAGTGGTGAGGATTGAGTCTCCTTGATTACTGGGCCAGTGTTGGGGCTTCACAACTTCTATAAATGAAGAACATATTCATTCTTTCATCAGAATGAAAACACTAATTTAGTGGCTTAAATAGTGACATAATTGCAGTTTTGAGCTTTACAATATGCAGCTAGAGATTCCTGAATCATCAAGAGAGTGAACAGTAGCTCTACATTATTAAGCAGCATAGGATAATTTCAGGATGCAAGTACCAAGAAGGTCACTACATGGAAGAATACAGCTCCATAAAGGGATATATTTCTCCAGACAGTCACTTTAGCCTGCTATGCATCATCTATGACTCATACCTAGAGGCCTTACTATATCTGGTCAGCATTTTTCAGTCCACATCCTGTTTCGACTGCCCCATGTATAATCTGCCTTGCTATTTGTAAACTCTGGACACTTTGAGCTAACAAGATACATCCATTCTATTTAGCCTTTCTCACCCTACAAGCAGGATACCATCCAATGATTATCACTGGCCATCTCTCTTAATATCACACATGCCCACTGGTCTTCAACTGGAATTAGACTACTTTTGAAACATCATCACCAAGGTGTGGATATCTAGGTGGTTCAACTCTACCACTCACAGCAGCCACTCTTCTCCCCAAGATAGACTAAACTGTATGGATGAATTTTGCCAAGTATCCCGGTATAGTGAGTTGGAAACTTATTTGCTCTATGGCTCATTTTTGTTTGTTTTATAATCATGTACACTGTGGTTGGCAGCATAGTAGCATGTTTTTTGTCACTGGCAATCCATATAGCAATTTATGTCTATGCCCCACGGAGATGGAATATGTGGGTAATATTACATTATTTCCATAATAATAATCCAGCTATTGGAGTTGACACATACTATTTCTTTTAAGGATTAGAGATAATCAGTGACATGTTAACATTCGTAATAAGTGCCACAAAAGTAATAACATAATCATTCAAGGTGATTTCAGTGTTAATTATCTTGGCCCACTTTCATCCAACATGGGTACTTTCCTAGCAGATCTAGGTCTCCTTCAACTCATAAAAGAATCAACAAGACTGAATCTCAGATCCTCTAAACACTCCACACTTGACCTGATTATTACAAATATACCAAACTCCATCTCCTACATAAACATTGTGTCACCATCAATAAGCAACCATTATCCAATCACCTTTACAGTTGTTGACAATCCTATAAAACTGCCACCAATATTAAAAGCCTTTGCAAACCAGAGGAGCACTAATATTGACTAACTCAGAACCTTTCTCACAGACCACAACTGGAACCATATACTCACCTTACATGATCGTAATACACAGTTGCAAGTCTAACCAACTTTCTAACCCAGCTGCAAGACAAATTTTTCCAAATGCAAGACAAATTTTCCCACTTATCCACAGGCTTTATAATCCCACCAGAACTGAATACTTATCTACTGAAGCCAAATATATTTTATAGCTAAGGGATGAACCATGGTAAAAATGGGAAAAAAAAACCACAAATGACAACCGCACCTCCTTTATAGTCTTACATAACATAGCCAATCCTAAGGTACAAAAGAAATCTCCAAACAAAAGAAACATATTATCCTCTTACATTCCCTCAAACACTTTTGGATAGAAGTTAGCCTTCTTACGGGAAGAACACCACCTCACGATTCCTTGTCTACAAACACCATTCAATGTGGTACAACAAAACTTGCTCCAGAAGATTTCCTTAATAGAATTTAACAATCTGCCATCAATAAACTCCACATCTCCCACAAATCATGCACTGCCCACCCACCACAATTTACCCACCTCTTCTGCTTCAAATGCATATGTCACAAAGAAGTCTCTATTCTACTTGAAAATGTTTCCACTGACTCCCATTTTGGATCTGACAACATAAACATCTGGTTCTTATATCACTGCAGAGAACATCTATGTCTTCCTCTTACCCACATATATAATCTATGTGTAACACAAAACATCATGCCACAGATATGGTAAACTGTTCTAATTAAACCTGTCCCAAAGCAAACCAACCCAAAAGTTGCACCTCAATTCTGTCCATTATCCATCCTCCCAAATCTGGGCAAGATTCTAGAAAATAAATTGTGCACCCAACTCTCTGTCTATATATACATATATATATATATATATATATATATACACACATATATATATATATATATATATATATATATATATATATATATATATATATATATATATATATATATATATGTATATATATATATATATATATATATATATATATATATGTGTGTGTGTGTGTGTGTGTGTGTGCATATCTAGCAGTACTATCTGCTGTCTTCCAAATAACATGGATTCTGGCCTGGACAAAGTACAATGACAGCATTTTGGTCTCTGCTTGATGACATTCTGTACAGGTGATACATTTATAGTCCCGAACAAGGCATTTGACCTCATTAGCCACTATCTTCTCCAAAACAAATTAATTAAAATTAGTATTAGTCTAGACACCATTCCTTGGTTTAAAAATTTCCTGATTGACAGACACTTCAGAGTTAAAATAGGATCCTCCCAATCAGGATCTGCAACTATTGCCAAAGGTGTACCACAAAAATCTATTCCTGTCCCTTCCTCTTCTCCATATTCATTAATAGACTTCTTTGTGACCTTCCCCATCTCCTACTTATCCTCTGTGATGATGACATGGTCATCTACCAATCAGGTAATTCTCACACTAATATTCAATGCCAACTCCAGTAAGACTTACATGAGCTCCACCAATGGCTCATAAATCATAAATTGCTTCTCAACTCCATCAAGTCCAAAACCATGCCTTTTGGAACTCCACCGAATATTCACCAAACATGTGACTCTTTAACTATCTTTGACTTAAACAACCATTCCTCTGAGACAACTTCCACCTTCAAAGACCTAGGATTATGGCTTGACCAGTCAGTAAGCTTCCATTTCCACATAGACAAAGTGAGAGCCAAACTAAACTTTCTCCTCATCTGGGCCAAAAATATATCCCCTTTCCTATCACAACCAGCCAGAGCAGCCATTCTCAAAGATCTCCTTTCTCGACTTAAATATGGACTTCCAATTTTTGCTTCTGCTTCCAAGAATAAACATTGCTACACCCCATACTATCTCTAACAGCATCTGTCTACTTATTACAAACTTACCTGTCTGTGAACATCACTGTATTATCTTAGAAAAAGCCAAATGGCTGCCCATAAAACAAATATGTAACCTACTGTTATAATCCCAGCTCTGCAAACTACTCCAGCTCCACACATTTATTTCCCTTGCACCTACAACCTAAGATACTACTCACAAGCCACACCAACTCTCATTACCACTAGAACCAAACTCCACAGCACTGCACATGCTCTGTCACACCAACTCTCATTACCGCTAGAACCAAACTCCATGGCACTGCACGTCCTACAACCTAAGATACTACTCACAAGCCACACCAACTCTCATTACTGCTAGAACCAAACTCCATGGCACTGCACGTCCTACAATCTAAGATAATACTCACAAGCCACACCAACTCTCATTACCACTAGAACCAAACTCCATGGCACTGCACATCCTACAACCTAAGATACTACTCACAAGCCACACCAACTCTCATTACCGCTAGAACCAAACTCCATGGCACTGCACATGCTTTCTTCTCTCAGGCACCTACTCTTTGGCAAGCTCTCTCCATCAACCTAAAGCAAATAAACACTTATTCCAAATTTAAAATACAACTCAAAAAGCACCTCAACATCACAGCCAAATGTTCTTGCTTCAAGAGAAGACTAACACACTATCCCCTTCTGTCTCATCTTCTTTCTCAACATTTACTGAAGATCGAGCCACTTTAGAAACTAGCATAAAACATACGTATGTATTGTACATAACACTTTGCTAGATTTCTAGAATGTATATATACATTTTTCTATGTAACTACTCTGAATTACTCTGTTATTGCTTACCTTTCTGTATTTTTGTTTCTAAAATGTTTTGTATTCCACCTGGGCTACGCTTGAAATTTGTCAATATTGATTAATGCACTATCCTGGTAAGCAAATACAAAGAAAGAAAGAAAGAAAGAAAGAAAGAAAGTTGCAGAGTTTTCTGAACTGTTTAGATGATATCAGTTTGCAAGCAATATTATTTTCTGGTTCTGGATGCTAGATCCGAGATTTGGAAGGAAACGGCAAGGCAGAGGACAACTGGGACATGGCTATAGAAATAGGTGAATGGGTTGGTAGGGTGGTGGGGGTGAAGGTTTCGTATGAAAAATGATTTTAATTAAAAGCTGGCTCTTAGTGTCTCTAAACATGAGAAGTATAGTCTTACTTTATCGGAAGAGAATGGTGACTTTCTCTTCTTTCTTGTTTAAGATTTTTAGGGATTTAGACTGAATTCCATAACAAGAAACATACTATGTTTAGGGTTTATGTCAGAGGTAATGACTTGGTGTTTCCAGTTATCCTTTTCATGCTTTGATTTTCTTTCATGTATTTTTCATTCTGTCACCTTCAGCTCACAGTGCCAATGCTTTTCTTATGGAATACTGTTCTATTTGCATCCAGCTTGTTGGGAAAAGTGGAGAAATAATAGCATGAGAAGAGACAAGACATGTTTCAGTGACTGAATGGGACTTTTTGGTATGCCTTTGTAGAATACCCCTTGACAATCTAAGGGCAAAAATTGTAAAGATTTATCAATCATTTTAGATAAAAGGTTAATTACTAGAACTGAGAATGATCTGAAACCTCTGTAGTTAGAAGCGATTAAACATGAACTTCTTGAAATGCCTTTATAAGTAATTGATTTTTCATGGCTATTGTCCCATAGCACAATACTTGTAAAGTGAAATGTCATATTCAATTGCATGAGGTATGATTTTTATATTTTTCCAAACTGCAGTAGAGTGGAAAAGTTGATGGATCACTTTTTGTTGTACTGTCTAGGATTCAGGATGCTGCGGCAGCAGTTTAGGAAATGGCAAGATTCCTGATCCTAACCCTGGAGTTTTGAAATGTGAAATCATTAAGGGATGTTGCAGGACTTCAGACTCTAGAACAACCAAACTAATAATTATTGCATTTTTATTATTAAAGTAACAATTTCACTACCTGTATGTGCTGTATAGTATGCAGGTGGTCATTGTTGAGTTATGAAGACACTGAACAGAAATTGTACAACATTACATAACAGAAGAAAACTGTGGATAACAGAACCTGGAAGGTCAGTAGAGGGTGATACATTACCATAGAAGGATAGATTGCACTAGAAAGTCACAACACCCTGCTATACAGTTTGCCAGTGACCCATACATGAGAACCTTGCTAAATTTGGTCAGCATCCTTCACTCCACTGCCTGTTTTCACTCTCCTGTGTGTAATCCACCTGGTATTCTATCAACCCTAGCACCTTCTAGCACCTTCATTACTACCTGCACTTTCTATCACTCCAAGGAAACATTGTTTGATTAAAAACAACTGTCCAGCTGTCACGATAGCACACTTGTCTGGTTCTAGCATGGAATTAGAAATGTTTTGTGGATTCCACACCTATGTGCAGATACTACCCGATACCCCCCTCCCTAAACCAAGTTTATTCATGTATCTGTCATGGCTGATTCCACTTCCATTTGATGACATTGTATAAGTTAAGAGATTTTGTTTGTACTGCATGTACTGAAGTTTTTCTCCCTGGGCCTCCACTGAAAAGGGGTCTTTGTGCGCAGCTGGACTTCCTCAGTCAAAACATGTAAAATTAATGAATAAATACATAAATAAATAAATAAATAAATAAATAAAATATGTCCCTGCAGGATGCAATAAACCAGTAATCAAATCGTATGTCAAGATAATGTCTCCCATTCCTACTCTGAACCATTTGGGTAATTGTATGGCATTTGTTTGTTATGCAAGGCAAATAGTCTCCCCGATCAGGAACATTTTCATTACCCAAAGTGAGGAATATGTTATTAAAAAAACAGCTATGCTTATATCAGGATACTCATAGCCATTTAAAAAGAATATTACCATAGTAGGAAAACATTTAAAGTACAAACTGTGAAAGGCAGGTCAGATTTCATGTGCATTTTTTTCTGACATCCCTCATCCTGATTTCTGGTGACATTCATCCCATTCCCATCCTGTATCTTATCTTTAAGACCATCATTAATCCAGAAATTTATTTGGCTGGTATAAAACTTACTTAGAACAATTCTAGAATTATAAGGAAAAATATCTATTTCCTATGTAAGCGGCTTAGCACATATCAGCCGGATGTCCTAACATTATAACAAAACATGGCAAGAAGATAAGATCACTGACTCAGAAGACATACCCCAGAGTTATAATATCTAGCAGTAAGACAGAAAACATAAGGACAGTGAAGGTCTTGCTATACTATACTATATCATGACAAGCTCACTTATTTTCGACCAGAAAAACAGGCACCATATCATCCACATAGAGAAACAACCCTGGTCTATATTTAAGTTAACAAATTAAGGACACTTTTAGCAACCTGTCTAAATATTCACCCAAGGAAACAAGAATTAGCTACAGAGATATTCAAAGGTTCGTAAGCAGTATAAATACTTGTAATCATGTGTGACCTAAATGTTGATTAAATAACTTCACTGAAATATTTTAGTCATCCATCATACAATTTAGCGGGGGGGAGGGGCTGAAGAGTAAGCTTAAAATAGAAGAACTAGGTCATAATGCTGCAATTCAAGTTATGCTTCTTCACTTTTCTCGAATCATGAATTGTAACTTGAAAGTTCAATAATGAGAAAAACACTGTTTGCTCATGTGAGGGACTTCACCCTATCCCCTCAAAAAAACCCACAGAAGCACACTGCTTACTCACACAGTTAAGATGCATATAGTTTCAAAAGAAGCCTTATGAAAATTTACTGATATAATTGCACTTAATGAAGTGCAGGGTAATCATAAGGATCTGCACTGGAGGGGATGCTACATGAGTTGAAGGACTTAACAGGTATATTACCTTCTTCTTTCTTCTTCTTTTTTCTTTAGCTGGAAGCTGATGGAGGTGGTCGACCCCGTAGTCACTACACTGCTGTGGCTGCTGCTGGATTCCGGACTTCCTTCCTGATGTCTTTCTATGCTGTTTGGTCCATGGCAATGTTTCAGGCCTCCTGTAGGTTGTCACCAGCTCCTCAGGTCCTCTAGAAACCTGTTTAGCCCATGTCTGCTTTGGTGCAGATTTGTGAACTCTCCAGTTCGTGGGGCGCTCTCTCCATAAAAATCTGTATGGCAAGTGGTGGGTATCCACCCAGCACATGTCCAAACCAGCACAACCTCCTCTTCTGGATCTGTTCGCTGATCTTGGCTGCTGATCACATCTGGTCTGGAAGTTTTCATTTCTAATGTAGTCATGAAGTGAGATTCCCAAGATTTGGTGCAGGCATTGCCTTTGGAAAACCTCAAGCTTGTTCAGGTCTGGCTTAAGGAGGATCCACATTTCCGATCCATAAAGGGGAATCGGTGAGATCAGTGCCCAGAAAAGGTGAATCTTGGTGGTGATAGAGATGTTTATCCTTGTCATGAAAGAAGATACTGCCATCCCAGCTAACTGGAAATTTGTAAATAATTATATGTCATTTATGAATATCAACATGATTTATACAGAAGTGTGACAAAGAGAGAGAGAGATAGCGCCAGCACAGCTGTCTGGTATTTTGTAAATAGTTATGTGTCATTTATGAATGTCAACATGCTTCATGTATGATGCTTGTGTTGCAGCTGTATTAGAACTGTATGTTATATCAAACTGTTGGTACAGAAGTGTGTGTTTGAAAGGTATTTTACAAAGTACTGAGCTTAAAGAAGTAACCACAGTGTACCATACTGGATTAGAACAGAAATGTACCTGCACTACTGCAACTTTTTAGATGTATATATTTTAACAATGGAAACTGGAACACCAGAGGTTAACTTCAGAAAAATATCTGAAATTAAATTACTTTATAGCCACGTAATTAAGGATGTTATCTTTCAGTTTCAGTGCAGTAACAGACACAATGTCTAGAACTAGAGGCTCACTGTATTGACTTGGAAGTGTTTTTATTGTTTTATGACTTCCAGGATCTGCCTTAGATCTAAGAAAAGCCTTGTCTATGTATTTTCACAGGTAGATGCTAAAGGCTACCAGATGCATCAGTGGGGGGTTTTACTTGGGATATAGTAAGATGACAAGAAGTGATGTCATCCCAAAAATTATCCCAGCAGTAATATTTGTGATATTAATTTAAGAACTCTCTGAGAATGACTGAGTACTTTGTATTTTTCTTTGACCTGACAACATCAGCTGGAAGACCCACTCACCACATCTGCCTTGTTTGCTCTGGAAGTAAGTTAACTAGGATATAGTAATTCTTTAGATATAGTCAGGAATATAGCAAAGCTTAATTTTGATGCTTTTCTTTATTTATTTGAGAATGTCCTGCAATGTTGTTTTAAATATTTCCTGTGATTTTGAACTCCAATGTTACTGTGATGATATACTATTTTCTTGTTCTTTTATTATTTAATATATTTAAACCTTTCATTGTGTCTGATATTTGTGAGACATATTGAAGTTCTGAGAGTACTTGCATATTTATTTGGTGACACTGTGTAGGCCACTCCTAATAGCCTTGCTCTTGGTCAAACTACCATTTGTATTGATAGTAACATTACACAGTAAGATTGAACACCCTTTGTTAAGGGTCTTAAAGTAGCTGATAAAGAGTTGGCTGGTGGCAGTAATAACTACCTTATAGTCTGGGCATAGCTAGTAAACCTGTGCCAGCCTTTCCCGTGTGTGTGTGCTTGTGTGTGTGTGTGTGTGTGTGTGTGTGTGTGTGTGTGTGTGTGTGTGTGTGTGTGTGTGTGTGTGTGTGTGTGTGTGTGTGTGTGTGTGTGTGTGTGTGTGTGTGTGTGTGTGTGTGTAAATCAAACCTCAAAGTGTGTGCGTGTGTCAGCTACTTGGGCAGGGACATGAAGCACTGGTTGGACAGAGAGGATGCTGGAAGTCTTAGCCTGTCAACTCGGCTGAGATCTCACCTCTATAACTGTGCCAGTAAGGAATTTTATTGGGAATCTGGAGAAAGAGGGAGAAACCATCCCCAGACTGACTGTGGTCTTTGTATGCTCTTAAGGGAAATTGCACTTGATGTAGAGAACTGCACCTGGAAATACTGTGTGTGTAACTTGTCATCCTCCCAATGTATGTCCCCCACTGGTACTAGTGGTGAGGACTGATGCTTCTTGATTATTGGCCCAGTGGTGGGGCATCACAGTCCTCTTCCATAGACACCATGTGTGCAAAGTAAATGGTATGGTGGCTTGTCCAGTCCTGCTATGGACTTCAGCTGTTGCTGCCACCTTCTTCTCCTGGACCACTGAACCTAGATACTTGAATTCTTACTTTTGTTTGATCTGAACTCACTGAGATGGACGTTAGCTTGTGAGCCATCGGTTGCCATCACTTTGGTCTTGTCTGCGTTTATCTTTAATCCATACAACCAGGCAATGCCATGGAGAATATCTGTGGCCTCAGCATCACTCTATGCAAAAATGGCACTGTTGTCGGCAAACATTAGGTCAGTCACAAAATGGGCTTTGTCATACTGGACTCCGGTCCTGGTGTCAAATGCTCTCCTCATGATGGCATCCATCACTATGATGAACAGCACTGGAGAGACCGCATATCCTTGATGGACCCCAGTCTGGATGGTAAGCTCTTCAGACAGTTCATTCTGAATGTGTACTTGGCTGGATGAATCATGATATGATGTTTGAAGGAGTCTGATGATTTTCTTCCACATGTGGTCAGTCACCAATGTCTTCCACAGGGCAGGCCAGTAGATACAGTCAAATGCAGACTTGAAATCAATAAAGACAATAACTGTACATTGTCTTCACTGGTTTCCTTCCTCCATTAGCTGACAGATGGCAAAGATTTCATCACAGCATCCTCTGTTTGGTCTGAATCCGCCCTGTTCTTCCCTGCTGGTTTGCTCACAGTGTTTCTGCAGCCTGAATTGTATGATCTTCATAAAGAGTTTGCTGATGATGGAGAACAGGTTGATGCCACAGTAGTTCTTGCATTCCCTATTGTCTACCTTCTTGTGGATGGGTACGATGATGGCCTTCTTCCATGTGGGTGGTATCTGTTTCATAACCCATAGCAGCTCAATCAGTGTGTGGAGTCGGTGGACTAGGATATTGCCTCCAGCCCTGAGTGCTTCCGGAGTGAGTTGATCTACTCCTGGTGCCTTGCCATCTCTCAGTGCTCTGATAGCTGATTTCACCTCTTTGACTGTTGGCTTTGCATCAGTCATTGGGGCCTCAGGGAGATTGATGGATCATGGATTGACCATTGGTCCATGAGTGGGTCAAGGTTGTAAAGCTCTTGAAAGAATTCCCTCCATTTCAGGCATTCACAAGTTGAGTGCACAAATGTCCCATCCATTTTTTTGATGTTGTCACTAGTGGATTTTATCTTCCCACTCAGTTGTTTGAGGGTGCTGTACAGGGTGCGGTACTCATGTCTGGATGCTGCCTCCTCAAGGTAGGCTGCTACCTGGCTCCAATATGCTTCCCTTTCTGCTTTCTCCCTCTGGTGAACTTCTCAACTGAGCTGCCGGTATCATTCTCAGTTGACCAGATTGTCCTGCTTCTGTTGGGCTATGAGATCCAGGCACTCATCAGATATCCATGGAGGCATTCAGTGGCACATGGGTGGGCATAGAAATTTGGCTCATTCCATGATGGAGTTTGATATCTGCTTTTCTGCCTCATCCACATCCTTCATTTGGACCACTGCTGCAAACTGATCTGGCAGTACAATCTGGAATTCCTGTTTGCAGGCAGGGGCCATCAATTCCTTTAAGTCTAGCCTGGCTGATGGAGGTGACATGCACTTTGCATGCTGTAAGTGAAACTGCACCATGGCATGGACAAGGTAATGACTGGAGCCACAGTCATGTCCTCTCATAGCGTGGATATCCTTGGCGATGATTGAAAGTGAGAGTTGACCAGGATGTAGTCTAATATGGCTGAATCCTCACCAGATGTTTTTCGTCATGTGAGCTATGTTTGTGGGGATGCTGGAAATGGCTATTTCCCACAATGAGATTATTTTATACAGCAAAGGATAGAAGGCGCAGGCCATTATAATTCATGTTCCCTTAGCCAAATCTACCCATCGTTCCTTCCCAACTGGACCTGTCCTCACCAATGTGGGCATTGAAGTCTCCCACCAAAATGATGATCTCAGTCTCTGAGATCGAATACAGCATGTATTGAAGCTGGTTATAGAAGTTATCCTTGGCTGGATCTGGACTCATCTCGGTTGGTGTGTAAATGGACAGAATATGGATCTTGATGATACAATCGACGGTGAGTGCTGCCAGGCAGTCTGATATTGGTTGGAAAGTATTTATGCTTCTTGCAGCCTGGCAATCCACTATAAACCCAACACCAGCCTCTTGCTTCCCAGCACCAGAGCAGTACAGCATCATTATTTCATTGGCTGCAGGTGGCTGGATGGTCAATGTTCCAGATGCAGTGAGTCATAACTTTGACGCTACAGAGATTGTAATTTTGCATTTCATAAGTTCCTTGGCAATGATTCAGTTTTTGGCCAATGTCTTGGCTGGTTTGAATGTTCTACATGCTGATACAGGTTTCCAGTTTCAGTGTAATGAATTTCCTTCAGCTAGTAGCCTACTTCTCACTAGCACCCTGGGTCCCCAATGCTGGTGCATTGGTTGCCCTGGATGTCGTAGTATGAGGAAGTGATTTGTTCAAATTTCCATGTGGTTTCTTGCCTGATTTCCCTGGTTTCCCAGTTCTGGTCATGGCAGCAGGGTGACCAGCCTCCTACTTTTGCAGCTCAGCATCGGACCAGCCTTGGTGGAGTTATATTATTTATATTATTTGAGTATGGCAGATGTTTGGAAGCATGTGAAATTGATGACTGCATTTTTTTTTGTATAAGTAAAAGACCTATGGCACATCTTGTTTTTGTGAAAGATAATGCTAGACAAAAGCATATAAGGTTGAATGGACAGCCAGAAGGCAAGGAAGGTGCAAGTTGATATGATGGTTATTAAACAGATATGTGACTTTTGATTTGACTTATGAAAAAGTTATTAAGCATAGAAAGAGCTTATCAGTCACCTCAGTCCTTAGATGAGAGAATGCATGGCAAGCTGGGAATAATATTGGTTCAGAGTGTGATGTGGTATGAAGAAAAAGCATCTCTTGTGGTAATCCTGACAACCAGGAAAATGTCTTTATTGATCTTTATTTCTCAAACTCTGTATTTAAGCAACGATTTTAATTCATTGAGGTAATCAAGGATTAAATATAGACCAACATTCTCTGCCATACTGAGCTTTTTTTTTTTAAATAGACAGTAGGCATGCATGTTTTCAAATACAGCAGGTGCAATAGCTCAGCTGAAAGAACTTTCTCAAAGGACAAATACTGTAATGGAAAAAAATGGCACAGCTTGGTAATTCTAAAATGGTAGATTTCTTGAGCTCAGTGGAGGATGAGCAAGAAGAGCAGACTAATAATGATTAAAAAGGAGGAGTGTATATTTGTTCATTGACTTCTATGAGATGGCCTGAAAGAGCATATTTAGCCACTTGACTGGACAATTCAAACATCTAGACTGTCCCTGGAGTCACAGATACAGAGAAAAAAACTTTAGTTTGCCCCTTTAGGAAGGACCATATATGCTTATTAGGTTCATAGGTTCATAGCTAAATACTAGAGAGTCGATCCAGAGAACCATTAGTAGCCTAAACACAATACTCCAGATCATAGCTACCTATTGACATAACCAATTTATATCTAATTTCAGCCCCTTTTAATGAGGGCTTGAGGAGCCAGATCTGGAGTGAATTTACAAATGTCCATCCATCCATTCATCCAGGTTATGTTTAAAGTGGGTCAGGAAACTTCTTTGCTTTCTATCCAAAGGACGTCTATTCCATAAAACTGAGATTCCCTGGGATATATATCTACGTCACCAGAAGGTCCTATATGATTTGATGGAAGTTAAGAGCTCTTAAACAGGTACTGAGAGTGTTAACGGATGTGTACAAGGTTGTGTGGCACCAGATTGGTCAAGGCTGTATAGGCTACAAAGAGGGCATCTCTTAAGAGTCTGTAGGAAACAGAAAACAGTGACCACTTTGAAGCAGTCTGGGTAGCTCAGAGAAGTCATTCCCTTGATTACCTTAGTGAGAAAATCGTACGGTCTCTCAGACTGGGTCATCTGCTTAGATAAGTGCATACTAAATGGATCATTATACTATATCACTTGCCTGAGAAGGAAAGAGTAAGAATTGATGATAATTTCTTTAGATCTGGAAGAAATACCCCAGCTGATTTGTCTGATAAGGTAAAAGGATTTCCTGACAACAGTGCATACATAATGCTCAAAGAAATGTTCTTGTCAACAAAAGTGCACGTTTGTTAAAAGGTTATTTCAAGCTTGAGTATGTAATTTATGACATGTTGCCTTGTTTTCAAAATACCAAGTTTGTAACTTCACATAAGTTAATGTCTTTCAATATGTTTGGTTTCTAGGGTTAGAAATATATGAGATTATTATGGCAAGATTTTATAAAAATGCTTTTTCTTATTTATCAAAATTAACATTGTAAATCTGTTATTCCACCTTTTTTAAACAGCAAAGACATATTTTTGATACCTGTTAATAGTGATTTGAGATTTACCAACATATATTTGCTGCTCTTCATTAATATCTGTAATATTGCAAAAGTGTTTTCACCTTTTATTTGTATTCAAGAATATAATTTTGATACTGATTAACGCAGCAATAAGTAATGGTGTAATTTAACAAATAACTAATGTGGAAAATGACCTAACTTTCAGCCAACATGTGTCCATTATTGTAAGAAATTCCTTCTATATCACACTGCTTAAAAACAAAGGTATTCTATTGAGATCTAGGGATGTCATTGTCCCCCTTTACTCAGCTCTCATTAGGCCAATCATTGCACATAGTTTCTCCTTTGGCATCTATCTATCCAGACACATGCAACAACTGGATCCAATACCGATGGATTTATTGCACACCAGCAAGACAAATGGAATCAGAAATACTCAGTCTAGGGATTTAAATATCTTCTGCAACAAAAACAGAATGATTTGGAGGGACAGGTATATCTCGCAGAGGATGGCAGTGCTCTGAAAAAGACTTTCCATCCACATTAAACAAAGATCATCCCTGTCCAAATTCAACTGCAACTTGGATCTATGGATGGGAAACAGAAATTATGTCCCAGGACTGCATCTGTACTATTAATGGACAGAGGCAGCTCTTAAATGCTTTATCCTATACATTGGTCACCTCATATTATCTATGGTATGATCCCAGGTACTCTCATTCTGGGTAATATATAATTAGCAACAATGGATGGGTAAGGCCAATCTATAACCAAATGGGGTAGGTTAATTCAAGCACAAAAAGGGAAATTGTCTAGTCTTAAAATGGCCGTCAAGGGCAGCTAGCCTAGTACTTAAATATGAAGCTAAACCTATGAAGCTAAATAATGTATGGGGATGTTTATCTATAATAAAAAGAGTTAGAGACTATGTTTATGTCGTATAGAATATATTTTATACATTAATATTTTGTAGTTCATATAGTTATGGCTAATATTATCTAACATGGTCACTGTTGATATTTAAAGCTTAGTTATTTTTACAAATATTTTGCTTAAACTAAACAAGGAAATATAATAATTGTTTACTAGTTATCCACTTATTATTAAATTAAGAAAATTATGTGTTATTCCATATTTTATAAACAGCAAAGACACATTGATGATGCCTGTTAGTGGTAATTTAAGGCTTCCTAACTGATGTTTGCTGTTCTTCATTAATATAAATAATAGTATAATCTTGTGTTTCGACTTTTCATTAATAATGAAGAATATATTTAAATACTGATTAGTACTATAATAATGAGTTACAACAAATAATATATGTGAAAGTTTATGTTAAATAACCACGGGTAGGGAACAATTTTCATGTCACATAGGGTGCAGTTTGTAATATAATATTTCTGTATTTATACAGTTAGAATTAGAATTTGTCTAACATAATTACTCCTCACAGTCATGCTTAAATTATTATTCCAAGGATGCTTCTTGTACTGAATAAAGACATAACCACTGTTTAAAATTAGTGATTTAATTATTGTTTAAAGGAATTTAAATTTCTCATAATTAGCCTTTGAATAGCATGTTGAAGGCTGGCTGTATTTTACAAATCAGTGATTTTGGTTTCAAAAGCGGGGGGCAATTAAAAAACTGTTAAGCATAATGCTATTAATAGATGAATTCTGTAAATTATTTACTGATGAACATATACTAAAAAAGTTACCTAGTGCCTAGTGCTTATGGGTGAAGAATGATGGCTTCATACCTATAGAAGAAATTGAGAAAATTAAGCATTTCAGAGTGTGATGCATCAGTCATTTCAGATGACAGAATATTTGCTGATTAAACTGATATATGAATATAAGAAAGTTATTTGTAATGAGACAGAGATAGATAGATAATGTTAATGACAATGTTATGAGAAGTGACAGATATTTCAAGTCAGATATCCCACCCCCCTCTCAGTTTATTAATTTTTTTTAAGTCAAATTATGCATAGAAGATTTACATAAGTCTTGTGATGATGATAGAATAGATAATACATGAAAATTAATACCTAATTGCTAATTGTGCTGTATTGCATTATTCTTTAGAAGCTTGTGGAAAGCTGCATGTTTACATAATTAGTTAATGTGATGTTCACATATGTACTGTGTTTCTTGATGGTTATACTGACAGGTAGATCTGGCAAAAATATTTATTTACTTCTTTGAAAAAGGCAAGGGTATTAAATTAAATGATTGTACTCATTATGATATGTTTGCTACAATAGAAGGAGAATAAACTTATTAAGTGTGACATTAGGCTGAATGTAATATGCCTCTGGGTGTCTCCAGGGTTATGGCTGCCTATGTAGATTGAACATGGAGGGCATTTGCTCTGATACATAGCTGATACTGAATATTTATCATGTGGAATATATAAAGTATGCACCATTATACATAGTAATCATAACTCTTTTTTGTGATTATTATTAGTAAAGGATTAGATTGAAAGGAAGAAGTGAAGTGTATCTGTCAGAAATAACAGAGGAGAGTAGGATGGCTCTTTCATCATTAAGTTGTTTTAAGGGCAACAGACTGGGTCTACTTCAATTAGTTGAACTCACTAATCATCAAATGCCTCTTTGTTGAACCCTATTTGTCGAAGTCTTCATCTGTTGAACGATCATTTCAGTGAACATTTTCCCACAGTAAGTAAGAAGTGGGCCACTATCCGGAATTTGCCCTTTTTCCCACTTTAGTCCGATCTCAGAGTTGGTATATTTAGTTAGGGAGCTGTGGAGGGCATAGTCACCCACCAGGGTGGGTTTTAAAAATGCTGTTTTTGTTGTGGTTGGTAGGTTGACCAACGTGTTACTTACCGTGGGAAACAGTTTTGCTGAAACAATCATTCAACGGATGAAGTTTTGACAAATAGGATTCGCTGAAAAGGGGTTCAACATTTAGAGCATTTGACGATGTGATATAGACCCCAACAGACCAGACACTCATAGGTTCATAGGTTCATAGGTAGGTATTAGGCTATTGGCCCTAGGGCCTATACAAGCCTAGCAAAAAAGCTACCCTGGCTTTTGCCACCCATGAAAATTATTTTCCTGTGCCCCTGTCAGGCAGAACCACAGAAGTGATCCCCGGGGTGAATTTCCTATTACCCATCCAATCATCAAGATTTTTCTTGAAGAGTGCTAATGAGGAGCTCTGTTTGACATAGATAGGTAGTCTGTTCCAGAGTATGGGAAGTCTCTTGGACAGGAATCTATCCCTCCAGCATGTTCTGTTTATTGCGGTGACAAGGTTTAGGTCCCTGGAGTGTGTAGCTCGGAGGGATTGGGATTTCTTTAAGTGGAGCATGTCCAACAGCTCTAGGCTTGACATAGTTTTGCATGTTAGGTAGAGATTGCCTCTGAGTAGGTGATATGCGATGGAGTAAAGCTGGAGTTTTTTGAATCAGTCTGCATAGGGCATCTGTTTGAGGCCAGTAACCCTCTTTATGTGGTATTTCTGTTGGCTTTCCAGTTGTTGTAGATGTCTTGTGAGGTACATACCAAAAGGGGCGTTGTACTCTATAATGGGTCTAATGAGTGATAAGTAGAGGGGAAGAATGATCTCTTTTTTTCTGGATGAGAAACCTTTTGTGATGAGGTGTGCCACATAGAAGGATTTTCTGACCACTGTGGTGATGTGATTATCAAAGGAGAGACTACTGTCCACCTGTGTCCCAAGGTCTCTTATCACACTTTCGGTGTTAAGTAGACTACCGCCTATGTGGTAGTTCATGGCTACAGAGTTTTTACCAAAGGGGGTGACAACACACTTTTTGGCATTGAGCTTGAGACCATGGCTTTGACACCAGGCATCTGTCTCAGTGAGGTCCTTTTGTAGGATGTCCACATCGTTAGGAGTTTCGATTAAGGCTCCTAGTTTGCAGTCATCTGCAAATTTAGTTAGCCAAAGACCTTCTGTGTTAGCCTGTACTTCAGAGAAGTAGATACCAAACAGGAGAGGACCCAGGACTGAACCCTGTGGTACTCCACTTGCTACTGGTCTGAAGTCTGATTTGGAGTCTGCTACTTTCACAGTGTGGGTTATTTCAGTAAGCCGGTTGGCAACCCATCTTGTGACAAAGGGATTTATACCTAGTTTAGTGAGTTTATCTATAATTCCAGAGTGGGGGATTGTGTCAAACACCTTGACAAGATCTAGATAGGCTGTGTGAACCACCTTACTCTCATCTATGGCTTTGGTGACTGCTTCAAAGAAGTCTATCAGGTTTAGGAGACATGATCTGCCTTTTACAAACCCAAACTGTGTGCGGTTCAGAGTTTGGAGATCTCCAATGTCTTTGTTTATGAGATCCATGATGATACATTCCATGGCCTTGCAGACCAGGCTCATCAGGATAATAGGGCGGTAGTTCCTGGGGTCTGTTGTAGCCCCCCCCCTCTTTGTGGAGTGGGATAACCGTCGTGGTGCACCATTCAATGGGCACATAGCCTGAGGTGAGGCTATGATTAAACATGGTACTTAGGTGGGGTGCCAGTTCATTCTGTAGTTCCTGTAGAAGGCAGCCTGGGATGTTGTCAGGTCCCATGGATGCTGTGTTCTTGGCTTTGGAGAGTGAGGTTTTTACTTGTGAAGCCATGATTACAGGAACTTTGCATTCTTCCGGTATAAAGATGGGCCCTTTAGGGGGTGAGAGGAGGGTAAAGTTAGCACTGAACCTGTCTGCCAAGATGTTGGCAATATCAGTTGGTTCTGTATCTTTAGTGTCATTGTGCTGTAACTCAGAGCAGATCTGAGTGTTGCCATTGAGATTCTTGACATAGCTATAGAATGCTTTGTGGTTGTCTTTAGAATCAGTGGCGATTTTGTTTTAATAACTAGCCTCGGAGGATTTTATGAGGGGTCTCAGCTTCTTACTGAGGCTGACCAAGGAGTTCCTCAAATCGTGGGATTTTACTCCTTTTTTTCAACAGTTTCTTTCTTCTGTTGTAGAGTTTGTTTATGGCAGAAGACCACCAGATTGGCTTCCTTTTTTTGGAGGATAGCATCTTGGTTCTGTTAGGGATAGCACAATCCATGCACTCGTGTAAGTTCTTATAAAGTGCATTTGTGTAGGATTCAGCAGTAGTACCTCTACTGTCCATCTGCATGGGTGTCATGAAGTTTGCCACTTCTGTCTTAAGAAGCGTGAAGTTGGCTTTGGAGAAATTTTTTACGATTGTTTTCCTAATGGGGGGTGGGAGTGGGATGTGGATGTGTAGACAGGTGATTAGGCTGTGGTCGGATCTGACCAATGAGGAGCTGACCTCTGGTGTGGAACACCAGTCGCCCATGTTGGTGATGACCAGGTCTAGGATATTGCTGCCCCTGGTGGGGGTGTGGATAAGTTGATCAAAGGCATTAGTATTGATAAATTCCAGAAAACGTTGAGCAAAAGAGTTGGTACTCAAGTAGTTTTCCCAGTTAATGGTGGGGTAGTTGAAATCACCCATTATTAGGGTGTTGAGTTGTACCTTAATATTTTCCAGTGTATCAAGAAAAGAGGAGTGGGAATCCTGGGGCATGGTGGATTGTGGTTTTGCCCAGAGTTAGTTGAACTTGGATAATCTCGGATGCATTATGTTGAGCAACTTGCTTGGAGGTGTGGATATCCTTAATGAATATGGACACACCTCCACCTTTAGTGTTTTGGTCCGGGTTTGGTGGCCAAAAGGTGTGGTATGAATTATAGTCTGGTAATGCAGCGGTGCTCTCTGGAGCTTTGAACAAGGTCTCTGTCACTGCATAGATGTCGATGTTCTCCATTTTAAGGAGTGCCTTGAGTGAGTGCATTCTGAGGTTTAGACTTCTAGCATTGAGTAGCATTACCCTCAGATTTTGCTTGCTTGTACCTGTTATGGTGGTGAATTTGTCATTTGAACCTTGCCTAAAAAAGGCACTATAGGGGTGGCAAAAGCCTTTGCCAGTATCCAGAATCCCAAGGATGACAGATGCAGGCCATCTCTGGCAAAGTAGCATGGTCTGTTGATCATGTCATCCCAAGCAGACAGATACTGGATCCCTTTAGAATGACAGCAGAAGCTTAGCCAATTGTTGAAGTCAATCATTTTGTCCTTGTACTGTGGTATCATTCTGGGTGATGGCAGGATGCTACTCAGGGCTAGGGTCATACCTGCCTGGGCTACAAGATCAGAGAGCTCCTCCATGTCTCTTTTCATGTAGTCCAGGGAGGTATGTCTCAGGTAATTCACACCAGCATGGACAATGACAGAGTCATATTTGTACTTGTTGTGGAGTGACTTGAGTGAGTGCATTATGTGGTGGATCCTGGCACCCAAAAGTCAGCTGACAGTAACTGTCTCCTTGTTTAGTTCGGTGAGTGGAACATCAGTGTGCCTGACTATAGAGTCACCTATGACTAGAGTGTTGGGTACGTTATGCCTTACGGGCTGTAGTTGAGTGGCACACTGAGTATGTGGGCTATGTGTCATTTGGGTTGTGTTGGGGGGTGGAGGTTGTTTCCATTTCTGCTTTGGAGGTCTCGGTTGTTTGGGCAGATTTTTACTGAGACCCTCCATGAATGTATGTGTGTGTTTTGTGCTTTTGTGTGTGTTTTTTGGTGGTGTAGGTTTTGAGGGACTATGTGATGAGTGTGGTGTGGTGCAAGTGTCTACCTTCTCCTCTTGACTATCTAGTCCAGTCTTTGGTGAAAAGAGCTTTGCTTCCAGTTTGGCTATATAAGTGCATCTCTCACAGGTCATGGTGTTGGGTGGTAGGAGGAGAGGGTTGTCTGTGTACATGAGGCAATTGCTGCATTGTCCCAAGATGCCCATATTCATCAGGTAGACAGGAGAAAACACTGGGAGCTGACCTTTAGACATGCCTGGATAGGTGCTTATTTATTAAGTACTAAAAACTGTTTTCCTCTAGACAAGTGAGGAAAGTTGACTGCTGTAGTAATTTGTAGCTTATTTAGTGCTTACAACGAGTTCTTTAAAAGTGCTGAGCTCAAAGAAACAGATTTGAGTGCTAAAACTAAAAAGCTGGCTAGTTGCAAGGGAAAATTTGAAGAGCAGACGTTATGGCACCAGGAATAGTTTAACCCTAGTTAAGTGGGGGGGGGGGGCTCAGGAGCTTACAAACAGTCCTGGATACAGCAACTCTGTATCTGGACAAGACTTATTACAGGAAAGGGGGGAAGCAAGCTTAGAATTTTTTTTCAGTAAAGTGGA
Organism: Protopterus annectens; assembly: GCF_019279795.1. Lineage (NCBI taxonomy): Eukaryota > Metazoa > Chordata > Ceratodontiformes > Protopteridae > Protopterus > Protopterus annectens. The sequence continues at coordinate 1,751,797,839 of NC_056726.1, read as the reverse complement.
AATGGAGAAAGCTGGAACAGAAGTTAATTCAAGGTTAAGAATCTGAGTGGGTTGGCCTTCACAAATGTTCTTTATTAGATTGAATGAACTAATGACACTAGAATGGGAGGAGTGTCACAGATCAAATATACAGTATGGGCGGGCAACTGCAAAGCCACCAAGTATAAGCACACCACAACACTAAGGAGGGTGGCAGGGGAAACTATTACAGTTTCTAGCTGTAGCCACTAAATGAAAGTTTTAAAAACATCAAGGAGCAAGAAAACTCTAGAGAATGCTTTTAACTGTAAACAGACTAGATTAGAACACAGAAACCTCAAAAAATCAAAAATGCACAGAAAAGTTCGAATAGAGCACTCACAAACAGAAAACACAACTCTCAGTATGAAAAAGCAGTTTACAGTTAAGTAATTCAGTAAACATGCAATTAGAGTAATGAAACAGTATCTAGCAATGTAAAATACAGTTTAAACAGTATAAAACAGTACATAAATGCAACAGTAAAAAAAAAGCTTTATAACAGTGCAAAATGTAGTAGATTAACTGTATAGCACAATTATAAGTGTTTCAGAAGTGCAGTTCAGTGAAATAAGTGTAAGAAATAACTTATCCTGCTCTTGGAATCTTAAGGAATTTCCGCTTAGTTTCAGTAATGAAATGCCATCCACAGCCTGAGAAATACAAGCACAACCTTCTCAAGACACAGGGATTATATACTAGTAAGGATGGGAGAGTTAGAAGATCAAATTACTACTCAGTCCCTGCTATTACCCAATCACTCATACTACAGAAGGTCAGGAGGCCCTGTTACTCTCAATAATAATGAAGACAGACTATCAGCAGAAAATGGCTGCCAGAAACACAGGTAACTCAAACAAAACTATCAGGCCTAGACAACAGTAGGCCTCTATCAAGATTATGCCACCTGAGCAGAACACAGAAACCTCACTTTAAAAGCATAGAAAGAACACTCACAAAGAGAAAATACAAGTCTCAGTATGAAAAAGCAGTTTACAGTTTAGTAATTAAATAAAAATGCAATTATAGTAATGTACACTATTACAGTTCCTAGCTGTAGCCACTAAATGAAAGTTTTAAAACAGATCAAGGAGCAAGTAGACTCTAGAGAATGCTTTTAACTGTAAACAGACTAGATTAGAACACAGAAACCTCAAAAAATCAAAAATGCACAGAAAAGCTCGGATTGAGCACTCACAAACAGAAAATACAACTCTCAGTATGAAAAAGTAGTTTGCAGTTAAGTAATTCAGTAAACATGTAATTAGAGTAATGAAACAGTACCTAGCAATGAAAAATACAGTTAAAACAGTATAAAACAGTACATAAATGCAACAGTAAAAAAAACGTTATAACAGTGCAAAATGTAGTAGATTAACTGTATAGCACAATTATAAGCATTTCAGAAGTGCAGTTCAGTGAAATAAGTGTAAGAAATAACTTATCCTGCTCTTGGAATCTTAAGGAATTTCCGCTTAGTTTCAGTAATGAAATGCCATCCACAGCCTGATTAATACAAGTGCCTTGATGGATAGAATACTGAAAGATTGGAAGGAAGCAACATGCAATTAAATAAAATCAAGGTGATCTGATGAAATTATTTTAAAATAAATGAATCCAGTTAAGTATAATGATAGAGTTCTTTTCCTAGAAATTAAAGAATTTGATAGACTTTTAGATACGACATTATTTAAAGAATATAAGGAATTGGTAATTATTTACAGAAATATATACAAAATATCATAATACATGGTACTAAAATATATAAGCAATATGGTTAATAGTGGTAAAATAATAAATTATTTGAATGGTTAATTATTTTCAAGAATATACCCAGCTAATTTAGATGTATGGATTTGCTATTAATTTAAGTTAAAATAATGAGGCTTTCCCTTATGGATATTTCACTTGCTGAACATAGTTTAAATAGTAAAGTGATATTAAAGTTTGGCACTGCTATATAAATGAGTAGTGATCATGCTCCAAGCTGACAGTTATCTTGATTTGGCTGTATTTGTTCATGAAAATGTTTGTATGACTTTGTTTTTGAACTAGGTGACCAATAAAGGAGAATTACAAAACGAAATGACAACAACAGTAAATTAAATGGCCATGATATCATACTTTACTGGATAATTACAAATGTAAAATCAGTAAGCGGCATGGCTGAATCCATCAATGACCACCTAGCTACACTTATTGTATTGGCCCATACAAAAATATAATCACTGCAAAGTTTTTGCTCTCCACAAATAACAGGAGCACTGATGCTAAATAACTTCAGTCAAGATCTGCAGTCTTTAAACTGGAATACACTATAACAATTACCATTTAATGTGTATTATAAATCAAAGACTATCCTGGATCATAGAATACCTCAAGGGATCATCTGTAGTCTGAAAAAAATTCTAAATTAAAAACTGACATCATTAAGTATTTTGTTGGGCGTATAACAAAATGAAAAAAAGCTACTCCTCAATAGCAAACAAAGCTTTTAGCATGAGCAAAAGCATAAACATTCTGACAGAGCAAATATGTTGTGGTATAATATAGAAATACTACTTAATAATAATCTAGACAAAACTCCATCCTTCATCTTTTCTTTATGAGTGACAGTCAAATTGATACCCAAGTTACATAATGTTTTCATAGGATCATAGGATCATAGCAGGTTACTAGGCTACAGACCCGGAGATCATTTCAAGCCTAGCCATTTCATCCCAATGTAATACTATAGATATTCTAGTCAGTACCCAGGACTGTATTTAGTAATGTCTGCACATGTCCAGGAGGGCTGTGGGCATTATCCCTGGTAAGAATTTATGGTGCCCCATCCACTTATCCAGGTTCATTTTGAACAGTGTCATAGAGGTGCTCTGCTTCACAGAAATTGGCAGCCTATTCCAAAGACATGGCAGCCTCTGGGAGACAAATCTGTCCCTCCAGCAAAGTCCTATTCAAGTTGCAGGCCATATGTAGGTCCCTGGAATGAGTAGCTCTAGTCATGTTTGATTTATGGATGTGCAGCAACTTCATTAGGTTTGGGCTGGAGATTGCTCTGTAAGCCAGGTATAAGTCTTCCCTAAGAAGTATGGTATAGTATGAAAGACCCCGATAGCCAGTCAGAGGACTGACTGTTTCATTTCTGCACAGAGTGAGTGTCTTGTCTCCACTCTGCAAAATACCCTATCAGTTTCTCTGAATAAATTCTTCCATAGCCAAAAACCTGGGCCAGGTTCATTTGATAACCTAATATGTGAATTCTTGAAATTCTCAGTAAGTCATGGAGGTCACCCAAGTTTAACAGTAGTTAACATATCTATCAGGCAGGGCCTAATTCCTAATATCTAGAAAAAGGCACTTATTGTACCCATATGTAAAGGGGGACCCCTTCCATCATAGCCTGGCACTGTAAACTGGACCTTTTCGTCTTGCTCTTCACCTGAAAAGCTGAGAGGGTGGGATGCCAGATAGGGGACTGGGAAAGGTCACTTGATTAGCCAGCTCTGGCTTTGGCTCAGGTATCTGAGGTGCTGGTAGGCTAGTTGCTATAAACAATTATCATTCCAGAGCTCTTCCACTGCCTTTGTCACAAATTCTAGAAAATATATTTATTCAGCACACTCTGTGTCATATAGTGGTTAAGCCCTGATTATGGCCCAGGTGAGTCATAGTTCAATTAGCAACTCAGTCCAGAAGTGTAGCAAGGCTGGACCAAAAAGGGCAGATGCACTAGGTGCATGGTGTTAGTGAGAGTAATCTGGAAGTGTAATCATAAATTATAAATAACTGAAATGTTATTTGCTCATCAGAGATCATATTACTGGAAATGTTTACCTATCTGGGCACATCTTTGCACATTTAATGATAGCTACAGATTATTACAGCTTATTAAACATTAAGTAGATAAGCTAGTTTTAAGCCTCCTGCAACAGCAGGAGGAGTATGGTCCTGGAGGAGTAGAAAATAGGCTTAGAACTAGCTTTAACATGGAGGTTGAAATAGATGACATCAACCATGGTGATAATGAATTTGAATGTCTGGTTGATACTCAGGATTTTCCCATACCCCGACACTCAGAAAGAATAGCCAAACGCAGACAAGGGACAAACAAGACCTACAGCAGGGCTGTGAAGCAGAATCAGACTTACAACCAATGGTAGATGGTACAGAACAGATCCAGAGTGTTGACAATATCAAATATAGTTTGGATGGTTTCAACATATATAATTATTCTAACTTTCCTATCACTAAGGATCTATTTTCTTTATTTTCAAAGGGATTCAAGTTTGTTCCCACCCATGTGCCGGATATAGCTTCAGTTATGATTGATTTGCAGTTGTATTTTAGGAAATTGAATTTGAACCTTATATTGTCAGACAAAACAAGTAAAGGTGAATCAAATAAAGTATTAAAGAAAAGCAGCATGTTTAATCCCCCCCCTGCATCCACTTATTGCGGCATATGAGAAATTAGTTAAAGAAGATTTATATAAGACTTGGGGGGAAAAAAGGAAGGTTTTCAACAACTTGAATATTCAAAAAAAAATATTCTTGAGAGTATCAGAAAAAGCAGCGATATAAGAATTATGACCCCTGACAAGGGGGGAGGGGTGGTTATTTATGGTGTAGAAGAATACAATAATGACATGCAGAATATACTATTTCAGGAGGGCAGATATTCTCTATGCTCTAAAAATGAAATCAATATTTCTTATCGTAGATTGGATAGTTATTTATATGAATATTTGATAGATCAGAGAATTTCCAAAGAAGAATACAACTTTCTATTAAATAAATTTCCTAGGATACCAACCATTTTCGGGATACCGAAGGTGCATACAAATCCCATAAAGCTACCATTTAGACCCATAGTCACAGCCGCAGGTTCTAAGACACACAACCTAGCGGTTTATGTGGATAGAAAATTGAAACACATTGTTAGCAAATTTCCACATTTGTTAAAAGATTCATGGGACTTTTTGGGTCAAATTAAGCAAGATATTTGGTTGGCTGATTGTTGGTTTCTTACAATTGATGTACAAGACCTTTTTTCTTGTATTCCAAAACTGGAAGGGTTACATTTTTTTGAGGAAGTTCTTTTTTCCCACTCCGCTTTAAAATCTGATGAGGTGTCACTTTTATGTGAATTAATGAGTTTGATTCTTGAGAATAATTTTATATTTTTTGGTGGTGAATACTTTAAACAATTGCAGGGAGTTGCTATGGGTGCTGCCTGTGCCCCTTTGTATGCTAACTTGGTGCTTTTAGGGTGGGAACAAAAGTATATTTTTCAATCTGATATGGAATTTTCATCTTGCATTGCATACTATGGTAGATTTTTGGACGATATTTTTATTGTGTGGAAAGGAGATGTAGCAGGAATCTCAAAGTTTTTGGAATACATAAATCAGACTACTAGGTATTTAAAATTTACTTTTCAATACCATCAACAGGAAATTAATTTTCTTGATGTACAGATTTTTAAAAAACAAAACAGTTTTCAATCGAAAATCTACCGAAAAAACACTTTTTGCAATGCATATTTACATTATACTAGTCACCACCCTATTCATCAGAAAAGAGGTATTGTAAAGGGCCAGGCAGTAAGGATAGCTAGAATGACCACCATAAAGGAAGACGTGATACTGGAATTCCAGAATTTAAGGAACATGTTTCTTGAGAGAGGCTACCCGGGACATTTTATTGATCCAATACTTGAGGAAGTTGGAAACAAATGGGGTACCTTGTACAAACCCTTACTGGGTAGTAGTAATTATAAACCAGGTGATATTGTCAATTTTGGTAATACGAGGGTCAGTACTAATTTCCAGCAGGCATGTGTAGTACAGTTTAGTCCCTTGTACTCCCAAGTGAAAACAACTTTGTTAAAGAACTGGAACATTTTTAGAACCAATCCTGAAATAATTCGGGTTCTTGGTGACAAACCTATTTTTTCCACCAAAGTAGGTAGTAACATTAAATCTTTGGTGGAAGTTACCAGAATTTCTAATGAAAAGCAGAGAAACTCATATGGTAGTAAGCCTTGTGGTAGATGTCATTATTGTTCATATATAATGCTTGAACATGACATTATTATTAACAATTCCAACAAGTGTCATATTTATTTGAAAAATGGTAACTGTCATTCTAGTAAATTAGTATATCTTGCTAAGTGTAATTCTTGTTCTTCATTTTATGTTGGAAAGACAGAAAGGATGTTGAAGAACAGGATATATGAGCATTTGTACGATATGAAGAGTGGAAAAAATACTAATGCATTGTACAAACATAGTGTTTTGTGTAGAAATTTCAGTGGGTTCCAGTTTGGTATCTTGGACTTTGTTACACTGGATGTGAGGGGGGGTGATTGGCAAAATAGGTTGCATAAAAAGGAATTGATGTGGCAACTTAGATTAGCTGCTGACCACCCCCCGGGCATCAATGAGTATCTTTCAATTATGCCTGTATTGAAAGAGAAGGCAGAGTTAGTATACTCCACTGGCTGGCCAGTCAGTGAAGTAATTTTTAATTTTCTTTTTTATACAAAAAAATTTTTTACTATGTGGAAACAGTTTAAATATGTAATATTTGCATTTTTACCTTTTCAAAACTTGATACTTTCATATGTATACTGTAACAGTATAATATTTTTAAGATTTAATTATATGACAAATTAATTAATTATTCAATATCTGTATCATATTTATTATTCATGAGATCTGGCATGTTTGAAACATGATTTGTTAGTTTCTAAGCCAATGAATTCAAACTGGGTACTATTTAAGTTTTAAAGTTTATTATATTACTTGTTCTGACGAAGTCATACTATTTGATGAAAGCGCTTAACTAATTTGTGTACTTTGTGTCAATAAATCGTATCTGTGGACTCGCAACGTTGTGCTGTTATCAGTTATTTATCTTCTTTAACTCTACCCTTTATCATTTTTCAAATCAACCAGAATACTGTGCCAAAATACCCCAAAAGATAGCCTCTTCCATGACAAATTAATAAACTATTATTAATGCTGTGCAAGCCAATGTTTGACATAGATAAATGTTTTTTCTTTTTTGTGATCCTTTAATTCAATCCCTTATGGAAACTTTAATATCCATTCAAATTCCCACCAATTGAGGCAGCTGGGACTTCAGTTTTAACATCTCTTCTACAGGAAAGCACCTCAAATGTACATCCCTAATGCTATACTTTAGTGTTATACACTGGATCATGAATCCAAGCTTTGAATATGGGGGGGATAGAACTCACAGCCTTTTGATCCGTCCATTGTCAGATACGAGTATATTGTGCTTAGATACAGAGGCAAAAGAATAAATCATCCTAATCAGTTAGAATAGTTATAAAAGTATCACGTTAGGTCTATATTATAACGATGAAAAAATCAGAATCTCGACCGCTCACATGAGTGAAAATGCAAGTATGCGATGTTGGTATTTTATGATCGCACTACAGTGAAGATCGAAATATTTGCCCTTTTCTCACCTTAGTACAATCTCGGAGTTGGAATATATATTTAGGGGGGGTGGGGGGCTAATAGCAATTTTGAGTATTTGAATTTTTGGTCATGTGAGCGGTCAAGATTCTGATTTTTTGTTATAATATAGACCCATCAAGTTACATGTACATGTATCTGCCTTTTTTGTCCAGAAGGTAGGAAAAGGGAATAGGCAGATCAAGTGAACTAAGAAGTCACTATCCATCGAGAAGGTAGTAGAATCAGGAGTGGCCTTATGTCAACTGGTGCCCTAGGCAAAAAGGCTCCACGGCACCCCCCCCACCACACCACCCGGTGCCCCCATCCTAGTCTACCTACACCAAATAAATACTGGAAAAGTGCCCCTACTACAGTGGCGCCCTAGGCGGCTGCCTAGTTGGCCTATGCCTAAGGCCGTCTATGAGTAGAATACAATATTAACTGTCCTTTTGTAAGTCAGCAATATAGTGTGTGTGCATGCAACCACACACGCACACATGCACACAAGCACACAAGCACACACATTGCATTATAGCGAGAATGCAATCAGTCTATGCATTTTCATACCCATAAAGCATAACTTAGGCATGGAAATAAATAATTTTATGGGAAAGGGAATGCAGCTAAGACAATGGAAAAATCTCTACTAATGCAGATAGTGTCCTAATATCTTCCTTTTCCACCTGTACACCTAACAAAATGATAACAATAGCATAACGCTCCCATAACGTTCCCTCTTCAGGCAAACTTGACACAGCTCTGCAGTGCTCCCTTTCTGAAGCAGTCAGGTACAAGGATTTGAAGTACAAGTCTAATCTACAACTCTGCAAAGTATCTTAAAGACTTTAAGATGAGCCAAGGAATTTTACATTGTTAAAACTGGGTTCATCCACCCCAGAGCCAGAAACCCTTAAAAACTGAGTCCATCAGTTGTCAGATTTGCATCATAGATAGGTATGAAAGCTCTACCCATGTAAATGAACACTGAAGAAATGCATGCTTTTTGCATCAAGGTCAAATGTTCCATGGCAGCCATAGTTCATTCAGACTGAGTAAATACAAATGTAGTGTTACTTATTCACACGCATATTGTTTAAAAAGTTTTTGGCTGTACAATTTTAATCCAAATGTTATTTGTATAAAAGCTCTATTTCATGCAGTGACATCTTTGTGAATGTAATTGCTGTTGCACTTGTATAAATCAGTGACTGAATTATTATAATTAAGCTTTCAATTCAGGCATACATGAGGTTTTGATTTTCATCACAGCATGGCTGCAACCAGCTTACAGCTGGTATACAGTATATGCCTTCTGTATTATGCAATACCATGTGAGTTTAATTTTATTTTTAATTAGCATAGTTATCATGGTTTATGATTATATATTTTATTATTTTTTAAGAATGCTTGGTAGTCTAAAGGGGTTGGTAGCACTACCCCTGTGAGGAGGGGAGCTGCATTCTTAGGTCCAGGCGTATTTGGTCTCATATATAATTACTAGTTACTGGTCTGTGAGGATCTTAAGAAGCCTGGCCTTACATTCCCATGCTAATTTTTAACCCTTACAGCCTTCTCTGTGAAACATACTTGTCCCTCCAATATGTTTTCTTTGTGTTACAAAACAGACTGAGATCCTTTGCGTGGAAGTTTTTGCCATCACTAGACATGCAAATATAATAGGCCTGACAGAATAGGGTCTGTTGAGGGTCTATATGTGAGGCTGAAGCTGATTTCCAGTAGCCTGTATAATACTAAAAATAGGGACAGGGCTTTAAGATAGTCTGCATAGTTTTTATGATTTAAGTGCTTAATTTTCTTTCACGGACATTCCAATTATGACAAGTATTTGGACAAGTACATATTGAAAGGGGAGTCATTTTCAGGGATTGGCCTAACTTGGAGGTCTGTATACAATTCCAAAAGTTCTTGCTACATTTTTAGGTTAGAGTTAGGTTTCAAGGTAACTATTATGTTTAGGGATATGACTAGTGCTAAGGTAATGCCTATGTTTGGGTTAAGATTAGAATGCCACTAAGTTTAAGATTTAGGATTGTGTTAGAGCTATTATGCATGTGGGGTTTTGTGTTTTGTATGCAGAATTTGCGGCATTTTTTTTATCACAAGAAATGCTGTTGATCATTCTGTACATTTCTGTTTTTCTATGTTTTCCAATGAATGCAGGCCTTTTCAATAAAAATTACTTTTTGGCAATTTTTTTTTATTCAGATGAAATTGCCATTTGCATTTGTTTTCTGTTAGATGATGTCCTGAAATGAGGTAGAATCCATGACGAGCATCAGACTACACCAGCTGAACTGCAATAAAACTGAAAAATATTTCCTGACCCTTTATAATGTGATTTGTGATCCCTAAAGCTTCAGCATATCCTTTTTGTGCTAATTAGAAAGAGATCATTATTTTCAAAGGACTGAGATTATCACTTAACTGAAACGTCAAGAAAACCAGTAAACATTCCTGAAATCTCACAGTGAAGTAAACTGAGATATTTCACTTTTGAAACCTAAAATTAATAGTTTTGATGAGAAATGAAGCATTAATGATAAGAACTTGGAAAAAGTAGCTGATTGGTAGACAACTGACTGATTTTTGTTCATATTCTTACTTTCTACATTGCGCAAATATAAATGCCTGGGAGGTTTATACCCATTTGTTCATCTTACGTCTGTCCCGATTCCCCAACTACACGTGTGTAACTGTCTTCATGCTCAGATTATCATAATGTTTGAAATGTAAATGGGTTCTGGTATGTGAATCAAAGTTGATTCTATCAACATCCAATTTCATCAGAACAAATAAGTTAAAAAAACATAAAACCAACAGGCATAGGTTATGGGGATAAGCCCCTACCTGCCCCATGCTGAAGCCTTCACCTTCTATACTTTCTTACTCAATTTAAAATATTCCATGGTGACAGGACCCTGCAGTAGATTATGCATTTTCATGAAATGGGATCATCCAGTTGCCATGTGAATGCCTAAACAGCCCACTCAGTAGACTTGCGCCATATATTTCACAGTAACCATTAACTGTCAGCAATCTTGCTTCTTAACTACAATAAAGCAGATGTGTTATTACTCAGGTTGATTTTTTTCTGGATTTATTTTACTTCTTTCCTATCCAGCACTTCATCAATCTTGCTGTTTATACTTCATAGTTTAGAACTAGGCTGGCTGCAATTACAGGCCATTTTAAGTCTAGCCAGTTTACCTTTTGGTGCTTGAATTAATCTATCCCATCTGGTGTTAGATTGACAATAGCATTGTGGAGCAGCAGATAGTATTGTCACCTCTCAGCAAGAGGTTCTCCGGTTCAACTCTTAGCTGGGATGCTTTCTGTGTGGAGTCTGTATGTCTTCCCTGTGTTTAGTTGGGTTTCCTCTGTGTGCTCCAGTTTCCTCCTACATTTCAAAGACATAGAGTAGGTGAACTGAACACTCTAAGAAGGCCATAGGTGTGAGTGTGTGTGTGTGTGTGTGTGTGTGTGTGTGTGTGTGTGTGTGTGTGTGTGTGTGTGTGTGTGTATGTGTGTGTGTAAGAACTACTGAGGCAGGGCTATCCACCTACTGTTGTAAACAGTGGCTCTAAATGATTGTCACTGCTGAAATGGCACCTTGACCCCATGTACAAGAATAGGAAAAGGGTTTGTGGGTGGATGAAAGAATTTGATGTTAGACTGGCCTTACTCATCCCATGGTCGATAATTATATGTTAACCCTAGTAAGAATAACTGGGATTATACCATATATAATTTGAGGGGACCCATGCATGACATAAAGGATTTAGAGGCTGCCTCTGTCCATTAGTAGGACAGGGGGCAGTCCTTCAGTAAATTTTCTACTACCCACAGATCCAAGTTGTGCTTAAAAATGGACATGGATGATCTTTGTTTTATGTGGATATGGAATCTATTCCAAACCAATAGTATCCTCTGCAAGATCAACCATTTTACTGATGTTGCTTAAGAGGTTTGGATCCCTGGTCTGAGTATTTCTGATGCCATTTGTCTTCTTGATCTGCAGCAGGTCCATCAGTATTGGATGGGAGGATGCCTGGGATGCCAGACACAAGTCACCTCTTAGCAGTCTATAGGCTACAGAGTATAGTGACAGTGCACTGAGTCAGTCCATATAGGACATATTATTTAGGCCTTGTATCCTTTAGAAAGGCATCTCTGTGGGTATTACAGTTGTTGCAAGTGTCTGGATAGATACATGCCAAAGGTGGTATTATACTCAATGATTGGCCGAATGAGTCCCGCCAGGTGAGGTAATTGTGATGTCACAAAATGGGCGTAATATGGGTGTAATGTGGGCTCGAGAGGGGGTGGGGTGGGCAGGGTTACTGGTGATGCAAGGGGTGTGGCTTTACTCCAGTTTTAGCCACATCAAAAGGTAGGCAACTTCCCAAAGGATACAGTAATGCATTTGTTTAAGGCAAATAATCTTTATTGAAAGAAAAACATGTACAACAACAAAAACAAATGTTCTGTTTTCACCTTGACAAAGAAAATAACTCACGTGTAGCTATGAAATTTATACATCATCATTGCACTAGAAAGATAATAAGAAAGGCCAAACATTGATAGATATACAATCCTCATGATAATCTACCCTTTTCTATTCAGACCCCCTTCCCCTTTTTGCATTTATAAACATCTCATAAAAATACAATTGTATTCCTCCAACTGTGATGAATCTACATTTGTGAAACAAGAAGCGGAAAATTTATTGAATAAGATTCACAAATCTCTCTGCCAATTGTTAGCTGGAGATTTCCAATGTTTAAATATCACCGAAAGGAGTACAGTTATGGCATGCAACATCCTTGTCTGTATGGCTCACCAATCCTTAACCGTCTACTTGAGCAAACATCCAAAAAATATATCCCTGTCTTCTAATAACTGTGCCCATGTGTCCATTCTAGCTACAAGTGTCTGCATACAAATTTTTTGTATCACCCTGCAATGCCATCCCATGTGCAAACATCCTGCTATGTTCCCCCCATCTCTAACAGTTATTATCTGATGTCCACCCTCTCTCTTTCAATTGGACTGGTGTCACATGTTATCTATAAACCACTTTGAACTGAACAAAGGATGTAATGACAGGTTCCTTAGTGTCTGCAGTTCTTCTTCCAATTCCCTTCAGCAATCCTACTCTCTATCTCCCTTTCCCAATCACCTTTTAGGATACAAACTGGTTTCCCATGCCATCTCTTACTTGCATATATATATGTTTTTAACTGATGGTGTCATAGTACGAGTCTTCTCATGATATTTAGGATCCCTCTTATCAGGCTTCTTATCCCCTATAGGTCAATCCTTAATAGTTGCTGCTCTTAACTGAAAGTATTACCACCAAGGGATACTACACTCCAGATTGGTCAAGAAATTACCCATGTCCTCATTTAATAGATCTTTTATATGATTAATCCCTTTGTTTGCCCATTCCCCTCCAGTAAATTACACTATTTCCTACCTGACACTACCTGTTACCCCATATCCACTTTCCTACTTTCCATTGACTAATTTGCAGCACCTTCTGTAGCCATCTATGTTCTAACAAATTCTCCAGACTCCTGGGATCCAATGTCCTAGTGTATTTGGCTATTTATGCCATTTTCCATGTAAAATATCATCCATGCCACCAAAGAATACCATGACAGTTTTTTTATCTCCCCTACATCTGCCATATTGCCAACATACTACTGTTGAATAGGTTTCCAGATCTAGTATGACAAGCCTGCCCTTTCTATCCTGAACATATCATTTTTTTACTGATAACTCTAAGCATATTTGCATCCCGTAAAAAAATCATCATAAGGCCTTGAAATTTGAGGGGGGGGGGGGTAATTGTATCTAGTGACATGTGGTAGATGTCTAGCTAAAATAGATACTTGAGTAATAAGCACATTTTAATAAGCTGGCAACTGCAACTTGGTCCAACCCTGTTTTTTTTTTCTTTTAACTCAATAAACAATTTCTTGGCATTCCTGTCAAAAATCACTCTCATAGTCCTTATAATGGAAATACCTAAATATTTAACTTCATCCACTATCTGAAAGGATCAACTTTGTTGCCTTTTCCAGTCTTTTATCACTTCCTAATTTAAAGGGGACAACACTGTTTTCTTTATACTTACTTGTAGGCCTAAGATTATAGCAAATTTCTTTAAAGTCTCTAATACCTCCTTAATGTTTTCTTTAGCATTAGAAGTATACAATACCGTATCATCCTCAAACCACATCAAACTGAAAATTCTTATTCCAAGAACTTTTATATCCAGATGTTGTAAATACGGTTTGAGATACTGTGTTAAAGGTTCTGCCCTTATACTTCACAAAGAGCACTGGTGATAACGGACATCCTTGACAGGTACTTTACTCTAGTTAATCTACATCAGACTTCAGTCCACTAGTAGACATATAAGCATTTGGTGTCTTATACAAAAGATGGCATTTTTTTAATATAGGTCCCAGGGAATTGTAAAGCTTTAAATGTATCCCACAAAAACTTTCAATTTTACGGAATCAAAAGCCTTTTGAAATTCAACAAATAGGGTCGCCATTAAAATGTCTGCTGACCTGACATATGTTTGAATATTAAGTCACAACCTGATTAAATTAGGGCCGCTTCATCTTCCTATAAAGACACCGTGCTGCTCCTCAGAAATAATGTTATTTATAACCTTTTCTAGTCTATTTACTAAGATTTTGGCAAAGATCTTTACTTCTAGGATCAGGAGTGAGATGGGTCTATAGATAAGTGGCCGCATCCTTGGTTTACCAGCTCTGTACATTTCTTCTGTAAATCCTCCTTTACATTCCATTTCCTTATATAGTTGATTAAGCCATGTGGCTAGTTCATCTACATACATCTTTTAGAATTTGACAGTAATCCTCCATGTGTCTACAAAATTTAACCTATTTATCCCTTCTCTTAATACACATCTACATTTATTCTCCCCAGTAGTATCCTATCCTTTCCAGAATCAATCACTACATTAAAATCTCCCCATACTAAGACAGTTATATTTCTTCAAACTTTAAGTCCCAAAATTGCTGTAAATATTCTGGACTATCCTCATTGGGATAATAAAAGTTATGTATGAGACGTTTGCCTTGCTGTGTAATAATAGTACATATTACTCATCTACCTTCCTTATCCATATACACTTTTCTTTGATCCATCCAAGAGACTAAAGAATTAGTCTAATTACATTTGTTTGGTTGCCCTTGCACAGCTATAGCCACTCCGACCCATCAATCCTTTCAAAAAAACATCCTTTTCCCCAATTTTTGCTTCTTGTAACAGAACCACCTTCCAAGTCTTGCTTCTGAATTCACCCAGAATGGTCTTATGTTTCAGACATATTGCAAGGCCCTTAATATTCCATGTTGCATAGTCAGTTAGTGGTACCTTTCCACCCCCCCCCCCCACTCTCCCTCTCTCCTACCTTGGCAATTGAAGTCTAGCTTAATTATATTAACACTAGAAGCCCTAAGCTACCTTCTGTAAATCTGTTATCCACTTATGGATTAGAGCAGGCAAGTACTGAGAATAAACTGCACCTAAACTTTAAGAAAAAAGCAACTCCCTCCCCTTTCAAATGATGTTGTAATATTCACTTGCACCAGACAAGGAAGTTTTAATTCCTATAAAATCTTTAACACACATTTATAATACAATTAGAAAAAAAAAAAAAACAAGAGACACAAAGATGTAAATATTTGTTTCTATAGTCAGTTTACCATCAACGGAGCAGGTGTAGCATTCATGCTAATTATTTTCCTTTCCCTGCTGCTATATCCTCTTCTGTTTGTAGCAGATATTTCAAAGTAATTTTAAGAGTTGTAAAGTCCATCTTGCCATCATTCTCTAACCTTGTCACTAAAAGGCTGCTGCTGTCTTTGTATCTCAGCCCTGTTATGTACAACTTTAACTTTACTGTTCCCTTTCCCTTGGCTTTCCTTTTCCCCCCTCTGGTGACTTGACTGAAGAAGAGGTAATTTGCCTATCCCATCTTTTCTGCACTCACCCTCTCTGCTCTTTCATTGCTGTTGCATAAGCAGATTATACAGCTTCCATTCCTGATTATTTGCCTCTGCTTCCCCTGTGGTGTAAGAAGCACATTCCTTCCCATTCTGAAGTCGCTGAAACACTGATGGGTATCTTAGCTGTTAAGTGGATCCAAGTGCTGTCATTTTCCTAATTATGGGGACAAAGGCTTTCCTCCTCTGAAATAGGGCATTACTGCAATCTGGGGCAGTTCTCTCTGCCTGACCAACAATCTTTGTGTTAGAGCCCAACTACCTAGCTCTTCTCAGAAATGATTCCCTATCATTTTAGTTAAAAACTTAACAATAAAATGTCTAGAGAGATTACAAGACATCACTTTGCTGTTAATTCTATGTGCTCTGTCTGTTACAAAGGGCCTGTCCATGTTTAAAAAAACTCAGCTCCCTTTAAATAAATAATATCGGATCCACTCCCTTCACCTTTTCTGGAAGTCCTATAACTCAGGGATTATTTCTCTGGGCCCTGTTCTCAGTATCATCTAATTTAGAATCTACCTTTTTGTGTTTATACATGTATTTCATGTAGACCTTGTGAATGGGTCACTGTGATCCTCCTCTCTTTCTTACATGTATTTCCTGTAGACCTTGTGAATGTGTCACTGTGATCCTCCTCTCTTCCTTGCATGTATTTCATGTAGACCTTGTGAATGGGTCACTGTGATCCTCCTCTCTTCCTTGCATGTATTTCATGTAGACCTTGTGAATGGGTCACTTTAATCCTCCTCTCTTCCTTGCATGTATTTCATGTAGACCTTGTGAATGGGTCACTGTGATCCTCCTCTCTTCCTTGTATGTATTTCCTGTAGACCTTGTGAATGGGTCACTGTGATCCTCCTCTCTTCCTTGCATGTATTTCCTGTAGACCTTGTGAATGGGTCACTTTAATCCTCCTCTCTTCCTTGCATGTATTTCATGTAGACCTTGTGAATGGGTCACTGTGATCCTCCTCTCTTCCTTGCATGTATTTCATGTAGACCTTGTGAATGGGTCACTTTAATCCTCCTCTCTTCCTTGCATGTATTTCATGTAGACCTTGTGAATGGGTCACTGTGATCCTCCTCTCTTCCTTGCATGTATTTCATGTAGACCTTGTGAATGGGTCACTTTAATCCTCCTCTCTTCCTTGCATGTATTTCATGTAGACCTTGTGAATGGGTCACTGTGATCCTCCTCTCTTCCTTGCATGTATTTCCTGTAGACCTTGTGAATGGGTCACTGTGATCCTCCTCTCTTACTTGCATGTATTTCATGTCGACCTTTTGAATGGGCCACTGTGATCCTCCTCTCTTCCTTGCATGTATTTCCTGTAGACCTTGTGAATGGGTCACTGTGTTCCTCCTCTCTTCTTGCATGTATTTCATGTAGACCTTGTGAATGAGTCACTGTGATCCTCCTTTCTTCCTTACATGTATTTCATGTAGACCTTGTGAATGTGTCACTGTGATCATCTTCTCTTCCTTACATGTATTTCATGTAGACCTTGTGAATGTGTCACTGTGATCCTCCTCTCTTCCTTGCATGTATTTCATGTAGACCTTGTGAATGGGTCACTGTGATCCTCCTCTCTTCCTTGCATGCATTTCCTGTAGACCTTGTGAATGGGTCACTGTGATCCTCCTCTCTTCCTTGCATGTATTTCATGTAGACCTTGTGAATGGGTCACTGTGTTCCTCCTCTCTTCCTTGCATGTATTTCATGTAGACCTTGTGAATGGGTCACTGTGTTCCTCCTCTCTTCCTTGCATGTATTTCATGTAGACCTTGTGAATGGGTCACTGTGATCCTCCTCTCTTCCTTGCATGTATTTCCTGTAGACCTTGTGAATGGGTCACTGTGTTCCTCCTCTCTTCCTTACATGTATTTCATGTAGACCTTGTGAATGTGTCACTGTGATACCTCCTCTCTTCCTTGCATGTATTTCATGTAGACCTTGTGAATGGGTAACTGTGATCCTCCTCTCTTTCTTACATGTATTTCATGTAGACCTTGTGAATGTGTCACTGTGATCCTCCTCTCTTCCTTGCATGTATTTCATGTAGACCTTGTGAATGGGTCACTGTGATCCTCCTCTCTTCCTTGCATGTATTTCATGTAGACCTTGTGAATGGGTCACTGTGATCCTCCTCTCTTCCTTGCATGTATTTCGTGTAGACCTTGTGAATGGGTCACTGTGATCCTCCTCTCTTCCTTGCATGCATTTCCTGTAGACCTTGTGAATGGGTCACTGTGATCCTCTTCTCTTCCTTACATGTATTTCCTGTAGACCTTGTGAATGGGTCACTGTGATCCGCCTCTCTTCCTTGCATGTATTTCCTGTAGACCTTGTGAATGGGTCACTGTGATCCTCCTCTCTTCCTTGCATGTATTTCATGTAGACCTTGTGAATGGGTCACTGTGATCCTCCTCTCTTCCTTGCATGCATTTCATGCAGACCTTGTGAATGGGTCACTGTGATCTGCCTCTCTTCCTCCAGTTTGTCATTCTGGTGCTGTATTACATCCTACAAATGTAGTGGCACTGTGTCCTATTTGCTAGATGCTGTTTTAATTTCTGTCTGCATTTGCTGTCTGCATTAGTGCAGACAATGCTTGCACCATAACTCAGATCACTTTAACATTTACGGAGATGTTTTTACTGACTTCCACCATTGTCCTGCTGCTTCCCACATTGTTTCCTCTTGTGAGTGAGTAAGAGTGTTTTTAATTGCCCAGAGCTCGTATTAAATATTTTTATTTTCAATAAAGCATCACATCAGTGTCCAGATGTTATTCAGAACATAAGCAAAGTACTCGCACTGTACTTTAGCACCTAATTATACTCTAAATAGCTTGGTCAGAGATGGAGTGAATCAGTTAGAGCACCATTCTCTTCACGTGCCCGTGTACGTTCCACAATAATGCATTTTTTGGCAATTACTTTCACTCTTTGATTCTAGCACCACTTATTTGTTTGGGACAAACCTTCCTGCAGGATGGCTTAGTCATTTGGAGATTCAGTGATTCTTCCAGCCCGCAGTCACCTGCAAACTTACTCAACCAGAGCCATAAGGTATTAGCTTTAACTTCAAGAAGTAGATTCACATCAGAAGAAGTCCCAGCACCAAACCCTGTGGTACACCACTGGTGAATGGTCTTTTTGTGGCGGTAGCTTCCCCACTCTGATCTCCTGCATCCTATATGTGAACCAGCTGGCAGTCCAATGGGTGATGCAGGGGTTTAGTCCAGGTTTAGTTTGCTTTGTTATTATGCCTGAGTGAGGGATTCTGTCAAAAGCCTTGGCCAGATTAAGGTATGCTGCATTTAGTGTTTCTGTGTTGAATATATGCATTTTTTTATCTTTTTTGCAGTCTTTAGGTAGAACTGCTTTGGTTCCACTTTAGTGAGAGTAGAGTTATTTTCTGGCCTGGGACTATGCTGTTTTTGATTGGCCACAGGGCCTTGTTTGTGGTTTTTCTTTTTTTTTTTTGCATGTTTTGTTGAATCTCCAATGAGGTTAAAGCATCTCAGTTGCACAAAGCTTGGCTCATAGGCTATGAGCAAGCTAAGAGTTACATTACCATATCTACTGTTTCAGCACTTGTTTTTCACATTGTTTTTGTCACAGCTGCATTAATTGGGTGTCTCTCTGTTGAATATCTGTACATTTTTTATACTTTCTACAGTCTTTAGTTAGAACTGCTGCTCTCCATGCAGCAGCACCTAGCAGTGATCTCCATAGACACCGATATCTTGCAGTGTAACTCCCCCTCATAATCTGCATAGACGACAATATGTCATAGTGTAAGCTTTGCTTAAAGCACCCTCACTTTCTAGAGAGATTTTTTAACTACTAGAACATCTAGTTTGCTCATAACTGAGCGTTGCTCATCAAGTTCCTTGTGTTACTGACCTACTCAATATTTAAATTTCCCTCACTCTTCCATAGTAGTTCAGTAGCCATGGATATGCACTTCCCATATCTCTCTCTCTCTCTTTCTGTGGCTACGCTGGTTGAGATGGGTATTCTGAGGCCTTGTAGCAAGTGCCTCATATCCACTGACAATCAGCTTATTCTTAATAAAACAAATAAAGTATGAGAGAGGTATAAATACACTCTAAGGCTAGAGGCAAGACTCTCTCATACAACCAAAACTAATCATGTAGTGGTTGTAACACTTGCACCATGCTTACTGCACAGAGTAAAGACCCTACACATAAAACTACTTTTGCTGAGGCACTTACAGGAAACCTTCCTAAAATACCAAGTCCTCCTGCACAGTACAATGAAAAAAGGTCCTCAGCCATCACATAAACACTCTGTTAAAACACCACCCACATCTACACATAATAACACTGTATCTAATACAGCTACTGCTAAGCTTTTAAGGCAAATCAGTGCACAGTCAAATTTCCTGGTCATTGGTGGTTCTATAATGAGGCACCTCATTATAACCCCCTCACCAGACTAAGGAGAGAGTCATGGTCAGCTGCCTTTCTGGGACTAGGATCCATTAAGTCACACAGGCAGTCAGGTCATTGAATCACAGGTACCAGTATGACTCTGTCATAGCCCTTGTTAATGACCTGAGACATACCTGCCTTGACTATATGAAGCAAAACATGATTGAGCTCGCTCATTATGTTTTCCAGGCAGGCATGAGCCTAGCACTGTGCAGCATACTACCTTCTCCAAAGATGATGCTGCATTACCAACAGAAAATTATTGATTTTAACAATTGACTTTGTTATGGTGTCAGTCCAAAGGGGTACTATATTTGGCAGCCTGGGAGGACATGGTTGACAGGCTACTCTGCTTTGCCAGGAATAATCTGCATTTATCCCCTTTAGGCTTTTGGATATTGGCAAATACCTTTTGAACCCTCATAGTACCTTTTTGAGACAATGCTAAACTGATAAACCTTCGGATTAAACTGGACATATGAAGGAATATCTGAAGGTGGTACTGCTCAATGCTAGAAGTCTTAACAAGAAACTTCACTCCCTGTAAGCCTTCCTCTCCCTGAATAGTGTATACATATCTGTAGCAATAGCGACATGGTTTAAAGTCATGGGGCGTACCCCAGCAGTGCGAGGTCATAATGTCTTTCACTCCTTTAGACCAGCTACTGCACAGGATGGAACTAAAGGTGGAGAAGTCTCAGTCTATATTAAAAATAACCTCACATCCAGACTAGTTAAAGCATATGACCCACTGCAACTCATAAATAGGGTCTTGTACCATATCCTTGCAACCTATAGGTCCCCCTCCATGTCCCAGGAAACCCATACTACCTATCTCAATGTACTAGAGTCCCTCACCATTCAACATAATATGATCTTCATGGGGGATCTCAACTACCCCACTACTGATTGGGAATCCTACACCACTTCTAATTCACAAGCCCAGCAATTCCTAAACTTTTTTAATACCAACATCTTGGCTCAGATGGTCTAATATCCTACCAAGGGTACAAACATCCTTGACTTTGTACTCAAAAACATTGGGGTGCAATGTTCCTCACCCAATGTAATGTTGTCACTCATCAGATCTGACCATAAGGCAGTATTCCTTGAAATAAAAATAAAAATCTTGGTCAAGTGTAGGAGGAACAAAGCCCAACATACTAAAAGCCCCCTGACCAATCCAAACAGGCAGCTAAGAGGATTAATTAATACTTCAAAGGCTAAATTTGAAGAAAAAATGCTTCTCAGGCAAAGGGCAACCATAAAGTTTTCTACAACTATGTTCATAACCTTAAAGTAAATTCACAACAGTGCACAGAACTTATTGTAAAATGAGCAGAACATATTATAAATGGCATCACCCACAGTGAGCCGGAGGCCATTGCCAACCTTTTGTCTGACAAGTTCAGCTCAACTCCCAACCCACCCCACTCCCACACCCCACAGTAATCCAAAGGAAATATCTCATAAAACAATCTCCCAACCATTACTGCAGAACAGGTCATCAACGCTCTTTCCAAGACCAAAAACACTGCATCAATGTGCCCCAATAACATCTTGGCATGCTTATTAAATAACGTGAAACTTGACCTTCTGGTCCACTTGAATCACTTTTCAGCTGGAGCCTACAGTCATGTTTTGTGCCCAAGGAATGGAAAATGGCTACAGTCACACCCATGCACAAAGGAGGTCCAACCACAGATCTGGGTAACTACAGGCCCATGGGTCTGACCAACCTCACATGTAAGGCCATGAAAAGAATCATCATGGACATAATAAATGAGGACATAGGCAATTTGTAAACAGTAGACCCATCACAGTTCAATTTTATTAAAGGAAGGTAGTGCCTATTAAATCTGGAGGATTTCTTTGAGAGGGTCACTAAAGCAATGAATGAGGGCAAGACTATGCACACAGCTTACCATGACCTGGCCAAAGCTTTTGATGCAATACCCCACTCAGGCATTATAGACAAGGTAACTAAATTTGGTATAAACCCTCTTATCACTCACTGAATAGCCAACTGGCTCACTGAGATGACCCAGGAGGTCAAAATAGATGAGGCCACGTCCACCAAGAGGCCAGTCACTAAGAGAGACCCCAGGGCTCAGTACTGGGCCTGCTACTTTTTGGCATCTATTTCTCTGAAGTGGAAGCAAACACTGAAGGTTTATGGCTGACTAAGTTTTCAGATGATTGGAAGCTGGGGGGGGTTATCATTGACTCCCCTGTAAACATTAGCATTCTTCTGACTAACAAATGATGCCAAAGCCATGGTCTTAAACTCAATGCTAAGAAATGTATAAATGTACTCTTTGGGAAGTCAACTATCCTGGTTAATTACCATGCCAATAATATGCCCTTAAGAGCTGACGCAGTGGTCAGGGATCTCGGTACAGACGTAGACAGCAACCTTACATTCGACCACCACGTGGCTACAGTGGTGAGGAGGTCCTTTTATGCTGTGCTCCTTATAAGTAAGGGCATGGCATTTAGGTACCAATGTACTCTGCCCTTATTAGACTAATCATATAGTGCTCCTTTTGGTATGTACCTGACCAGGCATATGCAGCAGCAAGAGCAACCTCAGAAGTTCCTTACAAAAAGAATACAAGGTGTAACAAACCTGCCTTACTCAGAGCACCTTAAAGGCCTTTCCCTCTACTCAATCTCCTATAGTTTTCTGAGGGGTGATCTATTCCTGGCTTATAAGACATCCACAAACCCCACACTTATGAATCTTCTGCATATTCATAAGTCAAACTACCAGAAATGCAAGGACTAGGGACCTGAATTTTGTATGTGATATAAACAGAACATGCTGGACAGACAGATATATCTCACAGAGACTGTTTCTCCTATGGAACAGGCTTCCCATCCATGTGAAGCTGAGTTCATCTATTAACCAATTTAAGCACAACCTAGACCAGTGGATGGGGAATAGGAAATTTCACTTATGGACAAAGATAGGTTATAAAAGCCTAGTCCACACTGTGCTGTCTGGATACAGGACAGCATTATTGTTTCTTGAAAACTTGGCTAGGATTAGAAATACCCTCCCCCCCATTCTGTTCATTAGCCTAGCAACAATCTATGAATCTATGAATCTATGCAATGTGTACTGTTTTACCTTCATCCATTGCTTTGGTGACTTTTGCAAAAAGCCCATGAGGCTGAGTAAGCATAACCTGCCCTTCACAAATCCAGATTGACTCGAGTCCAATGTTTGGAGGTTCCTCAAATCATTATTGATTAGATCCAGGATAAGTCTTTCTATGGCTTTGCATATGAGGCTGGTCAGACTTTTGGAACTGTAATTTCTTAAGTCTGTAGGATGTCCTCCATTATGCAGGGGAATGACTGAAGCTGTTGTCCATTCGCTTTCTACAAAACCTGTATGGAGGTTGTGTTTGAACAGTGTTTTTGGTGGGGAGGTTAAATCATGCTTCATGCCATTTAAGATGCATCCAGGAATATAGCCAGGACCCACCGATGCAGTACTTTTAGCAGTTTTAGGACTTTATCTTAAACAATATCTGGAGGCATCAGTTTCAGGTTTATCTGGTGGGATAGACAGAGGGGAGAGACGATTAAAGTTTGAACTAAAATTATCAGCATATCTTCAGCCTCAGTGTAGGAGTCTGTGAAGAGAAAGTAGGTAATCTGGGACCCACATGTGAGTTAGAAAAATATGGTCTACCTTTGTGTGGCCTAAGTTTAATAACATTACTATAAATAGAATCTATATTGTTGTCATCGTAACCTCTATGCAAAAAACTGTGTCTCAATTTAAGTAGTTCAGATGTAAATAAACAGTCATATGAACAGAGGCGTGAAATCCTCACGTGTGGGTCCCAGATTACCTACTTTCTCTTCACAGAGTCCTTTGATTCTACCATATGGCAAGAATGTGTCTTTTGTACAGCAGGTGATATGTGACAATTGGAACATTCTTACTGCCAATAGTGATACACAGCGCGTTGTTGGGAACTGCCCACATTATGTCTTCAGTAATCTGAAGAACCTTAAACAGCATCTTTGTTTTCCCAAGTTGTCTCTCAACGTGTTCAATGATAGACCAGTCTATGATCTAAGGACACATAAATGTGGGTCTTGCCACCAATGCGCATATATTGATACTTCCAGGTTTTTTAGAAATCCAAATGATGGACGCCTTTGGGATCTTAGATGTTATTCAGATTGTAGCACTAAGAATATAGTCTATGTGGCATGTTGCCAACAGTGTTATATGTTCTATGTTGGCAAAATGAATCGCTCCCTACGTGAGCGTATAAGGGACCATCTATATTGCTTTAATAGACTGGAGACATATAGTGCTATAGCCAAACATATGCTGTCTTTTGCAGGACATGTTTTTTTGTTTCAGGTCCTTTGTGTTCATTTTTGACAGTCCAAGAGGAGGTGATCTAGTGAATATTACAGAGCTTTCTGAGACCAGATGGATATTAAGGTTAGCGGCACATCGAGGCAGGGGCCTGAATGATCATGTGCCGTTAAAACCTGTGTTAAAAGCTAGATCACTCAGATAATGTATATTTTTTGATAACTTTCATTTTTATTTAATGTATTGTTTGATAAGTATTTTTATTTGACACTTTTTGTCATACATTTTTTAGCGGTGTTGTGTCTTTAAAATTTTAACAGGATATGACATATGCATATTTGAACTATTTAATGAAGGAAGTGATGCCATTTTTATGTATGTCTGATGAAGCGGGTGAACCGCGAAAGCGCTCACATCGATTAAAACTTGGATTCTTTGATTTTACATTTGGCAGTTTTTGGCTGTTATTTGATTGTTTTTGCCAAACTTTGTTCATTTCATTTGTGGACTATACCTTCAGCCAGTTCTGGGATTTGTTTGGTTCATATATATATATATATATATATATATATATATATATATATATATATATATATATATATATATAAATAAAAAACACTCACATCTCATAACTAACTTAAATAAAACTATCTTCTAAGGGGTTTAGACTTTAATTTAGGTCTGAGTGGTACATACTCATTCAATCCACTCCCTGCATCAGCTCTCATCCTAACTATCCATGTGGACTCTAACTCTTCTGTTCTTAGCCGAATATCACCTCTTCTAACATTTTCATAGATTCTTCCTATAACTAAAAACTTAAAATGATGCGTAGAGTCAGTGTTGTTAACATTTTTGGCTAGGGCATTGACACAATTTAACGTGCTGATGTTATAAATGTGTTCTTTATGTAAACTTTATTCTTTAATGAGTTTTTTTCTTTAAATGTATTAATTGGATGTTGTCATGTGATTTCATTAACCATTTAAAAAGGGTGTGTTTTTGAAGTGTACTTTTATTACACCTGATGAAGCAACTTTGTGAAAGCGCTTGTAAAGTTTTTATACTGGAAGCAGCAGCCATGGTTGTGTCCTCATTGTTTTTTGTTTTTATATATTTTGCTTCTTTGGACACATTTATTGGGTTGTCGGTGGTATTGTTTCTGCTATTATGTTGCTTCTGATGCCATGTGCTTTTAGACATGTCACTTGTGACACCATGTTGCTCATCCCTCTCTAACGTAGATGACAAGCAGGCAGGGTATTTCATTTAGATGCTTTAATACATAGAAACACATCAGGATGGATAGCATCATCATAAAATATAAACAAACAGGTTAACAAACAGACCTTACATACATAAATGCTTACATCTCAACAGCTTACTACAAAATGGCGGTCAGACTCATGCATGCTCAGTATTTATTCAGTTGTGCAAACCTTTGGATAGCTTCTTAAAGATACGTACACACACATTGATCTACACCAACCTCAAAAGGATGGTTGGAGGAATAGAGAATGACTGGAATTTTTACTGGCTCACCTATCTTGAGGAAGGGGTGGGGTTCCCAGTCAAGGACTAGCAGTTCTTGGTAGAGACCAAGGATTCTAGTCCACCAGAGTATGCATTAGATGAATTTACATTGGCTATAGGGTGGGCCAGTGGGTAGGGCATAACCAAAAAGAAGACCTTTGCAGCTGTCAGGGTAGTACTGTACCTGTATAATCTGATCTCCTCCACATCTACTCCCCAGTCACATAACTTAAGGATTCTCCAGTTGTAGGGCCCTGGTTTGTGAAGGCACGCTAGATAGGTGCTGTGCTGGAGATGTTGGAGGACATGTTTGAGGAGAGGATCTAGGACTTAGCTGATGCCAGACGGTTGTAGCAGGAACCCCAAAAAATAAAGACATGGTACAAGTTAATGGCACACTGCCACACTTTCTTTACTTCTTAATACAGCAAGTAGGGATGCGTTCCCTGCTGACTGTTGATGTATCAGACCAAACCATGCTGTCTGACTAAAAAGATATAACTCTCTGAGGTAGGGAATCATGAAAAGGCAACAGATTCAATAGAAATGCTCTAATTTCCAGCAAGCTTATGTGCAGGTGAATTTCCAGATATTACTAGACACCATAAACCAGTTATGACAAACCTTTTGGGCTCAGTGTTCTAAAATTCAGAAAATGCCTATCTTGACTCTGCTGGCATGTGTGTCCCCCAAACAAAAGTGAAACAATTATTTACATATTTATTTATTTTAAAAAAGTACAGTCCAATCATGTGTGCTGCTGTGTATTATAAAATTAAAAGAAAAATCAGTGACTTACAATAGAGAAAACAATATGCACACTGATAATTGGTTTTAAAAGAGTGCACCAAAAAATTACCCTACTTTTAATAGTAATTTTGAATTGAACTGAAAAAAAATATGGAACACATTGCATTTGATTTGATTAACATCAATTAATTACTTTTTTGTTGCTGAGTTTTGAAAAATAAGTGCAGGGTCACATACTTCTTGCATTTTTGTTCATTCACTTTCTTTGGTAACTTGGGTGTTAGTGAATGCTGGTGTGTCACTCAAAATGTTGTGGTGTGTCACCTTTGACACACGTGTCATAGGTTCGCCATCACTGCCATAAACTGTCAAGTTGTTTGGTTGTCCGCTGACCTTACAGTTGACATATACAGGTGAATAATGTCTGAGGTAACTGCAACTAAAATGGACTTTTAGATTAAAGATCATTGGGATTCAAATCACTACTGCGGGTGAAACTGGAAAAGAGAAATGCTAAGATTCTTAGACCACTGGACACAAACTGTCCACTGAAGAGCTCCCATGTGAGATATTGTACAAGGATGCCAACAAAACTGAATCTGCCACAATGCCTAAGTCTCTGGGAAAATATTTCCCAGTAAAGACTGAGACTGAGTTGAATGAATAGATACAACCACCTATTTCAGAGACTGCATTCTTTCCTGGAGCATGAAACTCTCTGATTGTTCTCTAATAGCAACACACCCTGTCAATCCCTAAACCTAAACTCCCTGATTGCTCCATAATCCTAAACTCCCCTCCTGCTCCCTGACTCTAAGCTTAAATACCCTAATCAGCCCGCAAACCTAACAACTTAACTTCCACCCCTAAATCCTTCCCTATTCTCTGCCACACTTATTTTGCTGGAACTTAGCTATGCATTTGAGTAACAGCTGGCAGCTCCAGTCTCACCCCAGGCCTGTCTCACCCAACTTTAACTAATTGTCAAGTTTTGTGCATGAGCAGCAGCCCATGTGAGCTGCCAGAGAGGTTAATTCCTGGCTCTGACTCTGTAGTCTATGAGCATTCAGGATTAGAGTACATGAATTACATCCAAGGAACATCCTATGAAAGTCAAAGACTGAACCAAAGGTAAATAAGATTATGTGAAGTTCATTGTTATCCCCAAGAAGATGAGCAGTTTCAGCAGTGACTGTTGTTACATTCATCAGTCTACACAGTCAAGGCAGCAAGGAACTAGTTTAAGAGTCTTGACAACTGTTTCCTTGTTGCTTGCTTCTGATGAAGAACGGTGGTTGTGATTTGAGGAGTGAAGAGAGAGGAATTTCAGTATGCCATCTGAATACTATTTCCCCTGATCCTTCGCAACAGTTTCTCAAAGTGTCATGTGGAGAGAAATTTGATTCCATCTCCAACTGTGTCTGGATGGAGTAACTGTGGAAGTTCATAAGACTGATGCTGCCCACACAAGGCTTGACTATTGTCTCCTAAAGACCATTGAGAAACCTGACATTTGGGTCCATAACCCTCCTGTAAGCCAAAATGTCTCTTTACAGCATTCTCCTGTTGGTGCTATTGATGCAGCTGTGTGCCACACCTAAAGCACATACAGCACTCACTCCCTTGCATTTTTTATAGAATGCTGTTGGGATAAAATTTAACAACCGCAGTCACAAGGATCTTCCCCTGCTTTTGTATGCATATGAGGTGTTGCTGAACTTCCTTACCAACCAGCAGAGGTCCAGAAAATGGAAGTCATTTTGGTATCCTTGATGAAATCTGCAAGATGCAGCCAAGAGTATTAACATTAAGTAAAGTCAGATTTGTCTGCATGAATAGCACCTTCTACAACTTTATGCAAGATGCAGAGCACAATATTACTGATGTTGGAAGAGAATGTAGCCTTCTGGGTCTTCAACATCTTCTTCAGTTACCCATCTGTTAGCACCTTTAATGCCTGGTACATGTTATCTGCCAGGTCATTACAGAAATGCATACACAGCAGCCTCACAGACAAAGTGGCAGATGTAAATATCCACTTCTGAAATCCATCACTTCCACTACCTATCTGAAGGACAAACTGCAGTGATCTGAAGGGTTGGAAGCTTTCTCAGGGCTGCTACACAAACAGAGATGTCCAGTTTATAAGTCTTTGCCAGTACTAAACACCACTAACCTGGCGACAGAAAACATTGCCTGCTTTCTTTGGTGCTTGGGCAACCAAGTCCATGTTCTATGAAACAAGACTGGTGGCATATTTTAAGATCTTCACCACAGAAGAAGCCATCCAAGAGGACTGTGAGGTAAACCTATTGGCTTTTAGCAATCTTATTTTGAGAGAAAGATGGGGGTCCAAAGGCCAATCTACCTTTTTCTGCATTCATTGTAGATACTTTCCAAACCTCGGATCATTTGGGAGAGAGAGAGACAGGCACGTTGGTCTCTTCCTTTTTATCAAAATCCTCTCATCAGGAATCAGGAAGAGATTTAATATGCTTTCATTTTACAGATTGTTCCTGATCCTTTTAATTCATTCACTCCAATGGAGCTCAGGAAGTTTGCACTGTAACTTCCAATGGGTGGAGCCTAAGTATTTTGACAGAATCAGATTATGTCCTCACATTTCAAACAAGTGCTCATATTTCTAGAACCATAGGGGTTAGGAAAAAAGTATAAATGGTAAACCCTTTAGTACAAACTATTTTATAGTGTTAATATTCCTTAGGTTCTAGGTCTTAAACTGAATTTTATAATACACAGTAAACACAGTAACTATTACATTTGTAATATTTTGCAAACAACTTACAATCTCTCAGCAACCACTCAAGTTACACACATACTGTCAGCAGTATTTTGTTCTTCTAGCTGAGCACTTTCATATGAGGCTAAGGAGTTCTGTCTGTGTTACTTGGTTGTTGACATATTTAGAAAAATGTGAAACATTATATCTATGTAAATTAATATTATGAAAACAGCAGTTAATATCTCATTACCTGCACTAGACAGGGGTCAAATATTAATGGAGTTGAGTTTGCCATTGTGTAAGCTTTAAAATGAAATCTTTTAAAACATTGTCCATAGCATAGTTTTGGAATGATTGATGCAAATATGAACAAGCAATATTTGATGCCTAGAGGAGTCAGTAGGAGTTAACTGCAGATGCACCTGGAGGCGTCACTCAGATGTAAAGAGTTAACATGGTACTCAAGAGTATGAAAAATATTGCTCCATTTCAGCAAGAGGGTCTGAGAGGGAATGACTGCATAGGATCTGGGGAACCCAATGATTGTCATTGGATAGACTGCGTCTTGGAAAGTCCCTCATTGGTTTGAATTTTCGGAAGGAGAAAGCTATAGACAGGTTGCCATTGTTGATGGAAAAATCAGAGACTCCATAGACTTGGCACCACAAAACCTGCCACTGGCTCTGGTGCTGTCATAGCTGTGTCATGGGGCAGGCATTAAAAAGGCCTGCATCAAAAAGGTTGGAACCTTTGTTACTGGAATCAGCTAGACTAATTCTGGGTAGTACGGTGCCAAAAAAGATAACACCACATCAAGTGATTCTGGTACCAGTGCTGAAGGATGCGTAGGTATGTTGATGACCAACAATGGCAGAGCAAAAACAGGTATCATTCACTGAATCAAGGGTGACAGAGAAAACAGCACCAGTGAAAATTAACTGAGACAAAATCGATAGGTTTTCCCAACAGTCTGGAGGTGGCTCAAGACCTTTGACCCCATTCCTTATCAGGGACTTTATACAGCTTCTTGTTGTCAGTTCTAAGGAGGACAGCTGCATGCAGATGCTTGAGTGTGTGCTGCCTGGAGTCTGCTGTTTGAGGCTGTTCCCCACCTGGTTGCTCAACCAAAACAGTCAGAATTTTTAATTGATTCTGAAACATCAGAAGCAACCTCCTTAACCACAATTTGTGGTGTGAAGGAATTTGATATATTAGTTCATGCTGGAAGAAAAGTATGAAACCATATTTTGGACAATACTGACTTTAACTTCTGAATTTTAGTAAGAAAAGAAGTTTTGGATCTCTTTTCCAAAGCCCCTTTTGAACTCACAAAAGTAAGAAGTTTAATTTCTTTGTTCTTAAAAAAAAATAAAATCAAAGTATTTCTTGAAGAAAGCAGGTAGTGGCCTGCTTGCCATCCCCTTAAATATGCATTAAGACTTTTTCTTTTTTCCTGGACATTCTCATCCTAAGTTCCTAAGTTAGTCTTGGATGATGCAGATGACACATCAAGGGACTCAGTTAAAGCCCCCTTGATATTAATTGTAAAATTCTCTGGTTCTGCCTTTTTAGCCATTGAAGCCTTTGCTCTTTTCTTGTCCGGGTCTGTGCATTGTTGTCCCTAGATTATGACAAACTGGTGGTGGCGTTTCACAGGTACAATGACAATCTATCACAAAGGTCTGCTTCGTGTCCTCAGCAATTCAGAGCACTTTTCTTTTCTGGTGGATACTTTTCTTCTTACAGCATGAGTTTCCCAGAGCCACGGGTATTGCCGTCAGTCACACGACATTTTTTGGCATTGCCACCACCATCATTAGTCTTGCACAGCCCGTGGCAATTTCTATAATGCTGGCTGTTCTGCTGTCTGTTACCAGGCACCTGTAGCACCAACATCATTCTTTCTAGCACTGCTCTCCTCTCTTTGTGGCACCACTTTATTTGACACTGACATTCTCAGCAGTGGTGTACAAGACGTTATTTTCCTGATACCATTATTTCCTGGGTTTAATTTACCAACCTTAGCATTCCTGGCTTGGGCACTGCAGTGCTTCTTCTTTTACTGGCTTCAGTGGTACAAATATTGGCTAGCACTGGAACATGCTTTAGCCATGAGGCTGTCAGCATGTCCCACATTCTGGCACCTTTAGGACTATATGGAATATTTTGTCCCCTTCATTTGCAGCCTATAGGACAGCTCTCTTCCTAAGTACCCTCCTCGCATGTTTAACAGGCTGCTGCATTGCCGCTGTCTCCCTTTTCTCTCTTTAGGTTCTGTGCCACCCCATGAAAACCAAAAAGGATACTGGAGTTCTTGGAGTTTGAACGTCCTGTTAAGACATAAAGAAAGTGCTATATAAGTGTTTATATAACACAAAATACTTTGAAAATTAATTAGATCTTCCAATAAATGACTCAGATGATGATAATGAGTAGGGGTCCAACTGTGTCTTCCATTCAGATAGACTTATACAGTGGAAGGATGGCCATATGCATTATTTTCTTCCTCTCATCAAAGTCTGCGGAAAGCATACTGATTTACCCTAAAATCCTTCTGACTGGTCCCTCCCTCCCTTGGTAAACATCTTGCAGAATGTGACAAGAATAGATTGGCAGAAACCCTGACACAGTGGTGCCTGTGCTCAAGGAGGTGGAAAAGGCTTTCTGTCTCAGAGGGAGTGCACAATTTGAGTAGAGGCTGTAAAACCCAAATGTCATTGAGTCTGGAAGGTTGCACTGGCTCAAAAAAAAAGCATGAAAGTTTTTCTTAACTTATGTGTTTTATAATGTTTTTTCAGTGTTGGAGTAAATTCAGAGTGGGAAGAATAAAGTAGGAGGGTATAGTGGGGAGGGGTTGAAGGCCCCCGCAAAAACACTTCTTTTATTAACATCTCCAAATCTTTTGGGGTTCTAATACCATAATGAGAATGGACTCCATTCCTAAGTCAAAGTATGATTAAATTTCATGAAATTAGTATTGTTTCAATCTTTGATGTCAGCCGGAAGTACTCTTTGCAGCACTTGCAATGTGCCCAGTAATGACTCCTTCTGCAATTCGTATGGATTTACATGTATGGGTAACATATCTAAATATAATTGTAGATTTTTTTTTATAAGACCTGTTGCTCCTACTGCTATTGGAACTGTCTGGGTATCTTTCTTCCACATTACTCTCCTTTCTGCCTGCAAATCCTGATGACTTTGTGTCTCTGTGTACTCAAGACATTGTAGTCACTGTGTGTGCAGTGATTTCAATGATCAGTGCTACTTTTGTCTTCTTTTCATGGACCAGTATGTCTGGTTTTCTTGCATCTATCCTTTGAAGTGTTGATAATGCATGATCCCATGTGATGTAGACTTCATCATTTTCTATGATGCTTTGTGGCTCAGGTTTCCTGTGTTTGTCAGCTATTTCAATATTATGATGTTTGCACAATCCCCAGTGCAAGAGTCTTGCCACATTATTATGCCTTTCAGTGTACAGTCCTTCTGCCATTAGTATTTCACAACCAACAACGAGGTGTGCAACTGTTTCTAATTCTGTTTTACAAAACCTACACCTGTCTGTTTCTCCCATATGTTCAATGGACTTTGTAAACCAATGTGTACGTAGTCCACTATCTTGAGCCACCAATATTAACCTTTCATTTTTTTGGATGAATTTGCCTCTCCTTAACCATTCTTGTGTTCGATCCTGATCAACATGAGGTTGTTCCAGGAGTCTTCTATACTTGCAACTATATTTATACTTTTTCCACATTTCTTGTCTTCTCATTTGATCCTTCACCTCATATTCTTTCTTTTGTTTTTTGGCACATTCAGTTGCTGCCCGATTTTTATCTACTTCTGGTTTGATTTCCATTCCCGCTTGACGCCGATATGCTTCTGCTAGACTAAGAAGGGAAGTAATCTTAGATTTATTCTCCCCATGTTTCAAAACTTTCACTATATTTGGGCCTTGTAAGGTCAGCAGATATGTATGCAGTTCCACGATTGCACTTCTATATATGTAGTCAATTTCAAGTAGGACCATACCTCCTTTAGAACGGGAATATATAATCTTGGTATGCACTGATTTTTATAAATCATTTGATGAGCATGAAGCATCCTTCTTGTTTTCCTGTCCACTCTATCCAATAACTTTTGGGGCCAGTCAATCAACTGTAATTTAGGACAGGAAGAGCAAACTGATTTATACCTTGGACTTTGTTCCTAGATGTCAACGCTGCTTTCAATATTAATTTAAGTCTTCTAAAATATTCCTTACTGAGTTGTATTCGCATTTGTTCATGTTTTATTGTTGATCCTTCATCATTTTCCAAATATTTATACACTCCTGCTTGCTCAAGTTCTTTTATATCACATTCTTGTCCCAAACCAAATTTTTTTTGGTGCTGCAGCTTTCCTGCTTTAATGGTTGCTTTTGCACATTTATCAAGACCAATTGACATTTTTATATCATCTGAAAACATTTTCAGTACTTGCAGTTGTGCTTTAATTTCCTCATCTGATGAGCTATACAGTTTTAAATCGACAAAGAGAAGATGAGAGGTCTTTATACTTTGTTGCTTTCTGAGAGCCAAATTATAGCTATAACCTAATCTGTTAAGCCGACAGCTTAATGGGTTAAGGGCAAGGCAAAAGAGCAGCGGTGACAGAGAGTCACCCTGGAATATCCCCCTTTAGATTTTTATCCTTGGAATAATAATTTGTCCTTTATCATGGCTTAACTGCAGAGAGGTTTGCCACTGTTTCATGGTCACTCTGATGTAGTTTGTCAGTGTAGTGTGTATCTTATAAATATTAAGCACTCTTTTATCCATGAATGCGAGGTACTGTCAAATGCTTTTTTGTAGTCTATCCATGCCATACTTAGATTCTTCCCCTTTTTACAGTTTTCCACTATGGCTTTATTTACTACATGGATGGTTTAATTCCGCACAAGACTATTATGTGTGAGTATATTCATTTATTTGTTATTTGTGCTCAGGAGCATGGACATAGCCAGGATATATAGAGCTGTGTGTCAGTTCGCCAGTTTCTAAAATACAGTCACACTCTTTCACAAGTGTAAGCATCTCCAACTCAAGACAGCAAATGTTTCTGGACAATATAACTTGACCCTAACAAAACCGCAAATCAAGCATTCTGGATAATGACCATTTAACAAAATATGCAACCATAAACCATAATAAATATGCTGGTTACTAAATTACATTCTAGCCTATTCCATTGCATAGAATAAATAAATAATTTTTAAAAATGCATCCTGTGGTTTACATGTTATATGCCAGGCTACTCCTATATAGTTTGAGGAACTATGGCAG
The DNA here is from genome assembly GCF_019279795.1 of Protopterus annectens. Lineage (NCBI taxonomy): Eukaryota > Metazoa > Chordata > Ceratodontiformes > Protopteridae > Protopterus > Protopterus annectens. Next base: position 1,751,763,094 of record NC_056726.1, on the reverse strand, counting down.
AGTAGTTGTGTTCTGAGGAGTTGAACTCATGCTATTATAGGGAAAGTATAACTATGTACTTCTATGATATTATGTTAGAAACTATAATGCTTTTTGGATGAACAAGATTGTTGCAGAATCACTGTAGCAGTAGAACACTAATGCCTTGACATGTTACTAAGCTCACTTTGAAATTATCTTTGTTTTTTGGTTTAATTTTACTTTCAAAAAAAAAAAATATGAATTAACAAGACATAAAGGATTATCCAGATCTCCTGTTATGCTGCTTATACATAAGTGGACTGTAACAGCATGAATGTGACTATGTGAAAAAAAATAACAAAATGCTTCCTCACATAACAAACAGCTGTTCACGAAGAAAACAATAGTCTGAACAAATTAATCAATTACTGATACATAGTTACAGGAAGGCACATTCTATGCATAACTGCCTCTGATGGACAGAGGTCAGCATTCAGTAAATTAATCGCCAACTAACACCCCCCACATGACCCTTAGCTGCCTCTTTACTAACATACCCCACCATATAGGCATCCAAGGATCTTAGAGACAAAACAAGGCTGCGTTGCGCGGCTAGGTTTATAAAGACCCCGGTGGTCGTTAGCCTATTATAGACTTCTGAACTTATGAACCTATGAAGTAATAGACGAGTGTAGTCAATATTAAACTTTTTATCCCTTATTTATCCAAGTTTACAAGAAATTACAAGGAGTATGCATTAAGAATAGTAGGTAAAAGAAACTTCTAGTGTGTGTGTGTGTGTGTGTGTGTGTGTGTGTGTGTGTGTGTGTGTGTGTGTGTGTGTGTGTGTTTTTTTAGTCCCGTACATTATATATTGTGTCCAAAAAATCTGCATCCAAAGTAGATATAACAAGCATCAATACTATTATTACATGAAAAATTGTCATAAAGCCAAAATCCGAGCCATTTGAATCATGACCATATGAATATAAACATAATTTTGGCAATTCAACATTATGATTTAGGTAACTTCCACTAAGTCAATATGAATTTCATCAGAACACTCAATTAATGCATAACATGTTTTTATATAGAGACTGAGGAAAGTATATATTTTTTTTATTCATTCAAGCAAATGACAAGCCCCTCCCCCAACACTCATCTATGTATATCAAGTCTAACCTTCATATAATCATTTTGCAATACAGAGATAGAATGGACGATGCAAAGTATTTCAATATTTTGCACTAGAAAATGCTTGTGTTTATTTTTGTATCTGCCAACCAGATAGAAAACAGCACAGAAATACTTGTTTCAGGGGTGGCTAAGTTTTTTTGTCTAAAAGTCTTCGATAAAGGCTACCAAATGCAAGTGGAGGTTTGGGTCACATACAGTTCATCTGAGCTCACTGTTATATGTTTTGTACTATCTAACTTAGCCTACTGGAAATATTTATTTTCAGGTGACATTTTCTTTTGTCTTTTGGACTAGGTGTCATAGCTGTCTGTTCACCTCTACATGTCTTTTTGAAGTGCAAAAAATCTTATTGGTCTGGTTTGCTGGAAGACTTCTTTTATTGTTTTGTTCTTTCTTTGTACATTCTGTATAACCCAGTTTTCAAAGGAAATATTCTGCAGTTGCTCATTTGCTGTGGTACTAAGGAATTTACAAACTAGTGTGTGTGTGTGTGTGTGTGTGTGTGTGTGTGTGTGTGTGTGTGTGTGTGTGTGTTCTGTGTAATTGTGTAGAAAAATGTGTGCATGTTAAAGGAAAGTTCACTGACTATTCATTAAATAATTGTGAAGATGCATGCACCTTTGTATCTTCATTTCACTGACTGCATTTATCATATAATTGATTAATATGAACCTCTTTATTTACAGTTTCTGATGAAAGAAGAAGTCAGATACAGAAAAACAAAATACTGTTTTTTTTCCCTGTAGAGTGATTTAAGTTAGTTTCTCATACTGTACTCTGTAATACTAGTTACAACCAATTCCAAAGTTACGGGAAACAAACTATTTGTTTTGAGAGAACATTTCAGAGTAAAAGAGTCATTTTGGCAAAGCAGACCCTTCGGGTCATTTTGCTTCACTGGGAGTAATGAACTGCCTTTTGATGACCTGAACGTAGAACAGGATTACTTCTGCACACAGTTAGACTTTGTAAATTACAGAAACTCATGCACACACATCTGCATCAGCTTCCACTGACCTGTGATTACTGCTGCTGTGGAGTTGTTCAGGAATGTTTCATTTAAGGTTTACAATTTTGCATTATTTCTTTTCTTTTGTTGTTATTTATTGCAATTTGTTTTAGCTTAAATTTACTTAGCTTTACATTTGTTTTATTTTGTTTTTTTCTTGGAGTTTTAAAAGTAAATGGTTAGACAAGTTAGCAACTATTTATTTTCTATGTCCTGCCTGAATACAAAAAGATTAAGTCCAGGTGATCTGTGGGAGGAACTAAAAAGTAGCATTTACTATCTAAGGTAAGCAGAACAGGAAAAGGTTACAATCTTTTAACGCCACCACTGATTTGTGAATGCTTCTGTTGTGAGACTAATTTACTCAACCACCCTTTCTCTGTTGTACTACTAAACTCAGTTGTTCTTGATTGGCACACCTGTGTTTCACATTTGACTTTGGACACTCCCCCAGTCCACTGTTGTCTGCTCAAACCAGTGAGTACTACAAGTTCATACTGGAAAGGTCATTGCCTTAGATTGTTAAAACTTAAGGTTGACACCTTCTGCTGCAGCTGAAATGGGAGAGGAACCATTCATATCTCCGCCCATCCCACCCCCTTCCCTACCATCTCCACCCCACACCCATTTTTTTGACATAAGTTGTCACATCAGGGGAGGCAGGATGGCTTATTTTTTCCTGATCACATCACAGTAATGATCCTTTTATTAAAAAAAAAAACAGTTCAGAGTCTTAATTAAAAAAAAAAACACAGTTATTCTGTTTGTTTTGTTAAACAGAATACCGGAGTGTACAGTGTTTTCCAGATTACTGGGCAATTGTTCTGATTTCAGGATAGTCTGGAAACATCTAAATAGGTGGCAAGGCTATTAAAACTTAATTTACCCTCTCTTTCATATCTTCCCACTGCTCAATACACACTGTACTACCTAGAATGTTAATCCATTGTTGTCCATCCTACTTTTAGAAGCCTACAAAGCACATCTCAGGAATCATCTTGGGATTACTATTTCTGTTTTACCCCTCATGAGAGTAAGAGCAAAGGGACATTATTTTCTAGCCCTCGTAGAGACTGCCAATAACTGAGAAGTCTGAAAACTGGCTTCTTAGCAACGAGTTTGGGATTAGTGATACCGCTTTTCTCCTGGTGAAAATTGTTTCTTAGGAGCCAGCCTGGGACTAGTGCTACTGCTTTGCAGCCTGGGACTAGTGCTACTGCTTTGCTCCTGGTGAAAACTGTTTCTTAGGAGCCAGCCTGGGACTAGTGCTACTGCTTTGCTCCTAGTGAGAGAAGGAGCAGGAGAACATTGATCCCTGATGCTTGTCAGTGTGTATGTAACTTATGGTTTACCTGACTGGTATGGTTTTGGACCATTATGCACCTTAGCTCTCTTGTACTGAGCTTCTGTACATAATTTGAGGGCATCTACCAGAAGGTACAACAAACCTGTAGACTTGCACAGCATTGGGACATGACTGCTGATCACCAAGGATCCTGTTACCTGCTTCTCAAGAACCAGCTTGGATTAATGCCACTGTTTTAATTCTGCTGAGAGAAGGAGCAAATGGGCATTGATTCCTGGCTAAGCGTACCTGTGGTGGGACCAGCACTAGTATTTGTCAGGTAGTGGCCAGTAGGCAAATCACCAGTATTTATCATTCTTGACCTAATTCTGTCTTATCACTTAGCTAGATTAGCCACCTGCTAAAATAACTTCAAAATATCACCCTAAACACTTCAGCCACAAATTTTCAGGGTCTTCAATAGCAGTTTCCCTCAGCCCCTGAGTACGATGACTAGTCCTTTTTCTCCACTCTCTGGCAACATGGTTCAGCAGTCTGCTCTCACCACATCTGTGGCCAGTCTGTTTTCTTTGGGTGTTCTAAGTCCACTTAGCAACTACCTTATGTTTACTGACTGTTCACAGTTTCTACTGATTAATTATATAACCGGGGAGAGTAAATTATTTAAGAAAAAAGGAGGCCAACCTCTTGCATCAACCCACTTTTGGTAAGCATTACACATCCACAAAACACCATTAAGCCCATACATTTTGCTGAGGGTGTAAAGAAAACTTTGCTAACACCTCCTAGAACACTGTCTAAAAGACCTTGGTCTTCATCCCACTGGTAACATTTATTCCTTCTACATGCATACACACACACACACACACACACACACACACACACACACACACACACACACACACACACACACACACACACACACACACACACACACATACACGCACACACACACACACACACACACACACACACACACACACACACACACACACACACACACACACACACACACACACACACACACACACACACACACACACTGCAAACCCACACAGCTCACCCAAGAGACATCAGGTATGCAGGGTTAAGCTCATAAGGCCCCCAAGTCTGCATCCACACAAAGAAATGCTTTATTCATAGGGGACTTTGTAGTTAGGCTTACAGGCTTTATACTCACCAGACCAGACCAGAAAATAACAGGGTGACTCCAAGCTACTTATCCAGTACAAAGACCTGTGATTTTACAAAGAGCCTAAGGACCCTTTATCCAGACAAACATGGCTATGACCTAATGGTCGCCTGTGTGGGAGTGAATGGTCTGAGGTGCTCCAACCACAAAGACATACAGAAAGACATGATGGAACGTATAATGCATGCGTTAGAGGCTTGAAAGACACATGTGTAGATACTAAAACAAGGTGATTGTCTATAACAATTGTCTAAGAAATTGGCATCATTCTGAGGGGATCTAGCATGTGTCAGCCTACAATCAGATGGTATGCAAGACTTCTTTTTTTACCAGTGATAGCTTATACCCCTCATGCTAGGGCATTTGCATACTGGCTAAAGCCTTCACTGCTCCCACAGTGCCTTTTTGGGCAGAGTCTTCCTAATGGATATTCCTACATAGCAAACACAGACCCAAATTTGAAAAACTTCATGGTGGCACTTACTTAATTCTAAGAGTCTAAATAGAAAGATGCCAGAAAGTGAGTTTTTCCTGCAACTTGAACACATTTATATCTGTGTGGTTACTGAGACATGGTTTCAGTATAGTGACACCACTTCCTCTACACCAGGGTTTAGCATCTTTCATGCCTTCAGACCCTTAGGTAACTTCATGGGTGCCTCTGTACTTGTCAGAAGCACTATCATCTCAAGTCATATTACATAAGACCCTCACTTGCAGCTTACACAGATCCAAATTACCTTCAAAAATCCAACTATTATTTTATTGCCAGCTGCAGATCTCCATCAATGTCTGCCAACGATCATGGAAATTACATTAAATAGCATTGATGAGTTACATATCAAACCAAATACCTTTTATTCTCAGGGACTTCAATTACACAAGCATTGACTGGCACACTTACTCCTTTAAAACTAGATATGTTTTCAGCATTTCCTGCACTTTGTTAATAACAGTACACTGAAATAAAATGTAAAACTACCCACTAGAGGCTGCAATGTCCTTGACCTGGTCCTTACCAACTTAGTCCACACTATACACTACCATGGATCTTATCATCCCCAGCTCAATATGATCACAAATCAGCTACCTTAATGGTGCTACCCCATCACTACCAAAAGAGAACATCTTTAAAGACCTTTCCAATACAAAATTACTTCATCTTCTAGATGACCTACTCAAAATTCCAAACAAAACCCCCTGAAAATGGACCCAAGTGAGAGGGCTGTCACACTCACCTCTAGTTATCAGCATCTAAACAGCTGTCTAGAACTATTATCAGCATCTAAACAACTGTCTAGAACTATCTGTACCAATCTGCTCCACCCTAACTATAATGGTAAATTCGGAACTAAACCTCTCTGTCAGACCTCTAATATTAATAACTGCTTAGCAGATGAAGGAAAACAATGAAATGTTGTAAGAAATCCCCATAACCTTACTTCAATATAATACTGAAATATGCCAGCAAGGAACTTAAGAGGCCTATTAGAAAAATGTCAAGCACAGTAGGAACTTAAGGTCAGTACAGATCAGAGGCATAGCTAGAGTAGGGCAAATAGGGCAACTGTCCCATGCACAAAATGTTAGGGGGTACAATCGTTATATTCCAATCATTTGTCAATGCATACTGACATTTAAATGCCGACACTGGATCTGCTCTCAGTACTGAAGTCTGTAGTACTCCTTGTGTGCCATAAACTCTAGCAGCTGTCTAAAAGGAAAACTTAGGGCTCCTCATCTTAAAGTTGAGGGGGGTGCAATATAGCTAGCTACACCTCTTCTGCAGATACCGAAGAAAAGTGGGAAAAGTTTTGAAATGATTTATTGTGGTCTCATTTTTTTTATATCACAAAAACCTGGCATTTTAATAGGGGTGTGCAAACTTTTTATATCCACTGTGTGTGTGTGTGTGTGTCTGTGTGTGTGTGTGTGTATAAATGTAATATATATATATATATATATATATATATATATATATATATGTGTATATATATATATATATATATATATATATATATATATATATATATGTATATATATATATATATATATATATATATATATATATATATATATATATATATATATATATATATACAGAGCATAATTTGGAAAAAGAAATCAGACCATCCAGAAAAAAAAAAAAAAAAAACACATGCAGATACAATAAGAATATGCAGACTCTATACAGTCTGAGTACTGGATCCTGAAAGTGAAATGCTGAGAATGTACCATTGAGACATTCTTACATGTAATTCTAAATCTTACACAGTAACTTTGTATTTGTAACATTTTTGCACTTTTCTACATCCTTTAAATTTAAGTGGCTGAGTAGCTCTTTTGTTCATTTCATTGCTGTCCCTCTTGGTAACTCATTACATGCAGTGAGGCCCTTTCTTGATGTGTTAGTCACTGCATTAGGCAGAAACAGTTGAAGACCAGCAAGTTCCTGGGCCTTAAGTATAAAATAGTTGCTTAGCTTACTTTCCAAAGTCTATGAGGAAGTCTGTTGCAGCTTTTCCTGTAAGTAGTGTTGATTTCCAGCATAGAATATTAGAACATCGTTAATGAATAAAGAAGTTTCCACTTCAAACTGGTATAATACAGAATGCAAATAGAAAAGGAAGCTATATATAATATGATCATCATTTTCTATTTAATTAGCTTTCAACATATATTTTTAAAGCCATGTGTCATGAACTGTTGGAATGATATTGCCATAACATAGTTAATGTTTACCTTACATGTGGTGTTATATATATTTTTATTTATCATGGCTTCTGTATCTGTTGATTCAGCCACCCTTGGATGAGCTTTCTTTCTCTGTTTCTTTTCCACACAGCAGCAGAAATGAGCAATGGTAAACCTCAGTGTAAATAGATGGAGTTCCTGTAAAGGGTACAGCCAATGTATATGAAATGATAAAAGGCAAACATGCATAGAGTACAAATAGGTAACATTGTTGTTTCTTCTTATGTATTTTCATTCTTGCAAATTAAGGCTTTCTAAAATGTCCAGAGAGCTTGCAGATTTTGTTTTCTTTCTTAGCTCCACTCCAATATGTGTTTAAGACTGCACCATTTAAGACAGATAAGTGAATATCTTCATCTGGGTACTAACCGGCTTTAACGTTTACCCCTTATGTTTAAAGAATACCTCTCCACCCCAACCCCCACTCTCCTTTCCAGTTAGGGAGAGCTCGTTAGTGTTACCTGTTTTTTATCCTAACCTCTTGAATAAGTACAATGTAATCAGAAGCTATGGTATTTCATAACTCTTAGCATCCATCTTCAAACAATGTATATTTAAAGAAAGGCACTTCATAGAAATGTGTGTAATACCTCTGTTAACAGATATAAATCTAATGAACACAAAAATCATAGGAGTTAAATGCAGGAATGGGCCACTCCTGGTCCCAATCCCAAGCTCACCAAAAATATGACAAACTGTTAAGCAAGTCTCTATCCTATAGGGTAAGATAAGACAAAAAATAGTTCTGCTTGCCACTGCAGGTGCCAATTTCAATCACTCAGGAATGGTCGTGCTACTGGAAGCAGCCAATAAAGCCTGTTGATGGAAGATCATCATTAGCAGGAGATTGATATCAAATACATGCCTGTGAACCACCTCTTTGCAAACATATTTACCCTTATTATGGTTAATGCTATTTTCCTTATTATAATTCTTTGCAGCAAAAAGTTATACATTTTATATTGCCTCTGTGACCATATTGCATGTCTATACATCACCCTGGAGGTGCCCGGTTGTTTTCTGCACTCAACAGTAAGCCAATATTTCATTCTGTCCTCTTTTCCTTTGTCAGTTTCACTAAAACAATTGGAGGTTAGTACTTGAAAGACTTTTCTTGATGCAGGTTTCCTTGCAGGTTCATAGGCAGGCACTAGGCAATCAGTCTACAGACCATTTCAGGCCTAACCAAAAAACCGTATTCAAAAGTCGACACTAGCTTCAAGGGGGGCAAGATAAGATAGGCCTGTGGATAATTTCAGGCTGCCCATCCAATTATTTTGGTTGATCTTGAAGGTGACAAGGGTGCTACTCTGCTTGATATGTAGTAGAAGTTTGTTCCACAACAGAGAAATACTTTGGGAGATGAATCAATCATGGCAATGTGTCTTAGTCATCTGTTGATGAAAGTTTAGTTCCTTTAACTGAGTATTTGAGATATCATTAGTTCTACAACAGAGTTGGAGGTCAAATAGGGTTGGATCTTTCCTAACTGAAAAGACTAGGCCCAGATCTGTACATAGGAGTCTGTAAGAGATTAAGTACAGAGAAAGGGCTGACAGTCCATCATAAGTAAGATTTTTGAGACCACTTATCGTTTTTGTTATGAATCTCTGAGGTCTCTTAGGGTCTGTGATATGTTTAGACAAATACATGCCAAAAAGTGCATTATGTTCAGTAATGGATCTGATAAGATACAAGTAAAGGGGAAATGAAAACTGCTTTGGATCTAGTGGAGATGTCTTTGGAAATTTCGAACTACTGTGGAGACATGATGGTAAAATGATAAGTAATTATCAACAAGTGAGCCTTGTTAAATATCAAAAAGTCAAGTAAGTAAGGTTGCACTGAGATTTTGAACTTGACTCTTTGGATTCAAAGTCCAAAATGTTAACGATTACATGATGTAAACAGATGAATCCCTACTGGCAGCTTCATATACCTCCTAATGTATCCAAAAGTCACTTCTCATGAAATTCTTTAGTTCATTAATTTCATTAGGCAAAATCACTTTTGATTGTTCAGGGGTGTACTGCTCAAGTACATTATTCTAATGAAATGTTCACACAGCTGCCTTCCTTATGTAGCACTACAAACATGTCCTCTCATGAAGAATCAATGTATTAGAGCTCTACAGTACATTTGTCCAGGTTCCAGTCTATTAGTTGGCCCTGATTCTCAGTAATTATTTTGTCAATGGTTAAAGTAATTGTATTCAGGTTCTCATACTTTAGGTTCAGAGAAAATTAAATTAGCTGCAGGCATTTTATGTATCTTTTGTTTTCACTAAAGAAGTTCATGAGGAGTGTCCTTTGGGAGTACAATAGGAGGTGGATGAAGATGTCAGCAGGAAAGCAGTTTCCATAGCAGCAGCTATTACCATAATAATGTTGGAATGTGCCATTGTCCAATAGCAGTGACTTTATCTGTTGTCTTCTACAGTGATGTTTACAACTCTGCAGCTCAGTCATGGACTAGAATTTTAGTTTTAATGGTTCTTGCTTCAGGCTTCAGAAGGTTCTTCTGAGAATAGATCCCTCTGTGGTGTAAAATTCCCTGTTTAGAAGTTACTTAGAAATATTGAAGACTAATTTGTTATGGCCTAATTTAATAAGGTAAACACAGAAAACATAAAACGTGAGTTGCACAGTCAAGTAAATCATGTTGCTGTACATGGATGGCCTTACAATAAATATCTTTGTTGCACAAAGAAATCATTATTTGCTTTACCATATCTTTTCTATGTTATGAAATTGCTGCATGCTGTGCTGTTGCTGGTATATTTATTTGTATTTTGCAGGTGTGCTTACTCTATTTGCTTAATGTATTACTGTTCTGTCAAGAATAACCCGTATGTTTATTAAGAATGAAATATCATACCATAGCATATGCAACAGTTAAATAAATAAATATAGTAAATGAAAATATAATTTATCAACAGAAAAGTATGACAGTGTCAGTATCAGGATAGAAAAGCTGAGTTTTCAGCACAAGTTATCTATCTGACAAAAATATTATTGTTCAATATTATGCTAGGTGAGTGTGGATATGTTATTTAGCAGATTCCAGTTCCTCTCCTATCTAAAACCTTAGTCTCAGTGGTTCAATAGGTAATACACTCATGTTTGGTGCTGGAAGACCAGAAGGCTATGGGTTCTATTACCACTTCAGGTGATTAAATTGCTGGCACTGTCATGCAGCATTAGGGGGTGCTACACTCCTTAGTGCGTTGTCCTTCAGATGAGATGCCAAACCAAGGTCCCATCTGTTTGAGTTGGTGGGAGTCCAGGTGGATGTAAAAGATCAGATCCTACAGCATCTATTGAAAGGAGAAGGGTATGTTCTCTGGCCAAATTTCTCCTTGTAATAGAAATATTCCATTGGGTCTCCCCTGAATAGAGGCCACTATCCTAGCAGAACTGACCTGTTCAAGAAAATTATGGCAAAACTCAGGAAGGGTAATTCCCATAAAGACAGAAACTCTCTCATCAAAATAAATGGGAAACTAAGAAGCAAAGCCAACTTTGAGGTTAAGATAGCCTCCCAGGTGAAAGATACCCATAAGGTCTTCTATTGCTATGCCAGAAACCTCAAGGGCACAGCAACGTGCTGAACTGGTGGTTAATGGTGACACATTCATTGAGCCTGACAATACAGAGAACCTGTTAGCAGACAAATTCAGTTCCAACGTTACCCCCTTCTCATCCTGAATCAGCCCCTCAAACATAATCCATCAAACTATATCTATTGAGCATGTGCTGGCTGCACTCAGAACACAGCTTCATTGGGCCCAATAACATTCCAAGATGCCTCCCAAGTAGTCTAAAATATAACTTATCAGGGCCCTGGAGTCATTATTTAACTATAGTTTTAAAACAGGCTTTGTGCCACATGAATGGAGGACTGTGATGGTCACCCCTTTTTGTAAGGGAGGACCTGCAACAGATCCTGGAAACTACAGTCCCATTTTTCTGAATAGTCTTATTTGCAAAGGCATGAAAAGAATTATCATGAAAATTATCAACAAGGACATAGAAGACCTTCAGACATTGGATGCATCCCAGTTTGGCTTTGCCAAAGGAAGCTCCTCCTCATTGAATTTGGACTTCTTTAAAAAGGTCACTAAGGCAATAGATGATGGGAAAATGGTGCATATTGCCTACCTAGATCTGGATAAAGCATTTGATACAATAACTCACTTGGGCTCTGTCAACAAACGTATGGAACTAGGAATAAACTAATTTAAAATACACACTGGATAGCTAGCTGGCTCACTGATAGGACCCAAGAGGTTAGAAGCAGTGAGGCAACCTCCATAAAGAGGTTGGCCACCAGTGGTGTCTGTGATAGGCCCACTCCTGTTTGGCATCTACTTCTCAGATGCTAAAACCAATGTCATAAGCCTTTGGCTAACCAAGTTTGCAAATGATTGCAAACTGGGAGCAGTCATTGTATCCCCCCAAAATAAGAACATCAACCGGAAAGTTCTTATACAGACAAACGCTTGGTGCCAAAGTCATGGCTTAAAACTCAATTAACAAGAAATGCATTATAGCACCTTTTGGGAAGTCCTCCACCCCAGGTAACTTTGTCTCCAATAAAACACACTTAAAAGTTGATTCACTAGTCAGGGGTCTGGGAAATTATGTTCCCTGAATGCTAGGTTACTATCTATACAAGTTCCCAGTCCCCTGACTAGTGAATCAACTTTTAAGTGTGTTTCATTGGAGACAACCTAGCATTCAGGGAACATCTGTCCAATGTAGTAAGAAAAGCCTTCTATATTGCTCAACATATAAGCAAGGGCTTCAAACTGAAAATACAAACCTGCTACTACAATAATCAAATCAAAAATAGCATGCATTTTTATTTGGGGGAAGTGTTTATACTCCTCCCACCAAATCACCAGACTTTTGATTTTCTATTTCCTGTAATAAAAATAATAAATGACATACTATAATTGAAGGACATGAAAAAATGGGAAAGAGAAAGAAGCTGTAAAAATAGTACTTATATGAACTGCTATTTATTGGCATGGAAAAACACACACAGAAAAAAATCATTAACTACTTGTTGGGATACATATTTGTTTATGTGTTTATCACAGTTTGTTGAACAATTTGTCCCTAAAAGCCATTGTCTGGAAGTTGGTGAGAAAGCTCTACTTAATCATATTTAAAAACAAACAAGATGAATACAGACCTGTTTTTTTTGCAAAACATGATTTCTGTTAGCACTACATTTTGACTACATACGTAACTGCACATTTTGTAATTACATGCCAAGTAAAAAAGCTTAATTTGATCAACATTTGATCAGCGCAGCACACTTATTTGCAGAACACACAAATCTCTAACCAATATTAGCAACCAGAGTGTTATCTTCATCACTTTATAGAGTTTTCTGTAGTGATTAGTTGAACTAAAAACTTAGACATTTGTACTATATGTAATAAAAAAGGAAACTATGGCTAAAATGTCTTAATATATTATTTTTTGGATTTAAATGTGTTTTGCACTAAATTTACCAGTCAGCTGAAATTTTCTGTGAAAGGTTTAGTACACAATAGCCTCAAAGTTAATATTGGCTGATAAAGTAATGTTTGTTACAGGATAGAATGTTAGGTTTGACAGCTGCCTTAAAGATGCAAACAGTTTCACAGCATCTTCTCGGTATTCAGAAAGAACCTCAATGCTTGCATTAAGGGATGCAGTAAAAAAGGCCCTGTCTCTGAGATGTGTTATTTTGTGATTCAGAGACACATTAGCTGTAATGAGAAGAGACCTCATTAGTGGTTAACAGGTACATCTCTGAATCATCGTGAAAACGGGTCAGAACTTTCCTGGAGGAGTTAACATATTTCATACACATAAGTACAGTAAAACACACACTTATTTATCCACACACACACACCATATACCGCATACATGTCCCTCTGTTGTTAGAACAACCACAATGTCTCCTTTTTTTCCTGCCATCATAAACGATGGATGATTATAATCTGTCATTAATGCCAGACATTAGAGTTTCACACTGCAGATCCTTCAGTAATGTATGCTAATGCAAAACATGTTAATCTAGCAACTTTATAAGTGGAATAATTACTGTCCCTCCCTGACCCTTTGCCCTCCCATTATTTCTGGCTTTGTCTAGATTTCTTGAGATATGAGGTTGACAGGTATATTTGCGTATGGACCCTGTCCCTCCCTCTTATAACCCACAAACTGTCACAGGCCTTGTATAATGCTCAAGGTTGTTATTATATTAAATAAAAAAAAAAAAACTCCTATATAATTTATCAGTTAGTGGACCCACAAACTCTCACAGTCCTTGCATAATGCTTAAGATAGTTATTATATTAAATTACATTATATATAAAAAACATGCCTTCAAAGTGTCCTAGTATCTTTTTTAATTAAAAAAAAGCAATGAAGATCTTCCTTTCTCCATTGCTTCCTATACACAACACCTGTCACACAGCACTGATGTTCTGTGTAAATGTGGGAAACAAAGTACCATGCGCATGCGCAGTACATCAAAAAAAGCAGCAGGATCTCCAAGAAAAGCAGAAGAACACCACGGAGTCATTATACAATGACATCATTTAAGAAAAGTAAGTAATTTTTTGCTTAAATAATGTCATTGTATAATAGCAATAACCATCTCTGTGGTGTGGTTTATTGAAGATTTACCCACTGTTGTCTTTGCTTAATCATGAGGGTGAAGAGTGGACAATATACATTTAGCCTTACAGTTTAAACATTTTTACCCCTTTGAGTTTCAGGCACTATTTTTTGGTATTTTGGTATCTCTGTGTTCTGATGCTCATGGTTCTGCAGTGGAATCCTTTTGGAAATATTAACAAAGAAAGTTGAAAGAAAAAGAGGATGTGAATTGACATATTTTTCTGAGATGAATTATAAGATTGTCAGTTTGCATGGAGTATAATTCGGCATTTCTGCCTAAAATAAGGTAATAGCTGTGTAAAGTATAGCATGAGCACTTCAGATGTAGTTTAGCAAATGTGGAATAGATTGATCTCAAGGATAAATATGTATTTGCAAATGGTCACTAGTTCTACAAAGTATTTGGGGAGGTAGAGCACTAAATAATAATGGCATATACTGTATAATTACAATTAACGTAGCATAATTTAATTTTTTATTTTTATTTTAATTTATTTACCAGTTCGATTCTCAGTTAGAGCGTCTTCTGTGTGGCGACATGCATGAATGGGCGTTCCTTCATTGAAGACTGTGCGTTAGGCCCGGCAAGCCAGCACGTAAAACTCTACTGCCAATCATTAGCGGACTGGAGTTCCGCTGTGGCGACCCCTAACCGGGAAAAGCCGAAAGACACAAACAAACCAGGGTAGAACACTGATCAAACAATGAACCATTACAGACTCAGCCCAAGTTACATCATCATGTAACAAAACAATGTTTAGTATACAAATAACAATGGTTTACATTTATTTATTTATTTATTTTTATTTTACATTTGTTAACCCGGGGTGTCTGACTGAGCCAAAAAGGCCCTTTTTCAGCAGAGGCCCGGGGAGAAAAGCTCCACAAAGAAAAATTACAGACACATTTAGTTATTTAGACATGATCAGTATTTACAGGAGACATGTTTTTATAGTGGTATGCGGCACATAAACAGTTACAGTGGAGAGAACAAACAAAATAATTTTAAAAATAAAGGTAATTAATAGATTTGTGGTGTACAGCTGAAATTTGGAACATAGGTAGAATACATACATAGTACACAGGTGCAGTACATACATTGTAGATTAGCCAGTGTTTATGAGTAAGACTGAAAACTATTATCAAGTGCTCTAGATTTTGTATGTATGTGTTATCCGCTTTCACTAGCCTGGGGAGTAATCATGGCACTGCCAACTTTCCTTGAGATGTTGCCTGATGCGATCTTTAAAGGAGGCTTTGGATGAAGTGTTTTGAATGCTTGTAGGGACAGAGTTCCATTTTTTAGCCACTGAACTACTATATAGCGCATCTCCAAAGTTATTGTAGCTGTTGGTGACTTCTAGTAGTAGTTTGCTTGATGATCTAAGAGGCCTTTTGCTGAGTGATGTTGTACTAGGTTTTTGAGGGCAGGACACTTATTGGGGAGGTAAGAGATAGAATGACAGAGGCAGAGCTGATTGTAGGTTAGGAGGTTGGGCAGTTCAAGCCAGTGGAGCTGTCTCAAAGCAGTACAGTGATGAGTTCTATGTGAGGAATTTGCAGCAAAGTGGGCAATTCTGTTATAGCAGGCTTCCATTTTGCTTAGTTCAGTTTTGTTGAGATTAGTCAGAATGGGAGATGCATAGAGTAGGGTGGATAGAAGTTGGGAGCGAGCAATGGCTGATCTTGTGTTGTTGGTAAGAAATGGTTTGATACGGTAGAGCGACCCCAGTTTGGCATGTACTTTTTTAATACTTAAGTTGCGATGACGATCAAATTTTAGGTGGAGTCTATGGTTATTCCCAATAGCTTAGCCTGTGCCACTGGAGCAATTAGAGTAGCATTAGTTGAGTAGGTAGTGAATTGACTGTTAGTGTTTTTGTTAGAACTGGTTATAATCATAAGCTGAGTTTTCTTTGGATTGAGGATAAGTTGAGCTTTGGTAAGGTAGTTTTCAACGTCAGAGAATTCTAGTTGAGTTGTTTGCAGGAGGGTGGGGATGTTTTGTGCAGCACAGATTAAGGTAGTGTCATCTGCATACTGAATTATAGATGCATGCTGTGTGGAGGTATGGAGGTCAATTGTGAAGACTGTGAATAGTAGTGGTCCTAAGATAGAACCCTGTGGGACTCCTATAATTATGGGCAGCTGAGAAGAGAGATAATTTTCCCATTTCACAGCTTGGTACCTGTCAGTTAAGTAGCTTTGGAACCAGATAAGAGTGGAATTTGATAGATGATATTGGTTTAGTTTGTTTGGCAGGATTTGGTGTGAGAATGTGTCAAATGCTTTGGACATATCCAAAAAAAGAGTTGACACTTGTAGGCCTTCATTTTTGAGACGGTTTACTGTGTCTGTGAAGCAGAGGAGGGCTGTAGTGGTACTATGGGCAGGTCTGAAACCATGCTGAGTAGGTGACAGGATGTTGCTGTCTAGGAGATAGTTTAGCATCTGGGTATGGATGCATTTTTCTAGGATTTTGGCTAGGGGGGAGAGTAAAGCAATGGGTCTGTAGTTATTAAGTTCAGTGGAGGTCCCGCCTTTATGTATGGGTGTAACATAGGATATTTTCCAGATTTTGGGCACATAGTTTTCAACAATTGATCTGTTTATGAGAGTGGAGACTGGGACAGCAATAGTATCTGCTGTGAGTTTCAAGAAATAGCTGGGGAGTAGGTCGGCTGCTGTTGATGAGGTTTTTAGTTTGGAGAGCATGCTTTTGATTGAAGTGGTGGAAACTGTTTTGAGGGTAAAGCTTGTATTAGTGTTATTTGTGTTGGGGGGGGATAGTGAGGAAGGAACTGTCCTGTGATACTAAGGATAGAATTGAGTTCACAAAGTGGGAGTTGAATTGTGTTTCAATGGGAACTTTAGTGTCAGGGGTGGTTGGTTTGGGGGTAGCCTTTTGGGTGGATTTTAGTAGCTGGTTTACATTTTTTACAAAATTTTTGCAGGTTGTGTTGATATTTAGTTTGTAATGTTGTGTAGTAGGATTTTTTGTCCAGCCTAATGCATTTTTTTGCACGGTTGCGCCGTTCTTGGTACTTAGTTAGGTTTTGTGTTTCTTTGTTTTTTTGATAGTAAAGCCAGGCAATGTCTCTGGTCTTAAGGATTTGTTTGGTTTCTTTACTGAGCCAGGGGTTTGTAGAGGTTCTAACCTTGATTTTGCGCAATGGAGCGACAGTGTCTAGGTGTTGTAGAAATGTTTTATTGAAATATGCTACAGCCTGGTCAAGTGGGAGGGTTTTTAGGGGGGGTCCAGTCACAGTTACAGAGTAAAGTGTTGAGGACCTCAGGAGAGAATTTTTTGTGTTTCTAGTGGATATATAGTTAGTGGTTTTGCATATGCTTGTTCTACTACGTATAAAGTATATTATGCTGTGGTCACTTAAGGTGTCTGGGAGACTGCCTGTGTGAGGGTACAATGTGGGGTTGTTAGTTAGGACCCAGTCAAGGATGGATTCCTTTTTAGATGTTTTATCACATCTAGTTGGAATTTGGACTAGCTGCTGATAGCCATGGAGATTTATTAGATTACTTGGTGGTTCTGATTTATGAGTATACATAGACAATCTGATAAACATTATATACATATAAGATCTAACAAACCAAATATATGCATAGTCACATAAGTGGACTAGAAAAGGAAGAAAAGAGTTACATGGGAGAAGTAGAAGTGGTGGCAATACCAGTGTTAGTTGCTAGGTTAGGGTGCCTGAGAGAGACTATAGTAAACAAAGTAAAACTAGATTAAAGTAAGTAAGTAAAGTTAGACTACATTAGAACAGTAATGGTGTGGTAAACTGAATCACAGTTTAGGACACGTGACCAACTGTACAGATTTTCACAGAATGTCCAGATTTTTGCCTCATATTTTCAGTCAGTTTCTCATAAAATTTGTGATTTTCTGGCAAATCACTGAGGATCGAAAGTCACTAAATAATAATGCACATTTCATTTTCAGAATTCATATTCTTTAGCAAATGCATGCTAATGCAAATTATGTCATTCTATCAACTTTCTAAGTCTGTAAGATATTTAAAATCGGTCCCTATTTTCGAGCTTTTGTCCTCCCATTGTTTTAGTCTTTGTCCAGATTTCTTGTGCTGAGATATTGAGGGCTGCACACATGACTTAATCAGATGCACCAGAGGTGATGGTATTGCTAGTTACAAGTATTTGTTTATGTGATGTGTCCTTCAGATGGACAGCTGCATTCAAACTGTTTTATTAAGTATTGTTTTAACTGTGGCCTGAACAGAGAATAGTTTGTGTGATCATTAAATCAGGAGGAAGTGATTGCCACAGTTTTGGGGCAATTATTATACAGTTTGGGAGAAGGGGTTTGTATGGAGGGACTAGATCTGGATTGACTTCTTAGATTATAAGTTTGAATGGTAGTAAGAAGTTTGAAAGAAAGAAGGAAAGTGATATCAAGTTTCAGTATTTTGAAAAGTTAGGAACCAAGAAGAAGATTTGATCTGCTCTATATTGAAAGCCATTTAACCTTTGACATAGTAAGGCAGTGGTGTTCATTCCATGGTGAGTTAGTTATGATTCAACATATTTTATTGGAGAGGGTCTGAAGGGTGGCAGTGTTTTTGACAGAGGCCAATGCAAACAAGAAAGACTTTACTCAAGTTGGCAAGGAGGATGCCTTTTCCTAAAGCAGTACTTGCTGGATGTCAGAGTAACTGAGCTATTTTGTTGGCCCAGAAGAGTAGACTATTGATCTTGATTCTAAACATTTCTATGTGCTCATAGAAGTTTAGTGATTGACCTAGCCAGATCTCCAAATATCTAAAGAAGATGTTGAATTTAGTGGGATTGTTATCACAAACAAGGATTTTCAAAGGCCTGGGGGATTTTGATACTCTTTTATTGGTGCCAAATAACATGGACTTTGCTTTGGGGGAACATTGAGTAGTAGTTTATCAGAGTTTAGCAAGTGCTGTACCTGAAGAAGGTTTTTTTTTAAGTTGACTTTCAGTTGTATGATGAGAGGGGTCAGACCTACAGATGACCATATATTCAGCATAAAGAAGTAATAGATGTGGTAGGTCTAGTGGGATTTGTTGGTGAACATTGACAATAGTAGAGATGCTAGAATAGAGCCTTGTGGAACTTTGGAGTGAATGAGGGAAATGTTTGAAAGACTAGGTTCTATCTTTACCTGGAATGAATGGTTTAATAGAAAGCCTTTGAACCATTCAGTGGCATTAGGATTGACCCCAATGTCTTGCAGATGGACAAATAGGACTGGATGGTTGATAATGTCAAAGGCACAAGTTAAGCCAATGAGCAGGGTTCCACTAAGATTTCTTTTATTCATATTAGTTTAAATGTTAACACCCAGGGGTCCATAGAGTAGTCCTGTGCTCCTACCAGCCCAGAATTCACGTGCTTTGATGGTGAGCAGGTGGTATTTTTGTAGTTAAATGGTGAGCAGATTGAATAATATTTTTCAAGGATCTTACCAAAGATATACAGTCAGATGTTTAGACAGAAACAGTTCTTATCAGAATAACGTAGCAACAAACATACCCATAGAATTAGGGATAAAGCAAAAGATAATTAGGAAAAAAGCCCCCAGGTTAGAAATACTTTCTGTAAGTATATGTACAGGTAGCTGAGTTGAAATTAACCAAACTTTGATTTCCCAAAACATAAGACACTAAGGAGCACAATAAGTATCTCTATTTTCTGTAGGAAATCAGTGTCAGTACTGTTTCTAAGTCTGAGCCAGCAGAGATTTCCCCGTTTGGGAGATTTAGTAGTGAAGTTGGTATATAGAAATTTGGGGTGTAACAGGGGGTTGCCCACCTCCCACACACAGGGAAGAAATGGAGAGACTTGACCTCCTCATAACATGATTGTAGTTTAACCCTTTACCTTTTGGAGTTTCAGGCACTTGTTTTTGATGTTTTGGTACCTCTGTGTTCTGACATTTCAGGATCCACAGTGGAATCCTTTTGTTACTTTTATTTCAGAAAATTTAATTTGGTATGTATATGTACAGGTGGCTGAATTGAAATTCCCAAGCATCAATTAGCCAAAACACAAGACACCAAGGAACACAGTTATGATCTGTTTTCTGTAGGTAATCACTGCTGGTGTATTTATAAATATGTGTCAACAGGGATTGCATCTTTTAGGAGATTTCTCCTTCTTTGAGTTAGTGCAAACAGTAAAGTTTGTATATGTAAGTTCAGGGTGTGACAGTGCCCCCCCGACACACTCACATTGGGTAGATACAGGGAGACTTGCCCTCCTGGAAAAATGCTTGTACCTTAATGTTTACCCTTTTGCATTTCAGGCACTAGGTTTTGGTGTTTTGATACCTCAGAGTTCTGACTTTCAGGGTTCCACAGTGGACCACTTTTGGTACCACTTGTGATTATATGGGCAAGTGCCAGCATAGCCAGCTGGAGTTTTGTGAAGAATGATATGTCCTTTGAATATCAAACTGGTTTATACAAGATGCTTGTGTTATAAATGTATTAGAACAGTATGTAATTTGTATATCAAACTGACTTTATACAGATGCTTGTGCTGAAAATGTATTTGTGAGGTTTGCTTTTGTTAAAATGTATCAACAGTGCACCCTGCTGAAATGAAAAGAAATGTACGTATATTATTGCAACTGAATTAAATGTATATGTTTTAATAGAGGACATTGGGATAGCAAAGGTTAACTTTAAGAAAAATAAGGGAAATGTAAATAAGCTGTTAAACCATTAAAACAGCACCCACAGTGCTGAATAGGACTGGAGATGCTGGGTCTGGGAAAGAGCCTTTCTTCATTAGCTCAATGAAAAGAGGGGAGGTGCCAGGCACTGCCATAAACATTTGAATGTATATTGTGGCCATCTGTGCTAAATTCCTGTCTCAGCTTCAAAGGGGAATACTGTGAGAACCTAGAGTCAGGTGACCAGATTAGGTAATTCTGCCTACCCTCTTGGAAATTATATTTTAGATATTACAACGAGAAATCTCAGAGTAGTTTGTTTGGGAAGCCTGACTAGAAAGACCCTCACCCACAACATCTCGCCTTGTGTTAGTAAGTAACTTAACTAGGGAACAGTAAAATTCTCTTAGATTCAGTCAGGAATATAGTGAAGCTTACTTCAGAGAGTGTTTTCCTTTATTTGTATGAGTCTGTCCAACAATGTTAATTTCAATACATTCTGTGATTTGAACTTTGTGGTTTACTGAAAATATATATTCAGTATTTTCATGCTCTTTTTTATTATTATTAAACATATTTAAATTTTTATTGTGGCTGGTCCTTGTAGAAAGTATTTAACCTTTGAGAGTACTTATATTTATTTGTTGACACTATGTGGGCCACTCTAGAAGGCCTAGCAATCGGGTTCCTATCAGAAGACCAAAGACGCATTTTGTCGAATGCGTCTTGGTCGAACTTCAAATGTCGAAAATGCAAAATGACGAAGTGGCATATAAGTGAATTCTTTCCCTGGGAAAGAAGTCGCTTGGCCACTTCTATCACTTTGCCATTTCAGCACTGTAGTGTGATATCGCAGTTGGTATATTTAAGTAGGGGGGGTGGGGAGCACAGCCCCTCTTGTCAAGGGGTTTGTGGGTGAAGCCCCCCACTTTATGTAATGTTTGAATGTGTTTTTTTTTTTTTGGGAACAGCGATTTTTTTCCCTGGGGGAAAAAATCACTGTTCTGGTAGTTCGATGGGTTGTGAATTTGAAATTTTGAGTTCAATATAACAACGTTCAATCATTTGATCATTCGTTGTTGTAATATAAACCCTAGCAATCTTGGAGAACTACTACCATTTGTATTAGTATTAATATTACACAGTATAATTGGACACCCTTTGTTAATGGCCTTAGAGTAGCTGATTGGGGAGTGTCTGTTGGTGGTGATAACTACCTTATAGTCTGGGCAGAAGAGGGCATAGCTAGTAAACCTGTACCAGCCTTTCCCAGGTGTGCGGATGTGTGCACACATCAAATCTCTCAGTGTGTGTATGTCAGCTACTTGGGGCAGGGACATGAAGCATTGGGTTCACAGAGAGGATGCTGCAGGACTTGGCTAGGACACTCAGCTGTAGACCTAACCCTACAGCTGTACCAGACCAGTGGGAAGTCTTACTGGAGACCTGAAGGGAGACAGATATAGACCATACCTCTCAACCTCTTAGAGTAAGAAATCTGGACAAGGCCATTAATAAAAGTGGGGCAAAGAACCACAGATAGGGACAATTTTAAATATTGTTTTTGCAATCTTAGAAAGTTGATAGAATAACAGGTTTTGCACTAGCATGAATTTTCTGAAGGGTATGACATCTGAAACCCAAATGTCTTTCATACGTTTCTAACTTCTATCTTCAATGATTTGCCACTAATTTGCCAGAAAACTACTATTTTATAAAAAATGGACCAAAATATAAGGCAAAAATCTGGACATTCTGCGAAAATCTGTACAGTTGAGAGGTATGAGAGACATCCAGACCCCGGGCTGAGTGTGTTCCCTGTGTGCTCCTAAGTGAAATTGTGCTTGATGCAGAGAGGTCTGCATCTGAAAATACTGAGTGCATCCATTTGTATTCCAAGTGCATGCCCCTCTCCAGTGTCAGTGGAGAGGATTCAGGCTCCTTGATTACTACCCCATTGCGGGGTCAACACATATTGGTAGTCATCATATATTGTTAGCAGTGGTGTGCATAACACTACTAACCAAGAAAGCTGAAAGAAAGAGAGGATGAGAATTAACATGTATTTTCTGAAATCAAAGAAGCCTAGAAATGTAAGGATTATCAGTTTGTATGTAGTATATTCTCCTTTTCTCAAGAAAATTTCCAATTTTAGGAGAGACAGAGCAAAATGTTGAACCAAAATGAAGGACATCGCTAAAAATTAGGGACAGTTCAGAGGGGTGATAGGGCAATTGTGATTTGGTTCTAGACTGAGTATTCCTGATGAAATGTTATGTAGGAGGAAGGAGTAGAGGGCACAAGGGTTCTACCAGTTAATGCAGAATGCAGAAAATCAGGAATCCAACAAAGGCATGATAAATAAAAGGGGAGGAGGGGCATAAGTAAGGACTATTATGCTGTAACAAAAGGAGAGTGGGATGCCCAGGTTGATCAAGTCACAAAGTCATTTGTGAAGTACAGAGCTTTATTGGTTATGCTCCAACAAAGGAGAGCGGGATACACAGGTATGTTGGGTCACAATGTCATGGGTGAAGTACAGCACTTTATTGGATATGCTGTAACAAAAGGAGAGTGTAATGCCCAGGTGGATCAGTTCACAATGTTATGGGTGAAGTACAGCACTTTATTGGTGATGCCCCAACAAAGGAGAGTGGTATGCATAGGTAGATCCAGTCACAATGTCAAGGATGAAGTGCAGTACTTTATTGGTTATGCTGTAACAAAAGTAGAGCAGGATGCCCAAGTAGATCTGGTTGCAATGTCATGGATGAAGTACAGCACTCCATGAAAGGGGAGGCGATGTTAGGAACAGGACAGAGACGGTGGAACTGAGATGGATTATCAGAATGAGAGCCACTACAGGGAGAGGCCTTAATGATACAATAATGTATTAAACCCATATTACAGGCTAGAGAATTAACTAAGTAGTGTTTTTCATACATTTTATGTCTAAATGTTTATGCAAGAGTGTTTATTATTATTCTTGTTTCTGATATGTTTTTATATATGGGATTTACTTGCACATGCACTTTTTAATATATATTGTTTGCTTGTGAGTGTTAGGTTTTTAAAGCACTTTGTATATGTAATGAAATGTGGAATTTTATTGGTTGAGAGGTTTTTAAAATGGTGTACCTTGTTTCGTTGGATTGTCTGATGAAGCAGCTTGCTTTCTGTGAAAGCACTTTCTATTAAAATTGTGGAAAATTGTTTTACTTGTGGATGTCATTTACAGCTGTGGTTTGGTCCTTCACATCATTTTAGTGCATTTTAGCTTGTTTTTGCGTTGGACCATTTGTCTGTACTGCCCTTATTGTTGTATTCTACTTTATTTGATGTCACAGCATTATCAGCCTGTATAGGACAGGTTAACAATTTCAAAGCAAATAAATCATCTGTTTACTAGGAAATTACTGCTCAGCAGAGATTTTAAAAAGAAAACCAAAGTCTCACTCTATGTTTAAAGAGGTGAGAGTTCCACAGACTTGGAGAAGCAATGTTTAAGACTCTGTTTCCACACTATTATGTGGATCTGCGAGTATTTACATAGTGCTTATATACAGACTTAAGTGATCTTGGAAGCTAGGAACAGGAGCAAATTCCAATAAATGCTGGCAGCCATTTATTTTATTTTTCATTTTTTTGTAATAATTAATTTTGCAGCAATTGTTTCACTGTAACCACTGCTACCCTGCTGCATATGGCCACTAATCTGCTTAAGGCATGTTTGGACAATATGTTCCAGTTCACACATCCACAGAGTAACCAGGAGAGTAGCTGAAAGTATCTACTCCTAGGTAGGATGTCTAGTTTTTGCATAACTTTTCTCAGGTCATAGTCTTGTTGATCCAGCTGGAATGCAAGTTACTCAATATCCTGCACTGTCTCAGTCCTGCTGCCAATAATAATTTTGGTCTACTGATGAAAAGGTGCAAAATATATACAGCCTTGTTTTTAATTTGGTTGGTTAATAACCAGTTTACTAGAATGCATGCGTACTTCCAAGTAGTAAATATCATCCTGTAGTTTCATCTCATAAGTTCATAGGTTCACAGGTGTGTTCTACACTAATGACCACTAGGGCCTTTTTACATCTAGCCATACATCCCAAATCTCTGACAAGTTCTGGTACCCTTGATATGTGTAAGTAGGGGCTTGAGAGATGAAACATTTTCAAGCAGGGACCTGAGGGATGAACCATTTACAGACCGCTGTGTCCATTAGAGACATAGGTGCAAAACCAGGGATGAATTTCTGGTTTCCAAACCAGTTGTCCAAGTTACACTTGAATTGGTTTAGGGAGGAACCTGCTTCACATGGATGGGCAGCCTGTTCCAGAGAAGGGGTGATCTCTGGGATACATACCTGTCTCTCCAGCTGGTCCCATTTATATCATGGGCAAGGTTTAAGTCTTTAGAACAGGTAGCTGGTGTTGTTTGTTTTGCAGACATGCAAGAGGTCCACTAGGGTGGGGTCTGACAATATCTTGTATGTCAAACATAGATCTCCCCTCAACAGCCTGTAGGAGACAGAATACAGGATAGGACTGTGAGGCGGTCTGCAAAGGATATGTTACTTATGCCCTGTATTCTCTTAGTGAGGAACCTCTATGGATGTTCCAGTTGTTGTATGTGCCTGGTTAGGTATATACCAAAGGGAGCATTGTACTCTTTGATAGGCCAAATGAAAGTTGAATACAGAGGAACAATGACCTCCTTGGACCTAGATGCCATACCTTTGTTTATAAGTTGCACAACATAGAATTCATAGGTAAGTACTAGGCTAGCTGCCACTTTTATGGACCATTTTAAGCTTAGACAATTTCTCCTTCAAATATGAGAATCAAACCTTATACCCTCTGTTTGTGAGGTAAACACTTTAACCATACCAACCCCCAAACCCAAATTTAGGTATGTACTTGGCTCACTACTAGACACATGATGGTCAAAGTCTAGATTACTGTCTATGTATGTCTCCAAGTCCCTGACTTCTGGGTCAAGTCCTAGGAGTGTGCTGTCTATATGTTAGTTACTGGGGTGGATGACTTCCTGAAGGATATTATTATGCATTTCTTGGCATTTACTTTTAGTTCATGGCTCTGGCACAAGTTATTTTTCTGGGTCAGCCCCTCTTGGAGAATATTAGTGTCATTAGAGGATTCTATGACTGCTCCTAATTTTCAATCATCTGCAAATTTAGTCAGCCAGAGGCCCTTGACATTGGCCTTAACTTCAGAAAAGTAAATGCCAAAAAATGGGTGGTCCCAGGACCAATTGCTGAAAGACTCTTCTGGTGACTGGTGTCTTTGTAGAGGTGACTCCCCATTATAACTTCTTGGGCCATGTTTGTGAACCTGATGGCTATCCATCAAGTGACATAAGGGTATATACCTATCCTCTTGAGTTTATCAACAATGTCTGAGTGGGGCTTTGTGTCAAATGCCTTGGCCAGGTCAAGGTGGGCAGTATGAACCATTCTGTCTTCATCCATTGTTTGGATGACATTCTCAAAGAAATCCACCAGGTTGAGTAGGCATGACCTGCCCTTGATGAAACCAAATTGGATTGGGTCCAATGTCTGGAGGTTTCCTATGTCATTATTGATTATTTCCATGATAATTCTTTCCATTACTTTGCATATGAGACTAATGAGACTTATGGGTCTGTAGTTTCCAAGATATGTAAATGGCCCACCTTTGTGCAGAGGGATGAATGTTGCTGTTCTTCATTCATGGCACTAAGCCTGTTTGGAACTATGGCTAAATAGCAATTACAGAGACCCTGCTAGGTCATGTTTCTTGCTATTTAGAAGGCACTCTGGGATACTGTCTGGGCCCATCAATGCAATGTTATTGGCCTTAGTGAGAGCATTGAGGACCTGTTACCTAGTAATAGTAGGGTACATACCTCTGAACTGTCCAGATTTTTGCAGAATGTCCAGATTTTTGCCTCGTATTTTTGATCTTTTCTTCATAGAATTTGTGGTTTTCTGGCAAATCACTGAGGATTGAAATTACAGAATAATGACAAATGTTTGTGTTTCAGACTTCATATCCATTAGAAAATTCATCCTAATACATATTTGTTCTTTTGGCAACTTTCTAAGTTTATAACAGCAATATTTAAAATCTGTCCCTATTTTTGATCCTCTGTCCCCCCATTATTTTAGGCTTTGTCCAGATTTATTATGCTAAGAGGCTGAAAGGTACGGCAGGGTGAATTATATTTGATAGTATTTCCTGATAGAAGATTGAAGGGAAGAGTGGGGTAAAGTATGAGGTGAACTTGTCTGCCATTAGGTTTGCTATATTTTCTGGCTCAGTATCATCTAATACCAATGAGCTCTGCACACAATTATGTATTGCCTTTGCAGATGCAGACATAGATAAAGAATGCCTTGTGGTTGTTCTTGGCCTAGGAGGCCAATTTTTCCTCAAATTTAGCTTTGGTAGACTTCTTTTGTCCTCTGAGTTGTTTGCTTAGTGTGATGAGAGTGTTTTTATCCTGCTGTTTGCTGATGAAAGTGCTTTTATCCTGCTAGGAGATACACAACCAGATTCTTGCCATGATTTTCTTCCTTCTGTAATATAGCCTATTTATGTTGTGATTGCACCAGGGTGGCTTTCTGAGTTAGTTATGTACTTCTTCCTGTAGGGCACAGCTGCTTTTATACAGCTATACATGCTTGCATAGGGTTTCTGTGAACAGTACCATGTAGGCAGCAGTGTTCTCAGGGTTTATGGGTGCTTGAAATTTTGCCAGTTTATCACTTAATACTAGGAAGTTAACCTCACAGTAGTTCCTGAATATTCCAGGACTAGCTGGGGCTCTGAGTTTTATTTTTACTTCAAAGGAGATTGTTTTGTGGTCTGCCCTTACCAGAGAAAGTATTACAGTGGGGCAGGGGTGCAGTACTCTCCTATAAAGATGAGGACCGAATCCAGTTTGTTTGCACCCTCGGTCTGTGTATTGACAATCTGCTCCAGTTTGTTTGTGTTTACAAAATTCAGGAATCTCTGTGCCTGCACATTTAATGCTGTATATTATTCCCAGTTAATACCAGGGTAATTAAAGTTGTCCAAGAATACGGTATTGAGTTGGATTCTGAATGTTTCCAATAAGCTTAAATACAATGTTGTGGATTTCCTGGGCCATAGATGGGGGCCTATAGATTGTAAGGAAGTGATATGAGATTTTGTCCATGGTGATTTGAATGTGGAGAAGCTCGTGCCCATCATCCTGTTTGACCAGTCTTGAGGTATATTTTTAATTTTTGTTTTCTGACAAGACTATTATTAAAGATGAGAGTCATTTGCATTTATATGACATCTGTTTTACCAAAACAGTTTGACACATGGCTTTTGGCATAAACTACAAAGAGAAGTGGCCCAAGTACTGATCCATATTGGGGTCTCTACCATGAAGGAGTAGTTACAATGGGATAGTGGACATGTATCTCACCAGCTGAGTCTGTTCATAGAAACAGCTGGTAAATGGTCCATGTCCATGAATAATTTTTCATTGAAGCTTGGACAGTTGAAATGATTCAGTCAAATGAGTTTCCATACTCTCCCATCCAAAGAGTTTTATTCCCTGAACCCCCTAAACTAATATACTCAACTCAAAGGTTGCACAGCCTCAAGATAAGGTGATCTCCTGTTTGAAAGGCTGTATTTGATTATCCAGGTTTTACTGAAAATTGATTCTCAGACAGAAATGAACATGGGCAGTTAAATGACCACGAGAGTGGGCTACACCCAGCACTATTTTCATGCCGACAGTTGGGAAGGATGCAGTAATATAAAGTATTCAAATTTTTAGGCGGGTGGATGAAGAGTGCTTCTGTGACCTGTCTCTCATCCCAACATCCATCCTGTGTTGAACATAGAATATGAGTCTTATCAGCGCAGAGAAAACTCCACAGTTGCCTTTAAAACTAGCAGTCCCATAGCTGTCCACAGAATTCAAACAAGGTAGTGATCCCACTGTGTATCACATTCTTAAGTATCCTTGCCAAAGATAGATGAGAGAAATACATCTAAAATGGCTAATTTCCACCTTGAGTCCATTCCTGTGCAAAGGCAGAACTATAGACTTTTCCTTCAATAAGTCACTAAATAAGTCATTAAAATATTCAATTAAATTCTCCAAATCTCTGGACTAAAATGGAAGGGCAGCTTGTTTGTGTTTTTTCTGTTGTAAGCCTCACAGCACTTGATATACTTATGTAGTGTAACAACTGTCTGATGCTCAAAGATAATTAATGTTTACTTAGTAGTACACATAGTTTCATAAGTTCATAGGTAGGTACTAGGCTATTGTCTCTAGGGCCTATATAAGCCTAACCAAAAAGGCACCCTGGCTTTTGCCACCCAAGAAAATTATTTTCCTTTGCTCCTGTCAAGCAGAGCCACAGAAGTGATCCCCGGGGTGAATTTCCTATTTTCCATCCAATCATCAAGATTTTTCTTGAAGAATGCTAATGAGGAGCTCTGTTTGACATAGGTAGGTAGTCTGTTCCAGAGTATGGGAAGTCTCTGGGACAGGAATCTATGCCTCCAGCATGTTCTGTTTATTGTGGTGACAAGATTTAGGTCCCTAGAGTGTATAGCTCGGAGGGATTGGGATTTCTTTAAGTAGAGCATGTCCAACAGCTCTGGGTTTAACATAGCTTTGTATGTTAGGCAGAGATTGCCTCTGAGTAGGCGATATGCGATGGAGTAAAGCTGGAGTTTTTTGAGATGGTCTGCATGGGGCATCTGTTTGAGGCCAGTAATCCTCTTTGTGAGGTATTTCTGCAGCCTTTCCAGTTGTTGTAGATGTCTTGTGAGGTACATACCAAAAGAGGCATTGTACTCTATAATGGGTCTAATGAGTGATGAGTAGAGGGGAACAATAACCGCTTTTTTCTGAATGAGAAACCTTTTGTGATGAGGTGTGCCATGTAGAAGGATTTCCTGACCACTGTGGCGATGTGACATTATTTAGGCCTCAGTCTCACAATAAAAACATATAGACTATGAGCACTGCACACTTCCAGAGCACTCTACACAAACCCACACTAAAATGTCTGATGCTGAGACTTTAAAAAAATCCTTACTAAAGCTTTCAAGACTCATGAAGACTGTCACAGTGAAAATCTAACATCACATCACATTCTCATACACTTACAACTGTGAATCACCAGACTTTTAATCTCAAATCCAGTACATCAAAACCTGCTACAAATACAAATACACATATTTTAGGGATCAGGGACTCTACAGTCAGATACACTGATTCTGCTGTCACTAGGCTGGACAAGGACAAGGTGATGGTGAGTTGCCTTTTAAGTGCCAAGATCTCTGATATCTCAAGGATCGTTAATGCCCTTTCACCTAAGAAATATGGCTACAATATGGTGGTTGTCCATGTAGAGGTGAATGTCTTGGTGATCAAAACCCTGTGGACTATGCAGGTAAGCATTTCAGAACTCCACTCATGTCACAAATGCAGGCAAGACTCTGGTTCTGAACAGAATCCTTCCTTCTCCAACAAAGATACTTAGGTACTAAGAAAACATAATTGGTTTCATGTATTGGCTATATAGTTGGTGTGATTTCTGGGGGTGGGGGCCAGTATGTGTCAGCATGGGATGAGATACGCAGCAGTCATTTATTCTTTGCCAGGGATGGCTTGCACCCTTTGATCCAAGGATTCCTTATACTGGTGAAAGCCTTTGCTGCCCCTATAGTGC
This sequence comes from Protopterus annectens, assembly GCF_019279795.1. Taxonomy (NCBI): domain Eukaryota; kingdom Metazoa; phylum Chordata; order Ceratodontiformes; family Protopteridae; genus Protopterus; species Protopterus annectens. Next base: position 1,751,732,566 of record NC_056726.1, on the reverse strand, counting down.
ATTTTTTTTCTGGCAGAGTTCTGCTGATGTACATTCCAAAGTAACTAAAATATTACATCCAAAACAAGGTTATACTAAGATTGCTCTGCTAAATGACAGAAGTCTCATTAACAAGCTGCCCAGTCTTAATGGTGTCCAGCACTTGGTAACATCCATATCTATGTAACTTCTGAAATCTGGTTTAAATGTTAGGAAAGCACTCCCTCCATAACTGTGGTGATATCTACATATATGCAAATGAAACAAAAACGCACAACAAACACCAGGCACCTCCGCAGATACAAAATACAAGTCCACAAATGCAAAAAGGACTGCTGAGGCAAGGTTCCAGGATTTCAAAAACAATATCACATCAAACGATGGTTACTAGCAGTACTGTCTTTAATACAACACAAGCGCTTTCACACAGAGCTTCATCAGGTGTATGTACAAAGAACTAAAACACACCTTTTTAAACACATAATTGCATCACATGTCTTGCATTAATCAAATTTAAAGGTATAAACATTCATTGAAATAAATTACTTTATATAGCAAAATTTAGACACATACAAAACTAAAAAACTATGTGTTAAAAACATGACTCTATTATATAAACAAAAATCTATTATAAAACAGGACTACCTACGCAGAGCTCTTTTGCCAAGAACAGGTTTCATGGGCACACATTCATTAAGCCCATGCCCATGATTTGCTCTAAGCATAACTATCCATTTTGCCTCCATCTCCTCTGTTCTGGCCCTAATATCTCCACCCCTTAAATCCTCATAAGTTCTACATACAACCATGAACTCAAATTTATGCTGTTCCCCCATGCTTAAAACATGTTTCGCTAGAGCATTAACTCATGACCCTTTCCTAATGTGGTAAATATGTTCCCTAATTCTTTCTTTTAAAGTCTGATCTGTCTTACCTATATAGAATTTATTGCAAAGTGAACAGCTGGTTTGTATGCCTTATTCAAGAGATGTTAGGAGATATACAGATATAATTAATGAACATTGGAAAATATTAGTGACAGATCCACAGATTAGTGGATTAGTAGGACTGAAACCTCAATTTACATTCAGGAATAAAAAGAATTTGAGGAGAAGATTATGCAATGCTAGAGACATAATTCATGATTAGGTAGTATTTGGAACTAAACCTTGTGATAAATGTGCACAATGTATATACATTAGTAAAGAAGTATTTTTTAAACATCCAGATACCTGGAAAATTTTTGATATTAGGGTCAGCGCCACATGTGAGACTACACATGTAGTTTATTTGGCCAGATGTTCACTTTGCAATAAATTCTATATAGGTAAGACAGATCGGACTTTAAAAGAAAGAATTAGGGAACATACTTACCACATTAGGAAAGGGTCATGTGTTAATGCTCTAGCGAAACATGTTTTAAGCATGGGGGAACAGCATAAATTTCAGTTCATGGTTGTATGTAGAACTTATGAGAATTTAAGGGGTGGAGATATTAGGGCCAGAACAGAGGAGATGGAGGCAAAATGGATAGTTATGCTTAGAGCAAATCATGGACATGGGCTTAATGAATGTGTGCCCAGGAAACCTGTTCTTGGCAAAAGAGCTATACGTAGGTAGTCCTGTTTTATAACAGATTCTTGTTTTTATAATAGAATCATGTTTTAACACATAGTTTTTTAGTTTGGGATGTGTCTAAATTTTGCTATATAAAGTAATTTATTTCAATGAATGTTTATACCTTTAAATTTGATTAATGCAAGTCATGTGATGCAATTATGTGTTTAAAAAGGTGTGTTTTAGTTCTTTGTACATACACCTGATGAAGCTCTGTGTGAAATTGCTTGTGTTGTATTAAAGACAGTACTGCTAGTAACCATCGTTTGATGTGATATTGTTTTTAAATCCTGGAATCTTGCCTCAGCAGTCCTTTTTGCGTTTGTGGACTTATATCTACATATATGTTGCAGACCATACCACATATAGACAGATTCTCAGAACCCCACATATGGAACTCATTGAGCTCCAAATGACACTATACAGAACCATCTATAAGCCAATAGCCCATTACAGGGTACCCTCTATGTCTCATGACAATCACATAAGATTCCCAAAAGTTCTTGATAAACTTCCTATAAACAAAAACTCCATTACTTTGGGAGACTTTTGCTCCCTATCAGTAAACTGGAGCACTTATAACTCAATGACTCTCCCTCAAATGATATAAAACTGTTTCTTTAACAGACAAAGCCTAGACAACCTGGAAAGAAAATCCAACCAACTTAACATTTACAAGGCATTTACCTTGACCTGAGAAATCAAACGAGAGCAATGAATATTTATCACCAATGGTAAAAAAAATGTCTGGAAAGAAATAATGCACCTAAGCAGACAAGCTATTAATGCTTCAGCCCCTGAAAATATTGATACTAATGAGTTACGAATGCTTCCGATGACTATAAAAAAACTTAATTATATCTTCCATTAAAGACATCATTAACACTTCTATACTCTCCATTCTCAGTATCCCAACTACACAAAGGTAAGGTTAATAAGGACTGTCTTTGTTTTTTGTGTGTGGAATAATAAAATCCTTGGGTTTCTACTTACTGTCTCCTGAGTTCTTCTTGTTGGTCCAAATTTGTGCTGTTTGATTTGGTTATCCCAAGTACTCAAATTAACCACAAACCTCTTTTCTATGCTTTGGCTGGATATACAGTCACTTTCTGCTTCACTGTGATCTCTGAGAAGGAAACACAGTCTTTGTTACAGACCTCAAAACCCTCCTCCTCTAAAGATACTTGTCTACACCCTACTTTTGTAAAAGAGCAGTAGAAAAAATGCAAATTCTGTAGTGTATATTTATAACTTGTCACTTAACACTGGCATAATACCCCAATATTTTAAGCATGCTACCATTATTTTTGTACCTAGGGTCACCCTACCCAAAACCCTCAACGACCTTTGTCCCACTTCTATACTTCTCTTCAGACAATTACTCACCCATATTAACAATTATGGACTCCTCTCTGATAAACAGCATGGATTTAAAAATGATTTTGAGTCATAGGTTCATAGGTATGTACTAGGCTAATGAACACTGAGGCCTTTATAAGCCTAGCCAAGCATCCGAAAAGTATCCTGCAAGTTTATGTGCTGGCCTTTGCATTCTTTCCAAGTGTATCCCACAAATGTATGAGTCTTAGACTTAGGTTATTTTAAGGGGTATATGTAAGCTAGGGCAAGATTTACAGGCTGCATCTGTCAATTATAGACATAGGTGCCAGGCCCAAGGTATATTTTACGGTTTCCATCCACTGGTCCAGTTTTCTGTTGAATAGATTTAGGGAAGACCACTGCTTCACAAAGATGGGAAGCCTGTTCCAGAGGTTTAGGGAAGAGCTCTGCTTCACATGGATGGGAAGCCTGTTCCAGACAAGGACAATTCTTTCAGTCACATGCCTGTCCCTCCAACATGACTTATTTATGTTGCAAGCAAAGTTTAATTCCCTAGATCAAGAAATTCTGATGCTATTCATTTTATGTATATGCAAAAAGTCCATCAGACTAGGATCCAAATATGCCTTGTATGCCAGGCATAGATCATCTCTCAAGAATCTGTAAGAAACAGGGTATACAGACAGTGCTTTGAGGCTATCTGCACAGGACATGCTGTTTATGCTCTGTATTCTTTTTGCGAGGAACCTCTGTGGACATTCCAATTGTGTATGCTTGGTCAAGTACATACTGAAGGTGGGACTGTACACAATTATGAGCCTGAGGAAGGAAAAATACAGTGAAATGATGACTTCCTTGGACCTAGATGCCATGCCCTTGCTTATAAGTTAAGCAACATTTAATGATTTCTTTACCACCTTAGACACATGTTGGTCAAAAGCCAAGTTGCTATCTACATACAGACCCAAATCTCTGTTTATTGGTTATGCTGTTAAGGGTGAAAGTTATCGATGAGGTAATTTCCTAAAGTGTTTGACTTCCTAAAAGGTACTATTGCACATTTCTTGGCATTTAGATTTTAGCCATGACTTTGGCACCAGTCATTTCTGTGTGTCAGTCTTTCCTGTAGGATGCAAGTGTCTTGGGAGGATTCTATGACTACTCCTAGTTTGCAGTCATCTGTAGACTCTGTCAGCCAGTGGCCCTGACATTGTCCTTGACTTCCGAGAAGTAGATGCCAAAAAGGCAAAAAGGATTGGATGCAGCACAGTACTAGTGACTGGCCTCTTTGATAAGGTGGTCTTTCCTATCATAACTTCCTAAGTCCTATCTGAGAGCTAGCCAGCTATCCAGAGCATAACATAGGGATTTTTGCCTAAGTCCATGAGTTTGTTTACAATGGCCAGGTAGGGTATTGTATCAAATGCCTTAGCCAGGGCAAGATAGGCATTATGCACCATTTTGCCCTCATCCATTGCCTTAGAGTCCCTCTCAAAGAAGTCCACCAGGCAGAATAGACATGATGTGTCCTTGACCAAATCACATTTTTGACACATTTACAGCCTTAACCTCTTCTACCAATGCAATCCACAATAATGTTAGCAATGGACTCATTGCAGTAAGTATTTTCATTGATATCTTGAAGATGAAAGACAAATTAGCAGGGCTGCCATGTCTAATAAAAATAATACTGACACCATAAAATGGGCGCTTTCATCTCTTTTAATAAACAAGACTTTATCAGAAAAAAACAAAAACAAATGAATTTTCATTGATATGACAAGGGCCTTTGAAACTGTAAACCATAAATTGCTTCTCACCAAATTTCAAAAATGTGTCAAGATGTCATTAAATCATTCCAACGCTATCTTCAGACAGGACATTTCAAGTATACTTTAACAAAAAACTATTTGTCATTGGAACCTTAATACAGGTGTCCCCCAGGGCTCAGTACTGGGTCTCTTGCTGTTTTCTTTATTCATTAATGATATCTCTGATAACATCTCTAAACTTGATCTAACTTTGTATGCAGATGATATATTGTTACATAGATGCCTAAGCTTACTGCAATCTCAACCTCAGAAGTCCTTTTCTATGATCTGCCACTGGGCTGAAAAAATAAGCCCCCAATTAACAAAAAGGAAAAAAAAAAGAAAAAAAAACAATGGCCTGTTATTCTTACCCCCTCAAAAAAGCAACTCACCTTCCCAGCATTACTGTTGCCAATAATCATAGTGATATTATCCCATAACTGACTTGAGTATAAATGCCTAGGAATAACCTTAGACTTTACTTTAAATGTAACAACTCATACTGACGACAGTATCAATAAGGTTAACTATCAGCTGAAGCTCTGCCATATAATCTCTTACCTGCTATCCCCTATTTCCTGTAAAGTCCTGGCTAAAAACATCCTTAATCAAGACTAGAATATGGTTTTACTTTAACTGCACTCTCCCTATAATACTCAAAAAACTGCAAATCACTGAGAATAAAACTGCTAGATTTGTCTCACTTGTTGATTCCAAATTCTCACATTGCAAAAAAAATTTACTAAACACTTGAAAAATATAATTAGGATTACTAAGGCAGCCCATAAACTTAAGTTCACATCCAAAGTAAATAATAATCACAAATCCTTTTTTAGCTAAATTAGAAAACTAAGAAAAAGCACTGAACATTGCTTTGACCTTGTTCATAATGGTACAACCTACTCTAACCATGCAGATATTGGCAACATGCTAGCAAAGAAATTCAGTGCAAACCTTACACTAAAGAGGACTATCCAAACCTAATTTATCCCTCAAACTCTCAGCACTTCCCATTATCACTAAAAAAGGCTTCCTATTGAAATACAGAGCCATAGAATAAAAGGGAAACTGAAAGATGAAACCAAAATGTAGAAAGTAAGAAAAGACAGGCCAAGAATGACGCAACCTAAAATACAGGAAGAACAGACAAACAGCTGCAGTGAGGAACATAAATGACACAACACCCAAGGTTCTAGAAAGTAAAAAAGCTCACTCAGACTCTGCCATACATTGCTGTTAGGGAAAGGTTACTTTATTTTTGTTTTCTTGTATGTCGGACGTACTTTCAGTTTGGCATTGCGTGAAAAAAGCACTATGGTGGAGGACAATGCTTTAGCTAATATCAACAGCCTAGAGGGAGGAAGTGAGACCATGCTTTGCAAAACACCATAGTCTTTTAACCATCTCCTTCCATGCTGACAAATATTGCACCCCCATCATAATAACACCAGAAACTAAGCCAGTTATTAAAGTCTGTCATCTTCTGTTCATATTGTGGCATCATCCTTGGAGAAGGTAAAATGCTGCTCAATGCTAGGCTCATACCAGCCTGGGACACATATTCTGAGAGTTCCATGGTGTCTCTCCTCATATAGTCAAGTGAGGTATGTCTCAGGTCATTTACACCCACATGGACTGTGTCTGAATCATACTGGTATTTGTGATCTAATGACCTGAGTGTATGCTTAATGTGGCAGATACTGGCCACTGATAATCAACTGACTGTGGCTTTCTCCTTACTCACTCTGGTGTGAGGGACATCAGTGTATCTCACAATGGAGATCTTAATGACCAGAATGTTGGATTTTTGTGGTGGCTTGCCTTATGGGTTTAGAAGGAGAGGTTCCATGAGATGTGGCTGCATGTGTTGATGTGGGTGTTGTTTTGAAAGAGTGCATTCGGAGCCGCTGAGGGTATTTGTTATGAGGACTTCATCTAGAACATCTTTGAGGTTTAGAAAGTTTACATTTAAGTCCCCCAGCATATGTGGGTTTATGTGTCTGCTTTGAACTGTTTGTGATGGGTTCAGCATGTGTACTACTGACAACCTAATTGACATTAGGAGTGCTTTTATGTGAGAGGTTTTGCCTCCAGTGATATTGTGTAAATACATCTCTAACATATTATATCAGTTTGTTTAAGAATTAACTGGTTGTCAATAAACAAGGCAATTTTTACATTGCCTGAGGATGCCCATATCTATCAAGCTGGTAATGGAGATAATTGGAAAGTTCATATCCATGGCAGTAGTCCCTTTTTATTGATTAGATGGGTGCAGTGAGAAAATAAAGTAATGCCAGGAGTATCTTGTTTGCAACTCTAGTGGCAATTCTTGTCACTGCAAATTAGTTGCCCTGTGTACAACTAGGTAATGGTGAAATTTCAAGGGTACTTTTATACGAAAATGTCAACTTAAGGTGTCTGCATCTATACAGGGCACTGTCAAACTAATAAGTAGACCCTGTTGATTTATGGATATAGTATTTAGGAAGATATTCTGAAATTAGACTAGACAGCAGGAAATCAAGCAGTACTTACTGAAAAGAGATAATTTAGCTTTGTCAAGAATGATATAAAGAGGGGGTTCACCTGAATAACTGTTTCCTGGCTACTAGTAGTGCTGGTCTCACCATAGCTTCACTTCTGGTATGCAAGTCTCTTCTCTTACCAGAAACAAAACAGTAGCACCAATCCTAAGATGATCTTGTCCTACGTGATGCAAGGGTCTGTAGGCTTGTTGTAGCCTTTTTCCGGTAGATAGTTAGAATAGCAACCAAACCAATCAGAAAGGTCCTATAATAAAAGAAAAACAATGAGAAAAAATCAGTAATTAATTCCCTCTACTCCTTCTCTCACCAGGATCATAATATAAGCACAAATTCCAACTGGGACCTATGAAGCAGTTATTAGGCTTTCTATTGACCAGCAGTCTCCAATGAATAATGTCCATATGTTACTTCTCTCAACAGTAGCAAAACAGAAGCACTAATCCTAAGATGGCTACTGAGAGGCAGAATTGGGCTCTTCAGTAACTGGGGGTCTTGACTTGGACTACATGTTACAGATTTTAAAGGTAAGAAGGAAAAGTGTGTTAATATCCTAAATACTGGAAAGGCTCACCCAGACTCTGCTACAGTTTCCTGTGAGGGAAAGTTTAGTTTGCTTTTTATTTGTTGTATTTTGTATTACTTTATTGCCTTTTTCTGTTTTGTATACTGTGATTTGTTTTCTTTACACTGTCTTTTACTTGTATGCTGCTTTTAACTGCATATTAAAACTTGAAAAGAGACCAGAGCTCTGTCTCTTGTAAGTCAGACAGAAATTTTTCTCACCCGGTTACTGTTGTGTTCTTAGACACCAATGTCATTCTAGTTGTCTGCCCCATATGTTAATTTGACCATATATCTCATTTCCTCTCTGCTTTTACTGGCTGGTGTAAGCACAAAATTATCATTTTGTGAAATCACTCCCATTCAACTATTTAAATTTATTGGCCATCCTACTGTATTCCATAGTACCAGAATACAAAAGTGACCACTCCCTTTCAATCTAGCTTGCTGTTTTTAAAATAGTGACTCTCCACTAAAACTTAACTTTTTAGACAGGTAAAACTTAAGTTACCTACTTTCACATCTAACTCATCTAGTGCATACTGCAGTGTTTAGGATAAACCATTTTTTTCATCTTACTTTTAAGCATCTATTGCAAGACCACCAGTTATTGGAGAGCCCACATTCTACCTCTCAGTAGTCATGTTGGGATTAGCGCTTCTGTTTTCTCCTGGTGAGAGAAGGAGTGCAGTTACATTATTTCCTGGAGACTGCTGATAATCTGAAAGCTTAATAACTGCTTTATAGGTGACAGCTTGGAATCTGTGCTTATATTCTGATCCTGGCGGGAGTAGGAGCAGAGTGCATTGATTCCTGACTTTTTCTGGTTGGAGAGTGAGTGTCTGTACTTAATGTACCTGACTGGTCTGGGTACTATTCGTGGCATCTACCAGAAAAAGGCTACAAGTCTGCAGACCCTTACATCATCTGAGACAAGACTGTGGATCACCAAAGAGGTCATGGCCTGCTTTGCTTCTTGGGATTGGTGCTAACATTTTGTGTCTGGTGAGAGAAGACGCAAAGGAGCATTGTAACCCAACAGAGTGAAACTGTGCTGAGACCAGCATTAATAGTAGCCAGGCAGTAGCTATTCATCTGACTCCCCTATTTTCATCATTCTTGACAAGCTAATTATTTATTTTTCAGTAAGTACTGCTTGATTTCTTTCTAACTTCAGAATATCTGCCTAAATACTTCATCCTTAAATTTTCAGGGTCTACGTATTAGTTTCCCCTCAAGTGCTTGGCAGTGCTCTGTACAGGCTCAGACACCTTGAGTAACATTTTTCCTGTAAAAGGACTATATAAGGAAACAGCTCCAGTACTTAGTAATAATGACCATCCCTCCTGGCATGTCTAAAGATCAGTACCTTGTGCTTTCTCCTATTAACCTGGTGAACTTGGGCATTCTAAGACAGTGTAGCAACTGCCTCATGTACACAGACAACTCTCTCCTCTTACCTCCCAACACTCAGACTTGTGAGAGATGCACTTATATATCCAAACTGGAAGGCATCCATTCTCAAGCCAAGACCGGAATAGCTGGTCAAGAGGAGAAGGTCAACACCTGCACCACACCACATGCAACACATAGCCCTCCAGAACACCCACCATCACAGCTTTCACATAAAAACACAAACAACACACACCCACCTTCGTGGAGGCTCTCAATAGAAATCTAGCCAAACAGCAGAGACCTCCAAGGCAGAAATGTAATCAACAACCACAACACAGTACAAACCACAAGACACATAGCTCACCTACAAGTGTGCCCCTCAACCTAAGCCCCTAAGGCAAAACAGCTTGCCCAATACACTAATCATAGGTGACTCAATAGTAAGGCACACTGATGTCCCACTCAGTAGGTTGAATAAGGAGAAGGTGCAGTCAGCTGTCTATCAGGTGCCAGAATCCGACACATAACACACACACTCAAGTCACTCCACAACAAGTACAAGTTTGACTCTATCACTGCCCATGTTGGTGTGAATGACCTGAGATGCACCTCCCTGGACTACATGAAAAGAGATATGGAGGAGTTCTTGGATTATGTGGCCCAGGAAGATATGACCCTAGCCCTGAGCAGCATCCTACCATCACCCAGAATGATTCTGCAGTACAAGCAGAAAATGATTGACTTCAACAATTGGCTACGTTTCTGGTGTCATTCTAAGGGTATCCAGTATCTGTCTGCTTGGGATGATGTGATAGATAGACCTCGATGCTTTGCAAGAGAAGGCCTGCATCTGTCACCCCTGGGTTTCAGGATACTGGCTAAGGATCTTGCGACCCCTATAGTGCCTTTTTAGGTGATATTCCAAAGACCAAATTAGCACTGTAACAGCTATAAATAAATGCAATCTGAGGGTCATGATGCTCAACACTAGAAGTCTAAATCTCAAGATGCAGTTGCTCGAAGCACTCCTCAAAATGGAGAACATTGACATTTGTGCTGTAATGGAGACCTGGTTTATAGCAGCAGAAAGCACCCCTGCACTACCAGGCTATAACTCATTCCACACCTCCAGACTAGTAGCCCAGCATAATGCATCTGACATACTTCAGATACAACTAATATTGGGTAAGATGGCGATTCAGGTCATAGCCTGCTATAGGTCTCCAACCATGTCCCAAGACTCTCACTCCACATTCCTATGTACCCTGGAAACTATTACAGTCCAATCCAACACTCTCATACTAGGTGAGTTCAACTACCCCTCCATCAACTGGGAAAACTACTCATGCACCAATACACTGGCCCAACGCTTCCTGGAATTCATCAGTTCCAATGCCTTGGACCAGCTCATTCTTACCCCCACTAGAAGAGGAAGCAACATCCTTGACCTGGTTATTACTAACATGGGCAACCATTGCACTACACCAATAGTCAATTCCTCCCTGGTTAGATCCAACCACAAACTAATCAGCATGAAAATCCACACCTCACTCACACCCCCCGCAAAGGTAACCTCCATGAAAAACTTCTCCAAAGCTGACTTTGGGCTCCTAAAAATACAAGTGGCTAACTTCACGGCACCCATGTCAGTGGAAAATAGATGCATGACTGCTGAATCATACACCAATGCACTGTTCATACAGTGCATACACCAATGCACTGTATGAACACGCACATAAATGCATGGAACTAGCCATACCCAACAGAACCAAGACGCCCTCCTCCAAAAAAAGGAAGCCAATCTGGTGGTCACCTGCTATTAATAAACTCTTCAATAGAAGGAAAAAACTGTTGCAGAAAAAGGTGAAGTCCCAAGACTGGAAAAACTCCTTTATTAGACTCAACAAAAAGTTGAGATCCCTCATCAAAACCTCTAAAGCCGGCTATGAAGGCAGAATTGCAGCAGACACTAAAAACAACCACAAAGCCTTCTATAGTTATATCAGAAATCTCCATGGCAATACCCAGGCTTGCTTTGAATTACTGCACAATGGTACCTCCTATACTGAGCCAACAGATATTGCCAACATACTGGCCGACAGATTCAGTGCCCCCTTTACCCCCCCAAAGGACCAATCACAATACTGGAGGAATGCCAGGCACCCAACATTACTGCAGTACAGGTTAAAGCTTCATTGTCCAAGGCCAAGAATACAGCTTCCATGGGACCAGATAATATCCCTAGATGTGTTCTATATGAACTACAAAGTGAACTGGCACCACATCTGTGTACCCTGTTCAATCACAGCCTCGCCTCAGGCTTTGTCCCTACTGAATGGTGCACTGCTACAGTCATCCCTCTCCATAAAGGGGGAGCAACTACAGACCCTGGGAATTATCTCCCCATTAGCCTGATGAGTCTGATATGTAAGGCTATGAAGCGCATCATCATGGACCTAATTAACAAGGATATAGGAAATCTCCAAACTCTAGATCCCACTCAATTTGGTTTGTGAAAGGTAGATCATGCCTGCTCAATCTGGTTGACTTCTTTGAGTCAGTCACCAGAGCTGTGGATGAGGGCAAGGCAGTTCATACAGCTTACCTCAATCTGGCCAAGGCCTTTGATACCATTCCCCACTCAGGAATTATTGATAAACTCACCAAACTAGGCATCAATCCCTATATCACTAGATGGGTTGCAAATTGTCTCACAGACAGAACCCACAGTGTGAAAGTAGTGGACTCCAAGTCAGACTGCTGACCAGTCATGAGTGGAATCCCACAGGGATCTGTCCTGGGTCCTCTCTTGTTTGGGATCTACTTCTCAAAAGAACAGGCCAACATGGAGGGACTCTAGCTGACCATGTTTGTAGACAACTGCAAGCTGGGAGCCATTTTTAACTCCCCAAGTGATGTAGACATCCTACAGAAAGGCCTCACTGAATCCAATGACTGGTGTCCAAACCATGGCCTTAAGCTTAATGCCAAAAAATGTGTCGTCATCCCCTTTGGGAAAAACTCAGTTCCCTCTAATTACCACATCGATGGGAGCCCACTGAACACTGAAAGTGTTATAAGAGATCTGGGGTCACAGGTTGACAGCAACCTCTCCTTCGACCAACACATTGCCACTGTGGTCAGAAAGTCCTTCTGTGTAGTACTTCATTACCAAGGGTTTTACATTCAGGAAGAAAGAGGTTATCATCTCTCTCTACTCTTCCCTCATTAGGCCAGTCATCGAGTATAATGCCCCATTTGGCATGTACCTCACTAGATACATGCAACAGCTGGAAAGGCCACAAAAGTACCTCACAAAGAGGATCCTGGGCCTTAAACACCTGCCCTACATGGACAGACTCAAAAAACTCCATCTGTTCTCTGTCTCATATCATCTACTAAGAGGCAATCTCTGCTTGACTTAGAAAGCCATGTCCGACCTAGCTCTGTTAGAAATGCTTCATCTAAAGACATCCCAATCCCTCTGCACCACACACTCCAGAGATCTCAACCTCATTACCACAATCAACAAAACATGCTGGAGGGACAGGTTCATAGCCCAGAGACTGCCCATGCTTTGGAATAGGCTTCCCATACATGTCAAGCAGAGCACCTCACTGGCCCTCTTCAAGAGAAATTTTGATGAGTGGATGGGAAATAGAAATTTCACCCCGGGGATCACTTCATTGGCTCTACTTGATAGAGGCACTGGGAACTAACGACGTGTGGAATGATGCCATGGGACTTATATGGGCTAGGCTTGCAAAGGCCCCAGGGTCATTAGCCTAGTAAACACCTATGAACCTATGAACCTAAGACTTGAAGTGTATACTAAGCAGTTAGATATCCTATATGATGAGATGTCCCATATGGTCTAGTGGTTTGGATTTCTGGTTTTACCCAGGTGGCATGGGTTTAACTCCCATTATGGGAATAGGACTCTCTTAAATCAAACAGGACTAGAGCTATCCATTCTAGGGACCTAAATATGACCTGCAACTTGAATAGGACATACTAGAGGTAAAGATTTGTCTCCCAGTAACTGTCATGTCTTTAGAATAGGCTGCCAATTCATGTAAAACAGAGCATCTCTAGGATACTGTTCAAAAGAAACCTGGACCAGTGGATGGGGCATCATAAATTCTTACCGGGGATAGCTCCCACAATCCTCTCGGACATGGGCAGTCATTATTGGGGAGTCCACCTTTACAAAGAGGCCATTCACAAGTGGAGTCCCTCAGGGATCAGTCCTTGGACCCCTTCTTTTTGGCATTTACTTCTCAGAAGTCAAGGCCAGTGTCAGTGGTCCCTATTGAACTAAATTTGCAGATGATTGCAAATTAGGAGCTGTCATTGAATCTCACACTGACACAAATATTCTCCCGGAAGGACTGACACAGACAACAACTGATGTCAGAGCCATGGACTAAAACTAAATGCCAAGAAATGTATAATAGTATCCTTTGGGAAGTCATCCATCCCTGGTAACTATCATATTAACAACACACCCCTTAAAGTTGACCAAGTAGTCAGGGGCCTAGGGACACACACAGATAGTAATCTAGCCTTTGACCATCACGTCTCAACAGTGGTGAGGAAATCATTCTATGTTGCGCAACTTATAAAAAAAAGTATGACGTCTAAGTCCAAGAAAGTCATTGTTCCACTGGCCTTCATCAGACCTATCATTGAGTACAATATCTCCTTTGGCATGTACCTAACTAGGCATATCCAACAACTGGAACATCCACAGAAGTTCCTCACTAAAAGAATACAAGGTGTAAATTAAATGTCCTATTCAGACCACCTCAAGGCCCTATCTTTGTATTCTGTTTCCTACAGGCTTTTGAGGGGAGATTTATAACTGTCAGACAAGGCATTGTCAGATTCCACCATGATAGACCTCATCTATGTCCACAAAACAAACAGCACCAGAATTAACCATTCAAAAGACTTAAACCTTGCCTGTGACATAAATAGGACTTGCTGGAGAAAACCTTGCCTTTGATATATATATATATATATATATATATATATATATATATATATATATATATATATATATCAATTCACTTCATAATCTCGAAATACTGAAATATCGAATTTCAGTATCTCGAGACCATGAAACCGAATCCATAAAACACCAAAACAACAAAACCCCAAACCCAAAACCATGAAATTCAAAACACCGAACAAACCACACACACTACACCATACATACACCACAAAACCCACATCACAACATAAACAAACAAAACTACACACATACACAACTCATACACACATAAGCAGGAGGGCAAGCCCTCCTGCACCCCCACCCCCCCTCGCTTATATATACTAACTCCAAGATTGCACAAACAGGAAACAAAAGCAAACTCACACAAGCACATTCTCCAGTCCCTCACACACACACACATCAAACATATCAGCACACTCACATACACTCTAACTCCCACTCAAAACCCTTACAAAACACTCACTTATATTATATATATATATATATATATATATATATATATATATATATATATATATATATATATATATATATATATATATATATATATATATATATGTATGTAGGACCTGCTAGACAGACAGGTATGTATACCAGAGACCACCCCTTCTCTAAAGCAGGCTGCCCATCCATGTGAAGCAGAGTTCTTCCTTAACCCAATTCAAGTTTAACTTGGACAATTAGATGGGGAAGAAGAAATTCATCCCCTGGTTTGGCAGTTATATCTCTAATGGATACAGGCAGTCTGTTAATGGTTAATCTGTCTGGACCCTGCTTGTAAATCTTTCATTTCCCAAGCCCCTGCTTAAACTTATCAAGAGTACCAGAACTTGTCAGAGATTTGTGATGCATGGCTAGGCTTAAAAATACCCTTGTGGTCAATAGCCTACTACATACCTATGAACCTATGAACCTTTAATGTCAAAAGGAGTTAGGAATACCCCAAAAATAACGCCGCAAAATATGTATAAAACAGATGTAGGTCAGACAGTAGGGAAAAAACATGTAGTGATTATGTAATGTTATTGTAGACAACACCAACACAGAACTGTATAATACCACGTACAACCAACTAGCACATATTCAAATCAAGTAAATTAATGACCTACATATATTGATTACAAAAGCACAGGGAGGCCAAGGCCACAGCAGTATGAACCTAAAGAGATATGAAAGGATCGTACGTTAGTCATATCTAAATAGTAACCTAGGCAAGGATGTGTTTCATTGATTGGTGAAAATGGAGGGAAATATCACAGAATAAAAGTGAGTGCATGGAAACTACAAAAATGAGCAATGACCTCAGAAGATGCTTTAGAAGGCACATTGCGGGATGCAATCATTCTAGCCCCAAGCTGAGTTGGAGAGGTGTATAACTACACCATCTCACAAAAAGGTAAACAAGGCTTGTTCTCGATGGTTACATAATGTGCTGTGAAAGAAAGTTGGAGCGCCGCACATATTGGTGCTGTGTACAGAAGAGAAAACTATGCTGCCATGGGAGGGCATTAACAATACCTCTTCAAGGAGGAGAACAGTTAGTGCACTCCACAGAACATGATCACACCACAGACCCAACAGCACAGGCAGCCGCAAAGGTGTGTGAGGATCTTTGTGATTGTGGATGAGCATCTGGGGATATACCATGCAAGGTGGTTCAAGATGCAATGTGAGAAGTACCATAAGAAGTGATGGATAGCCTTCCATCCAGAACAGCATCAAGGCAGACTGTTACTTGAGCTAGACTGCTGCATCCTCACATCCAAAAGACACTGTCAGCACCATGAGAGATTTCAAGCAAGAGTACTTTCCCTTAAGGGAAGGTGATTTTCTATTTCACGTTAATGACACAAAAGTGGAGGGATTAACTGTACCTCTCCTGATGACATCCCTAAACATAGAAAATGTGCACTGCTCACAAATTCTCTTGATGGATGGTGCATTTACACCCCCAAGTAAAGTATGTAAACAGCTGTACTCTATACATGGATATGTGGGCAGTGGGGATACCCGCAGGCTGCTGCCACTTGCATTTGCCTTGATGAACACCAAAGCCTGTCATGGCTATGATATCCTATTTGAAATGCTGCATGAGATAGTGGAGGAGCAGGAATTCATTGTATAACCAACCTACATTTTAAGTGATTTTGAGAAGGCAGCCATTCAAAGTGTACAGAAATATATAGCGCATGGGTAGAAACTTCCATCTCACAAAGCTACTGTGGAGGCATATACAACAGTGTCATCTTGCAGTGAAGTATGGCACAGAACCAACCTTCACAATGTGTATGAAGGAGCTATTAGCCCTCAGTTTCTTCCTTCTAATAACATGCCAAAAAGATTTAATCATCTGGGTGCCAGGGCACCTCCAGAAGCATTACTGATGTTCGAGAATCTGTCAAGCGATTATGTCTGTAGGAGACCATATCGACTTAACAACATAAGCTGATATAACGACTCTACTCCCTCCCCAGCCACACCTAAATTCTGGAGTGATTATGACCTTTTTAGGGCAGGTTATTTCAAAACACAAAATGCAGTAGAATCTTGGAGCAGGAGACTGTGCTCACTATTTAATCGAAAGTCTGTTTCATATTGACTTTGCTGCATACCCTGCAAGAGGAGTAAAACTGCATGAAAGAGATATGACAACTGATCAGCTGGGGTGAGCCCAAGTTGCCAACAAGGAAGAAGTTTGCCTGACAGCAGGAATGTCTACAACAACTTGAACAACAGCATGTAACTTGTAGCCTGGCCAACCACCAATTCACTGCAACACAACTACCATCCATGTAACTGTTGCACAAAAAAATCATCAAATAATTTGAACTCCCTGTCACTCAGTGCCCATAACTGTCAGACTGTAATGCGCATCTGACATGAAGTGCAGTATCCTGTACTCAACACATCAGGATAAACAATCATTCGTATAGAGACATATATGTACACAATAATTATACAGCATGTAATAAGTATCACACTATCTGTAGTAAATCGTGCGTACCTTCACAGCATGACAGTGTAACTGGATTCCTTTTTTCATGGTAGTATTCCAGGAGCATGTGGTCAATAGATGAGTTCATCCGACCATCACTGAATCTGTAGCCATGCTGCAACACATTAAACAGCAAACTGCAGTCACTGTAGTCATGACAGATCAGTTAACATACTCCACTGACATCATGCAAAACAATCTGGACAAAGCCAGTATAATAGGGTGGGGTTTCAGTTACTGCACTTAATAAATTCCAAAATTGCTAAACTAACATGTTTTGTGTTACTGTGCATGTTCTGATGGATATGTATTCTGCAACTGTCTTAGTATTTAGTGCTTCACTGTTCAACAATTCAGCTGAAATCCACTCATTGCTTGTTGGGCTGTAAACATATGAACTATATATCAGGACAGTCTGTGAATATCTGCATTTTTGTGAGCTATCCTTATATAGTTGTGCTTTGGCAGATGTCCATTAATAACAACATAAAAAACATGTCAATATGCTGGCAGTCTATGCAGTGGGACAGTTGAAGTTTATACTACCTAGGTGAGTTGCATGCAGCTACCTTCAGGTCACTGTACTTCCTTCATGAATCCCTGCATCTTGAACCTCACTGATGTCATTCTCCCTTTGCTCTGTTCCACATCTGCTATGTAGTGCCTGGCCCATGATACCAACATTTGGGCAGATAATCTCTCCATGTCTTCTTCAATCTCCTGGCCGTCACCTCTTGTCCCTCTCCTTTTCATCTTCAGTTATCTCTTCCTTGATGCATTTCACTATTTTGCTTTCTTTTGCTTGCTCATCTGTTCCTTGAGTGTTCCTTGATCTTCTAGCTTCTGTTTCTCAACCTTTCAGCCCCTTCCTACTGATCCTCGTCATCTCCTTTCTTTGCCCTTCCAATTTTTGAAATTCCAACTTCTCTTCTCCCTTCAACTTTCCAGTCCACCTGCAACTAGGTCATCCGACTTTACATGAGCTTCCATCTGGTCTTCTTATTCATTGTCTGGAACAAATGAACATAGTACCCTAAAAACATATAGTCAAGGTGCTCACAAAGGCTACATATACTTCCTGCATGGGACCTGATTATATACCTGACTATTTAATTAACAGTACCTAGCAAGCCTTGGTACAGCAAGTCCTTACACTATTTAACCTATGTTTAGCTGCTGTCTTTGTTGCACAGCAGCAGTTAATACTACTCCATAAGGGTGGCTGCACCACTGAACCCAGGAATTAAAGACCCATCAGCCAGATGAGTTGTATTTGCAAAGCCAAGAAATGGGCCTGATAAACTATGATATTAAAAAGCCAAGGAACTGACCTGATAAACTATGATATCAAAAATCTCATTAGGCTAAACACACAAAACATTAGCTTTGGCAAGGATAGATCCTGTGTAATCAGTCTGCTCAGCTTAGTTGAAACAATAACACAAGCTGTTGACAGTGTTCATGCTGCTCACACAGCATACTTTGACCTGGCCGAAGCATTTGACAGCATTACCCATGCTAGCATTGATATTACGCTTCATCATCATCATCATCATCATCAACAACCCCATGTTTTCCATTTTCTACATGGGGTTGAGGTGTCATGTCAACTGTTACCATCTTTCTTGATTCATTTCCACTCTCCTACCTTCTTCAACAGTCATGCCTGACTCTCGCAGGTCTTCTCTCACACAATCCAGCCACCCCTTTGCTGGTTGCCCTCATTTCCTCTCGCCTTCTTCCTGTCTGACCCAAATCTTCTTCACCAGATTGTCTTCTGCTTTCTTGCACATGTGTCTGAACCACCATAATCTGTTCTTTTGACCTTCTCTGCAATTGGAGCTACTCGAGCTTCTTCAGCTGCTCTGCCTTTACTGATCAAGTTTCTGTACCATACAGTAGTACTGGTCACACCACTGTTTTGTACATCTTACTTTTCAGCTTCTTTGGCATTCTTCTGTCATTCACTACCCTTGACACTATATGCCATTTGGCTGCAACCCCTGTGATTCTAGATTTGACCTCCTTATTCAGACCTCCTTTCTCATCAACCATTCCTCCCAGATACTTGAAGCTGTTAACCTGTTCCACTATTTTCCCTTCTATATAATTTCTTATCTTCTTCTGATTTCTCTCTCTGCTGCCATTACAACTGTTTTATCTTTGTTCACTTCCATCCAGTGTGCATTTAGTCTTTATCGTCATTCTGAGTGGAACTGGACAACTAGCTGGTGTTCACACAAATTCAGCCCTGTCTTGACTGTCCTTTCCTTCCTGGAAAAAGGAGGTACCATGCAAGGGTGGGTATTGGCAAGCCATAAATGGTAATAAACCTCACTTGTCTTGCATTTAATATGATTGTATGCGCCCATGATCCAGTAGATTAATTCCAATAGGACGGTACAACATCTTTAGGAATTGGCTGAATAGTCAACGTAGCATGTAAAGAAAGGTTACTAGACATTGTAGGGAGGCCAACTACTGAGGGAGAACTCAATCCTAAATTCTGACAAAAATAAACCTATACATGTCTTTGAAAGTGACAGAGCTGGAGACCAGAGCCAAGATATCAGTGATAAGTAGTTGTTCTGCCTTGGGCATAATATCAGTAGGGGAAGATGATTTCCTGAGAAATGCTTTGCTGAACTGGGCTTCTATTTCATCAGCCAGCTTGTGGCTATGGGGAAAAGGAAGCCATTTCTCATTACAGATTATCTACAGCTCTCACCCTGCAACAGTTTTTTTATGCTAAATTCAGAGATAAGTCAGTAAGTCGGATGGATACTCGCAGACTCTTGTAGAAATAAAACCAGTTTTAATAAAACACAACAGGATGAGCACTTTCGCAATGAAGTTTCTTCATCAGATCCACAACAATTACACAGCTGACTTAAATAGTGCAGACCATTATTCAGTAATTCAACTTCTTTAACTTCAATGCAGGTTTTAAAGGGGCATTGCCATTTAAGCCCATACCCCTATTAGCAGCGAAAGTAAAAATCCATTTTAGTTCTATCAATTCAGTACAAACGCTTACATCACCACCTCTTATAGTATTACAATATTTCTCTAGCACTAAAAATTTAAACCTATGCAAAGTTCATTCCTTCATATTATATTTAGCTAATGCATTTCTAGAATCAGTTCTATTAGTAGCATAAATATGTTCTTTTATTCAATCTCTGAGACATCTATTTGTCTTACCAACATAATATACATTGCTATAGTCACATAGTTCATAAGTAAACTAAATCTTTAGCATTACAATCTGCTCTGTACATCCATTCATAAGGTGCACAAACACATTGTCTAGCTTAATATAACTGCAGACATTTAAACTACCACCAGGATGTGTCCCTCCTGTACTATTCTCTGATCTCCCTCTATTCATATTAAAATGTTTATAGCAAAGCAATCTTTTTAAGGAAGGGTTGTCCTTAAAGATAAACCATGGTTCATGACTAGTCCCCCTTTACACTAAGTTATTTTATGCTGCTGAAGAAGAGTCACTACTTCTCATCTTCTTCTTTCCTTAACTGCTCCCCATCTACCGCTCTGCTTCTCTCATGCATTCCCTATATACTCCTTCCCCTTCTGCTATTTTGCCCAAGGCAGAACAACCTCTTATTACTGATGTGTTGGCACTGGTATCCAGATCTGTCACTTTCAAAGACAACTGCAGGTTTAATTGTTGGAAGATACAGGTTTTTACCTTCAAGATCAAAAACAAACATGCAAGGTGAGCTTCAGATTAAACAAGCGGCTGTTCTAGGTAGGAAATATTTTTCCAAATGAGCAATAGCTTTACATTTTTTATCAAAGCTGTTTGCCAAATGTATTTATTTATTTGTTTGTTTGTTTGTTTATTACAGAGCCCATTTTCATTGGAGGCCAGGGGAAAATGCTCCATCAGAGTACATTATATTAACAAGCGAATTTCAGACAGTTTTCAGAAAAACAACAGTCAAATTTTTTAGAAAAACAAACCATTACAAAACAGGTAAATAGGTAAATACAGTGAAGTATTTATAACAGTATGTATAAGTCTAAACAGTTCTGGTAGCTCTAAACTTTTGCAGTAAGTAAGTAAGTAAATGGATTTATACTGTAGAAAGGAAAGTATTGCAAAGAAGTTCAGTACAGAAAGGTTTGTAAACAGTTCAAGAAATATGAAGAGTATAGTGGAGAACTAGGTGGCGCAGCGGTAGCATTGTTGTCTCACAGCAAGAGGTTCTCCCATTAGATTCTCAGCTGGAGCGCCTTCTTTGTGGAGTCTGCATGTTCTCCCCGCAGTCAATTGGCATTCGAAAGACATGTGTGAATGGGCGTGCCTTCATTGAAGGTTGACGTAGGGCTGGAACCTTGGCACCGTAAAAATCTACTGCTAATCATTAGCGGATCGGAGTTCCACTGTGGTGACCCCTAACCGGGAAAAGCTGAAAGAAGAACAACATGTACGAGAGGTGATATTAGTATTGTATAGTGGGACAGTGGTAATAGCATATGAGCAGAGGGCAGGGTACAGGATTAGTTCTGTCTAGGCTGTCTGTTCCAAAATGGTATTTCTGGAAGGTTTGTAACATAGATATACAGGGAATGCAGGAGTGGGGGTACAGCAGTGGTTAGGGAGCAGTTAGAGAAGGAGAAATGTGAAGTGGTGTGAAACAGTGTTTAAGAGGAATATGACAAGCAGTGTTTAAGAGGAGTGCGAAGAGGGGTGTACTGATTCAAGTGTAGAAGACAAAGTTGTAAGAGGTATATTGATTAAAAAAAAAATTAGAGGACATGTGCTCCTGCCAGACTTTGTCCTTGCTGAACATATTCTTTTTTATGTACTCCATTACTGAACCTTCCATGTCTGAATCTCCTCAACTGTGTTTTTTTTGGTGAGGTGATGCTGGGCACCAGAAAACAATGTAAAATAGAAGATCTGTTTCATCAAATGATGGGGCATTAAACATGGAGGCTCAATCCACCACAGAATTTATACAGAAGATATTAGTGATGGATGGGAATGAGAGCCAAAAATAGTATAACTGAACATTTTATGGAGGTGTTGTTTCACAGCACAAGCTTAGAAATGTGGACATTCAGGCTATGCGATGTGATTTCTTTTGCGCTGATGTAATAGGGAGTATAGAGATTTCAACAGTCCAAGATTAAGCTACTGTCTTTTGCATGGGGAGAAGAAGTTATAAGGTTGAATTTCCCAGAGGAGCATAGATGTATTTCTGGGTATTCTAAGTTTCTCTCATATGCAGTTAATGTCACTTACATTAAGGATCTTAGGCAAAATAATGTGTTTTATTGTGTAGAACGTAACAAGATTAATTTCTGAGTCTGGTCAAGGACCGTTAGAATGCTTTCATTGTGATTATATTATCTCCATTTTGTTTTAACTGAAACCGGAGACTCTGCCTCTCTACTATCAAATAGAGTTGTTTCAGAAGGATGTTTACATTTAGAGTGCTCTTAGCACATATGACCATCCCTACTAGTTTTTGTCACCTGTCATCCCTTCCTTTGCAGTCTATAAGTGTTAAACATATATAGCAAGGTTATCAAAGGAATAGATAGACAGATAGACAGATAGATAGATGCTGCTAAAGCTCTGATGCTGTCTGATTTGTTCTACAATCTTCTTATGTCTGGCATTTCTGTCAGTAACTCCTTTTTATGTGTCTCAAGTCTGAGCAGTCAAAGACGTTAGGAGGCCATTTCCTAATGTAGAACAATAAGCAGACCACTGCTGCTATGTATATCAGATCTGAGTACGAGGGTGTCATGAGGCAGTGATCATACAATGTGTGTGGATATAGAGGTTTTCTGATGCCCAGGATTCTCGTGTTCCACATATAATTATTGAATGTATGGAGTTACAGGAATTGTATGAGAAAAAAGGAGAAGAAGAAAGAGAGGGGGCTAAGCGCTATGTGTCTATATTATCATGATTCCAATAAGAAGAGGTAAAGGAGTGTGGTGTTCCATAGACTGAGGAAGCCTGCCCTTATAGTACTATTCCTTATCTTGTCCATTATATCAGTTGGATGGGAAGTGAACTTAAGCTATCACCATTGTCATCATCAGTTCCCTTTATCTCATTTTCTACTTGGGGTCAGGGTGTTACATCAGCTGTCAACACCTCTCGATTCAATGCCAGACTGCTGCCTTATTCTTGGCAGTCATGCCTGACTGTCAAAGGTCTTCTCTCACTCAGTCTACCCATCTCTTTGCTAGATGATTTAGTTTAGTCTTGCCTTCTTCTTGTCTCTTCCAAATCTCATTCATCAGACCATCATCAGCTTTCTGCACATGTGCCAGCACCAGAGTAAATTATTCTCTTTGATCTTTTCTGCAATTTGAGCTACTTTGGCCTCTGATGTTATCATTTCTTCTTCTGTCCCAAAGTGTACATCCTAACACCAGTCTCAGGCACTTTCGCTCCATCACCTCTGCCTTCCTCAACTGCTCTGCCTTTGCTTCCCAGGTTTCTGTACCATACAAAAGCACTGCTCAGACCACTGTTTTGTACACTTTACAGTTTCTTTGGCATTCTTCTGTTCAAGCAACCCATGACACTGTGCGAATTAGCCACAGCCCCATTGATTCTAGCCTTGACCTCCTCATTTAAACTTCCTTTCTTCTCAAACACCCCTCCCAGATACGTAAAACTGTTAACCTGTTCCAACATTTTCCTGTCTATCTTGATTCAAAGCTTCTTCTGATTTCCCCCATTTGTTGCCATTACAATTGTCTTATCTGCCTTCAGTGCTGCATTCCATTCCCCTATCCTTTGCTGAAGATCTTGTTAAGAGTCTGCCTGTAATGCCACATTGTTTGCATACAGCAACTTTGTTGATCTGTCCCTTCTGACCTGTTTGTTAATGTAGTCCATCACCAGTATAAAAAGCATGAAGCGTTTGTTGTGTTTTTTTTTTTTTTGGTGAGGTGATGCTTTCTACATTAGTTTATGGAAATTAATACAGTAGACATGGCTTTAATCAGCACCATCAAATCAGCTGTGTGGTTCAGCAAATGATCTCACCAATAAGTCCACTCCCCTCATAGGTTCCCAGGTTCATAGAGGGTTACTAGGCTAATGGCCCTAGGGCCTTTACAAGCCTAGCCATGTAAAAAACCCACGTACCCTAATTGACCACTGTTAGATGGTTGTTGTTAGCAGAGGGATTCTATGATCAGCACTGACCACCCCTGCCCACGAGGGACATAGGTGCCACCCCCAGGGTGAATTTACAGTCACCCATCCAATTGTCAAGGTTGTGCTTAAATAGGGCCATTGAAGAGCTCTGCTTCACATGAAGTGGGAGCTTATTCCAGAGGACTGGCAATCTCTGGAGAAATATCTCTCTCTCCAACATGTTTTGTTAATGTCACAGGCTAGGTTGAGATCCCTGGATTGAGTGACTCTTGTCCCATTTGATTTGCAGATGTGCAGCATTTCCATTTGGGCAGGGTCAGAGACTGCTCTGTAGGCCAGGCACAGACTGGCTCCCAGCAGCCTGTATAATACAAAGTATAGTGACAGGCTTTCAGTCTTTTCACACAAGTCACATTTTGGAGGCCCTGGATTCTCTTGGTTCAAAAACTCTGTGGTCTCTCTAGTTGCTGGAGGTGTCTGGTGAGATACATACAGAAGAAAGCATTGGACACAATTAGTGGTCTGATAAGGGTCGGGTGCAGTTGCATTATAACCTCCTTAGTCTTGGGTGTGATGCCCTGATTTATGAGATGCACAATGTAGAAAGCTTTCCTTACCACTATGGACACATGGTGATTGAAGTTTAAATTGCTATCAGCCTGTGCTCCCAAGTCTTGCAACACTGGAGTTGACCTTAGAGAGGTGCTATCTATATCATGATTAGCAGGGGCTATTTTTTGCCAAAGGGGATAATGAAGCATTTTTTGTGTTAAGTTTTAGTCTGTGACTTTGGCACCAATCATTTGTTTGCATCAGCACCTTCTGTAATATGTTTAGATCACTGGAGACTCAATGATTGTGCCCAGTTTGCAGTCATCCACAGACTTGGTAAGCCACAGGCTGTCTACTTTTAAGAAATAGATTCCAAACAGTAGCAGACCCAGCACAGATCCTTGTGGTACTCCACTGATAACTGGTCTACTGGTGCAGGTGGACCACTCAACTTTGACAGTGTGCATTCTGTTGGTGAGCCAGTTGGCTACACATCTAGTGACATATGGGTTAATGGTGGTTCTGCTAGGTCTTGTTTTAGATTAACTCCCAGCTGGGAGAGTTTCTCAGTAATCCCTGACTGGGGGATTCCATCAAAAGCCTTGGCTAAATTAAGATAGGTGGTATGTAGTGCTTTGCCCACATCCAAGGCTTTGGTGACATTCTCAAAGACGTCCACCAGGTTTAATAAGCAAGGTCTACCCTTGACAAAACCAAACTAGGTTGGGTCAAGAGTTTGAATGTGTCCTTGTTGATAAGGTCCATGATGATTTTTTCCATGGCCTTGCAAATATGCCTGGTTAGGCTTATGGGTCGGTAGTTTCCTTGGTTGGATGATGGGCCCCCTTTGTGCAAGGGGATTACTGTTGCTGTTCTCCACTATGCTGGAACAAAGCCACTGCTCAGGCTATGGTTAAAGAGACTGTCAATTGGTTCTGCTAGGTCTTCTTTTAGATTGTTTAGTAAGCAATCTGGGATGTTATCTGGTCCCATAGATGCTGTGTTTTTGGTCTTGAAGAGCACTTGTATGATCTGTTTTTTGGAGAAAAGTGGTAGTGGACTGGTATCAGGAATGCTTTGGGGTATGGCTGCTGGGGACGGGGGGGGTGAAGTTATTGCCAAATCTGTCTCCTAGCAGGTTGGCAACTTCCTCAGGTTTAGTGTGAGTGGTAACCAGGGTTACCAAATGTCCCTATTTGAGCAGGACTGTCCCGGGATCAGTAGCCTGATCCCGAGTCCTGCACTACTGATTAAAATCCTGGCGAAACAGCCTCTGCTTTGTGTTTTTGGATTGGCCTGTATGTTAGCATACGAGCCAATCAAAAAAATCACAAAACAGAGCTACTTCTGTTTAATGCGGAACTGCCTGATGTTTTGCATTGAACAGAAGATGGTCCGCTGTGCGATTTTTTGATTGGCTCGTATACCAGTATAGAGGCCAAGACGAAGCTACTTGTGTTTAATGAGGAACTGCAATTTTTCCGCATTAAAGACCTTTTTTTTTTTATCTTCACTTAGTGTAAAAGACCTTTTTTTGTCCCTACCTGGTCCATCAGATATCTGGCAACCCTGGTGGTAACTGTCCACTATAAGTTCAGCACACAGCCGGGCATTCCCTTTTAGGTTTCGGACATAGCTAAAGAATGCCTTATGGTTGTCTTTAGCTAGGGATGCTAATTTAGTCTCATAACTAGCCTTAGAGGACTTTACAAGATATCTGATCTGCTTGTTCAAACTGTGGAGGGTGTTCTTCCTCTGTTGATTAAGTTCCCTCTTGTTCTTAGATATCAGTTTCTATCTTTTGTTATTTAACTTATTTATACTTACAGTCTACCGGGGTGACTTGTTTTTTTCAGGAGGATGTGATTTTAGTCCGTCAGATACAACTGAGTCAATACATTTGTTTAAGTAGCTATATAGGGCATTTATGTACTCTTCAGCATAGGAGACATTGGCTGTGTAAGCAGGGGCTTTGAAACTTTTTATTCCATTGTTTAATAGGCTATAGTTTGCTTTGGAGAAATGTTTCAGTTTTTTTTTTATCCTGCGGGGGTGTCAGATCTGATCTTTCATTTAAATGAGACTGACCTTACCAGGGAGGGCAACACACAGGGGTTAGTGTAGTGACCCCCATGTTGGTAGGCACTAAGTCTAGGACATTTGAGCCCCTTGTGGGGGTGCAGACCAACTGTTCCAGGGCATTTGAATTAACAAAATCTAGGAACCTCATAGTGATCGTGTTTGTGCTCATGTAAGTCACCCAGTCGATGGAAGGACAGTTGAAATCTCCTAAGGACAAGGTGTTTGGCTCTATACTGAGTGACTCTAGCAAGTCCAGGTAGGCAGTATGCTTCTCCTGGTTCATGGTGGGGAACCTGTAGCTAGCGATGATGTGGTAGGGTATTTTACCTATAGTTATTTGGACCTGGAGTAGCTCAAGACAGTCGTACTGTTTTACCAGTCTCAAGGTGTATTTGAATTTAATGAAGATTGCTACACCTCCACCTTTGGTTCTTTCATGCTCATTTTGAGGTCTGAACATGTGAAAGCTATTGTAGCCTTATATTGCTGGAGTGTGATCTGTGGCCTTGAACCAGGTCTCAATGAGTACGCAGATGTCAGCCATCTTCCAAGGTGAGGAGTGCTTCCAGGGAGTGCAGTTTACTGTTTAGGCTCCTAGCATTAAGCAGCATGACCATGCCTTTGTCTCCAGTGGATTTCATTACATTGGAGGTTTTGTTGTTTTGACATTGCCTAAAAAGGGCACTATGGAAGAGGCAAGCATCTTTGCCAGTATCCAAAAGCCTTGAGGAGACAGGTGAAGGCATCTCTGGCAAAGCAGAGTGGTCTGTCTACCATGTCTTCCCAGGTTGTCAGATACTGGATCCCCATTGAGTGACACCAGAAGCTAAGACAATTATTGAAATCAATCATTTTTTTGTCTGTATTGTAGTGTCATCCTAGGAGAAAGCAGAATGTTGCTTAGGACTAGGGACATACCTGCCTGGAACACATAATCTGAGAGTTCAGTCATGTCTCTCTTCATATAGTCCAGAGAGGTACGTCTCAAGGCATTCACTCCAACAGGTACTATGACAGAGTCATAATGGTAATTATTGCTAAGTGACTTGAGTGCATGTGTAATTTGATGGATCCTGACACCTGACCGTGACCTTCTCCTTGTCCAACCAGGTGAGGGAGGCATCTGTCTGTCTTACTATTGAGTCTCCTATGACTAGAACATTAGGTTTTGAGGTCTTTTGCTTTAGGGGCTTAATTGCTGAGACACTGATATGTGTGTTGTTATGTCTATTGGTGAATTCTGTTTGTGTACAAGTATGTATAGGTTGCTTGCACTTGGGAGGCCTCTGGTCTTTTGGTAGGCTGTTAGTGAGTACCTCTGCAAATGTGGGTTTATGTGTCTTGACATTATCTTCTGTGAGTGAAAAGGTGTGTACGCTGACAACTTCTTTGATGTCTTGTTTATTGTTACGTGAAAGGACTGATTCTAGTTTCACAGTATAGTTACATCTCTCACATAATGTATTTGTTTGCTTTAGGAGCAAGTGGTTGCCAGTATACAAGGCAACTGCTACATTGCCTCAGGATGCCCATGTCAATCAGATTGGCTGGAGAAATGCTGGGAAACTGATTGTCCATAGTAGCAGGTAATTCTTAAGTACTAATTTGTGAGAGGGCAAATGAGATGAGCTATTGCTCTGGGATTAACAAGGGGAATTATTATATAGAAGATCAGGATGAAAAGTGTAGCGATACTGCTCAGTGTTACCTGAGTTCCCTGCAGTGCAGACATGCACAGCTGCATTGCCCAGAGAGCAGCAGGAAATCTGGGAGGGTTTTACTGACTGGTGTCTAGGGAAAAATAGTTTCTAGATGTTTGCATCTATACAAGCCACCATTAACCCCCATTTGAGTGGTGCAAGGCTTATATACAGGCACAATTAAGCAGTTTAAATTAGTCTGCCAATAAGAAATCACACAATGATCCTTCTTCCAGCAATCCCCAGCTCAGATAAGGCTATATCCATACTCTTCTGCCACAAGGGTGCGGGGGAGCCCTT
The DNA here is from genome assembly GCF_019279795.1 of Protopterus annectens. NCBI lineage: Eukaryota > Metazoa > Chordata > Ceratodontiformes > Protopteridae > Protopterus > Protopterus annectens. Next base: position 1,751,703,508 of record NC_056726.1, on the reverse strand, counting down.
CTTAATGTAAGATGCCTGGATCTGAGTTCAAGTATATGAACGTCAGGCGGCACGATGCCAGGGCACTTCTATGGGCTAGGCTTGTAAAGGCTCCAGGGCCATTAGCGTAGTACACACCTATGAGCCTATGAAAAACAGACTAAATTCAGCAAGTCTGGATCTAGTCTATGCTAACTAAGAAATATTTAATTGCAAAACAAGTGCAAGTAATAAGCAAGCAAAAACAGAAAAACAGTCAAAAAGACACAAATTAAAGCAGTAAAACAGTAAAATACAGATGATAAGGTGTACATTAAACTCAAAATAAGCTTAATTTCTTGTTCTTAGCTTTGGATGGCTTGAATTCATGTAGAAATACTCTGGACCTCTGGCAAAGGACTCCAAATGCAGAGCAGCTCCAGTTAATTGAGCTTAAACCCGAACAAAGACACTTAGAAAAAACAGGCACTAGGGGGACCTTACTAGGCAAATCCTACACATCCTGCACATCCCTCACATCCCACACATCCTGCACATCCCTCACATCCCACACATCCTGCACAACTCTCACATCCCACACATCCTGCACATCCCTCACATCCCACACATCCCTCACATCCCACACATCCTGCACATCCCACACATCCTGCACATCCCACACATCCCTCACATCTCACACATCCCACATATCCCTACATGTCACACATTCCACACATCCCAGACATCCCACACATCCTTCTTGCTACGTTACCAATTCCAGATCTGTCAACAATGAAACAAGAGCACTTTGGTGAACTACTGACATCATACTGGACAGTCAGTGAAATGTCTGCTGTTTTGAATAGCCATGTTTACAGACATTCACTGAACAGATGGCTGCCAGTCTTACTGTATTCCATACAGCAGTGCAAACTACCAGCCATGTCAAATAGCACTTTTACCCCCTTAACCAATCAAGTCCTGGATATTAGAAATCTAAGCACTAAAATACCTACATGCAACAACTTGAAAAAAAAACAGATTGAAATAATCTGGTATGCAGTCATTATTGCAAAAAAGATGTTACTATAATTATTTTGCTAAGTTTGTGCTCCTACAATATCCCAAGAATATGAACAAAGCCCAAAAGTTAGAAGCATTACATAAACAATAAACTTAGACCTAATCTTGTAATATCTGAACTCATTTACAACATGGTGGTAACGTTGTTACCTCACAGCAAGAGGTTCTCCCGTTCGATTCTTGGTTTGACTTGGGAGGGCCTTCTGTGTGGAGTCTGCATGTCCTCCCCGCGGTTGGGTAGCGTTCGAAAGACATGCGTGTGTAAATGGGCGTGCCTTTGTTGAAGGTTCGGCATCGAGCTGGCACCTCGGCGTTTCATAAAAATCTACTGCCAATCATTAGCCGACCGGAGTTCCGCAGTGGTGACCCCTTACCGAGAAAAAGCCGAAAGACAAACAACAACAACTATATTATTACAAAACATCATTATCATTAAGCATATAATATATACTTTGATTTTGTTCCATGGAGGCAAATCCTCCACACACACATTCAAGAGACCTTTTCCTCAGCAGTCATCTACTAAGTATAGCTAACTATGATACTGTTGAATGTTGGAGAGGTTGACATTCTCCCATTATCATACCCACCCTCATTTTACTTTCATTTTTCAATCAATGGTATGCTGCCAGACTGTGTCAACAATTTACCAAATTTTAATTGTTATAACTCTGATAAAGAGACTCCTAACCAATTCAATTAACTGAATGACTCAGAGTCTTAGAAAAAAGCACAGAGGAAGACTGAGTGATTAAGAACCTTACAAATGTCACATCACAGCAGCTGTTTGAGTAAACGGAGTATTATGAATGAGGCTAGAAAGTGAGATATCTGAGACTAAAAAACACATAAGCAGTAAGGGAAGGCATTAGCACAAATGTTGAGTAGAAAGAGGGCACTACCAAAGAATAGTCAGTTGATTAGTAGAGTCTGAAAGAACAGAAAGATTTGTCTGCTGAATTACATCACACAAAATTGTGTGTGTGTGTGCATGTATGTTGTGGTGAACCACAAAGGAATTTAAAAAAGTAGCACATAAACCCACCAATTGTCAACCAAATTCATATGTAAAAAGCAAGACCTTTTAAACAACCTAATAGTACATGACCAGACCCCCTTTAGTTCGCTGTTCATTCTTCCTGCACTGGTGTTCACTACTAGAGAGAAGAACACAACCTTTTCTTTGTACAGTATCCCATTGCCGAAAAGACAGACACAATATGATACTACTCAACAATCAGTCTAGGATCTTAAAGGCAGAAGGAATACAATAATCAATCCCACCACCACTGTCACACCTGCCACTGCACACAGATAAGTCAGAACACTTTACAGATTGTAGTCTAACCTACAAGTTGCAATCATGTCAACTAGGCAACAGGGAGTAAGAGATACAATGTATGGCTACATAATTGGAATGGAAGTCTTGATGGTGAGAGAATAAATAAGTGATGAAACACTTCAAATGTAAACTCTGTTTTCAACCACTGAGACATATGAACCATGAGCAAACTGATCATTTTTTATTAGATCAGGATTGGGGGTTGCATCTGATAAACCCATAAAGAAAGGTATGGAGGAGGGATACATTTTAAAAATGTGAACAGTAGAGTGGAAGGGGGACTCATTCTGGCAGCCTGCCAGAATTACATAAACACCTCTGGAAATGAAGACAAAAGATGGAGGATGGGCAAACATGCCGACAGAGTAACCAAAGCTTCATTTTGTTATCTCTAACTGATTGTTTACAAAATAAATAAACAGACTTTACTAAGCACCTCTAAGAGATGACACCATAGGAAGCTGCCTAGTTTTCTTGTTCTTAAGGCCATTCTGGATCACCATCCAAGTAGGTAAAACCTGCATTATTACTTTAGTTATAAGCATCAGTAGGCACAACAGAAGGCAAAGCAGGTTGAGCATTATACAGACTGGACTACCAGCAGTTAATTGTTTGAGTAATAGCTACGTGTCTTGTTGGGGTTGTCAATCCCAAACACTCAATTCATTGTCTCACCAATGCAAGTAATGCCCACAGTCTTTTTGATTGTGATAAACCTTCAAAACTAAGTAGTTAACACAAAGGAGAAGTCACAGCTGAACCAACATGAGGTGAAGGAGCATGTGTAATGGCTGCAACATGAGCCAGATCACATGATTGCCAGAAGCAGAAACCACAGAACCTAAAAAAAGTTGCTCAGCCTTCCTAAAGGCACACTTTCCATACTAGATTATAACCCATTAGTATGTAACCTGAGTAATACATCCTGAAGCTGCATTTTGTGCCCTCAAGCATCTATAGACACACAATAATATCCCATAGGTAACAGCTGTATGTCCAATTAGGTTCCCAGATCTCCAGATTAATTTGGTTATTACAATGTAGTCTTTCTTTCCTTAATCATAGTCTTCTTTCAGGCCATTGTTGGATGAAACGGTTGTTTAAAAAAAAAAAAACTCTGAAATACACCTCAGATCATCTAAAATCCTTGTGTCTTCTGGTCGCCTAGAAGCCCCTAGACCCCAGCTTAATACAGCTATTTCCACTGGAAATATCGCAGTGTAGTTTTGGTTAGTTATGGATAAGCTGAAATGATGCACTGAAAAACAAAGTTGGAAATGTACGACTACATTTATTTTCTTTGATAATGGTTTTCATTTTCATTCAGGCCATCACTTGATTAAAAGGTTGTTTAAAAAACTCTAAAATGCACCTCACAGCATGTAGAACCATCATGACGTCTGTGGCCCTCACACCCCAGTGTAATACATTTGTGTCCTCCACAATTATTAGAGTGAAGTCTTGCCTATGGAGGACATGTTGAATGAGTAAATAACTGCAGGAAAAAAAGAGCAGTAAGACAGTTAGGGGGAATAAAGTGATCTGCGTGGTGTGAGTAGCCCAGAATGCAGTGGGAGGGGGTGGGGTGCCTTGGAGCCTTTTCACTTAGGGCGCCAGTTTACCTACAATAGACCTTGGTAAAATGAAAAACTCTATCATGTGTGAGAAAGGCAGCAAGACTTCAGTTGTCATTGTGAAGGAATACTTGGCATATTCTTCTCTTCTGTCAATCAACAGTTGAAAAACTTTTAGCTCCCATGACCTCATAATGAAAATCTTCCTCTTAATATGATTGAGAATGCTTCAGTAATTATTCTTTGCTGTGTTCCTGTAAATCCAAACAAAGCCTTATTCAGCCATCCTTCTTATTTGCTTATATGGATGTTATCTGTAGGAAATACTCAGTCCTCACAATGATTCCTTGTTGTCACCCCCGTCAGATGGCATTATGAGTGGAAAATGGCAAGCATCTCAGGAATAGCCTGTACCTCAGTTTATAGTTTGACTTTACAGATAAATCCCACAACCACTCCCAAAATGTAGTGTTCACAGTTCTATTTCAATCTGCTTCACAGACATTCTGGTAGAAAGAGTAGAAGAAAGTTTGCCATCTGTAATATCCAGCCACAGAGCTGTGAAAGGATCAGTGTTCAGGACTAGCTTACTGCAGTGAACAAGGAGAAAGTCAGTTCATGTACAGTTCATGCAAAGGAATACATTCTTATAAATAATATTAAGGGCATTTCAGATTCAGACAAGTCAGTACGTTTAAAACATTCCTTGTACATGCATGAAAGAAGTATGACATTTTGAGCTAGTCTCAATTCAGAGGTCAGCACTAGCCATCAGACTTCTTCAAGGTATAGTAAAACAGTTCAGGCCAGCTCATTTCTCATTGTAGTATTTATGTTAATGTGCAGAACTGTATAATTATGTCTACTTCACTTGGGCAAAAGATCAGCTTTATTAATTTATTTGAATATTTGTGTCTTGGCAAGAGACTTAAGCTCACCAATGATAATATCACTGATCAGAAAGTGTATAAGTCTCTGTATAATATGACCTTGTATCAAGGTGAGAGAACTTTGACATCTGCATCAGCCTATAATGTTGTAGGCTGGAGGAACCGATGCCTTCTACTGTCCTTAAGCAACTTATTCTCTGTTGTCTGTTATAATTTCAACAGCTGAAATTTACAGTGTGAGTTTATCCTATAAAAGCAAATGCTTTGTGATGCAAGTGTCATTTGTTCTCTCTTTGGTCTTTAAAGGACAGCTACACTCTAGGTCTGCTATTTCCTTTTCACAGACTGTATTTTCCTCCATATTGCCATATTAAAAAATCAGATCAAAATGACAACCAAAAATACCACAACAATGGTTTAATACAATCAAGTTAGCGCTTTTGTCTTAGCTCTATGACTACAACTTTTTCAGGTCTGAAGAAGTTTTACTCATAGAACTAAGATGAAAGCGCTCGTCTGAAGAAGTTTTAGTCATAGAACTAAGACAAAAGCACTAACTTGATTGTATTAAATCACTGTTGTGGTATTCTTGGTTGTCATTTCGAGCTCTTCTGGTGAAGAAGTCTTTGGATTTTACAAGTTTGTTCCTATATTAAAACATGACTTCGATCTTATGCCTTGTATGGCATTTCTATCATATTCAGTTTTTCTAGAGCACACTATACTAAACGTAAATAGAATATCATGTTGCTTTGTTTAGGAATTAGTCACTCTGTCCATTTTATAAATTCACCCATCACATAATAATATTTTTGACTCAGGGAAAACCCACAGTGCAAGCTTTTGTTATTTCCCACTCATTAGTGCCATAAACCTACCAAATCTGTTGGAATTCACAGCTCTTTTACTGAATGTTGTCATTTACACCTGCTTTTGTTATTTCCCACTCGTTAGTGCCATAAACCTACCAAATCTGTTGGAATTCACAGCTCTTTTACTGAATGTTGTCATTTACACCTGCTTTTGTTATTTCCCACTCGTTAGTGCCATAAACCTACCAAATCTGTTTGAATGCACAGCTCTTTTACTGAATGTTGTCATTTACACCTGCTTTTGTTATTTCCCACTCATTAGTGCCATAAACCTACCAAATCTGTTGGAATTCACAGCTCTTTTACTGAATGTTGTCATTTACACCTGATTTTGTTATTTCCCACTCGTTAGTGCCATAAACCTACCAAATCTGTTGGAATTCACAGCTCTTTTACTGAATGTTGTCATTTACACCTGCTTTTATTTCCCACTCATTAGTGCCATAAACCTACCAAATCTGTTGGAATTCACAGCTCTTTTACTGAATGTTGTCATTTACACCTGCTTTTGTTATTTCCCACTCGTTAGTGCCATAAACCTACCAAATCTGTTGGAATTCACAGCTCTTTTACTGAATGTTGTCATTTACACCTGCTTTTGTTATTTCCCACTCGTTAGTGCCATAAACCTACCAAATCTGTTGGAATTCACAGCTCTTTTACTGAATGTTGTCATTTACACCTGCTTTTGTTATTTCCCACTCGTTAGTGCCATAAACCTACCAAATCTGTTGGAATTCACAGCTCATTTACTGAATGTTGTCATTTACACCTGCTTTTGTTATTTCCCACTCGTTAGTGCCATAAACCTACCAAATCTGTTGGAATTCACAGCTCTTTTACTGAATGTTGTCATTTACACCTGCTTTTATTTCCCACTCATTAGTGCCATAAACCTACCAAATCTGTTGGAATTCACAGCTCTTTCACTGAATGTTGTCATTTACACCTGCTTTTGTTATTTCCCACTTGTTAGTGCCATAAACCTACCAAATCTGTTGGAATTCACAGCTCTTTTATTGAATGTTGTCATTTACACCTGCTTTTGTTATTTCCCACTCGTTAGTGCCATAAACCTACCAAATCTGTTGGAATTCACAGCTCTTTTACTGAATGTTGTCATTTACACCTGCTTTTGTTATTTCCCACTCGTTAGTGCCATAAACCTACCAAATCTGTTGGAATTCACAGCTCTTTTACTGAATGTTGTCATTTACACCTGCTTTTGTTATTTCCCACTCGTTAGTGCCATAAACCTACCAAATCTGTTGGAATTCACAGCTCTTTTACTAAATGTTGTCATTTACACCTGCTTTTATTTCCCACTCGTTAGTGCCATAAACCTACCAAATCTGTTGGAATTCACAGCTCTTTTACTGAATGTTGTCATTTACACCTGCTTTTGTTATTTCCCACTTGTTAGTGCCATAAACCTACCAAATCTGTTGGAATTCACAGCTCTTTCACTGAATGTTGTCATTTACACCTGCTTTCTTCCCCATTCCATTGGGCCATACATATACTGTGCTTTAGATATGCCACAATTCTTTTACTTTCTAGTTTTAGAATGAAGACATCTGACGGCAGTGACAGAAATAGCCTAGCCCGAGGAGCTAAGTCATTTCTGTACTGTCAAAAAAATCTTATTCAAGCACTATTGTGCAGGACCAGAAGAAAACACTTATTGCAGCATGCTCAAAACATGACAAAGAACCCAAATTGCAAAGTGTAACTGGAAACAAGTTTCAAATACTCAGTCCAGACATTCTTAAAGTTAGCATTGATCTTCAGCTCTGCTGTTCTAAGTAAATATCAACAAAATTAGGGCAGAGTGAATTAATCACATCTTCTAAGGACTCAAACTGCATTATAAGAAAAAAGGAAGCATAACTTAAAAAAAAAGAGAAACTCACATCAGTATGTCTGCTCCCATCAAACCATTTCTGGTTAGACCAAAATAAATTAGTACAGATACTCATGGAGACATTAGTACAGTAAAGAACATAAGGATATCAATAATATATATGTGAGTGTGTGTGTGTGTGTGTGTGTGTGTGTGTGTGTGTGTGTGTGTGTGTGTGTGTGTGTGCATTTTCAGTTTCTCCCTATAGTGGTACTCTAAGCATATCATCAGCTACTACCTCAAAATCACAAGAAACACTAAGTTCATGCAATCCAACTATATACAATGCATCAACCAGTCTTTGAGACATTTTATGAAATCTATTTCTTTCCTCTGCCACTGTTAAATAATTCTTTATTATACTGTACATCAGCATATCCACTGTGACATAAAATAATTTTGTGGCAAGAAGTTAATTCAGAATAGCACTGACAGCTACTGAGAGTACACACAGGTCTAACATGACAGACTACAAAGACTAACTTATCTGATTCAAGCCATATAGAGCCTTTTTTGTATATTTCCAGTTAACACCCATGGTTTCTTGTGGGATCCAAATTGTTTTAGGGTCTGGTTTCTTTAGCTAAGTGACTTATCAGTTAATAATAAGAAGTATTAGAGAGGGCAAAGACTTTAATAGCAAAATGTCACTAGGTCTGTTTGTTAATTGACCATGTTCTGCAGAAACAAATTACTCAATGCTTTCCACTTATTATTATTCATATTTCATATTTATGTTCATGTTTTTATAACTGAGAAACCTACATGCTATTGAGGTGTATGGTGTGAAGTACCATGGTGGGAGAAAAGAAAAAAGTCTTTGTTAACATCCACTATACTGGAGATATTGCTTGTTATCTGTTATGAAAGTAAACAATATTTCCTTATGAATTTAATACTACAAAAACAAATGATTTACAAACTATTGCATGGCATCAGGTGAATCCTTAGATGTTGTTGAAGAAAACTGTCATTGATATTTGCAGTGTAATTTGCACATCTTGGGAGATATTCAGTGTTTTTTATATTGATAATTATACAGATAAGCATATGTTTTCATATCTCTGTAAATATCTCAATAAACAGTCAGAGAATAATTTCTTGTGGTCATGTGAAAACTTATGTTGAGTTAACAAAAGCATTCTATCAATATATGCCTAGGTTGTACAATCCAAGCTATGACAATGTGTTTATGAAAATATAGAAAAAATATAATTCTGTGGAGTTCAAGAGCTGGAACAGATGTAACTCAGGAATTGTGCAAGAGATGTCAACAAACACAAATAGTAAAAAAGATGAAAAAGAAAAAAAAAAAACTTGCAAACAGCTGATGTCTTTACATTCACTGCTCCAGTATTCCTTACTAATGGGGATTCCCTGCCGTGAAGCCCTCTGTCTGGCCAGTTTACAAACGTCTACCCTTGCTTTAATGTACGCTGAACGTCACCTGTGCACTCCTTGCGTAAGGTAGGGCATAAAGGTGACATTCAGGCATACCATCCTCAGAACTTCTTTGCTGCCAGGCCAAGTGCTGTTTTAACCACTGGTCTTTTGCATACATCCATTTTTTTTACCATTTTTCTGTTTATTGGCTTTTCTGTGCTTACTCCTGTTTGCTGGAGTCCTCACAGTTGCAGATAAGTACCCAGTTGGGGTTTTGGTTACTTTTTCTGTTTGCTTAGTGCTGTTTGGGGTTAATGTCATCCAGGAAGGGTAAATGCCTGTGTGGGAGACTGATTCCCCATAAAGACCACCATGATAAGTGTCTTTTTTGCCTTGGTGCTGCTCATGATCATATGTCTTGTTCAGTTTGTCAGGCGTTTGTACCCAGAGCTCTTCATAGTAGGCTTTCTTTCCTTTCCTTTCCTTGTACCTTGAGAACCAGTGACTTAAGCTTCTAGCTGCAGGTACTATGGATGGAACTTCCTGCCCTGAGGATCAGCAATCTGGTAAGAAGAAGGCGCATAAGGTAAGATCGTAATCTTCCATTGTCCAGCCACTGCCGGGGGGTTTTCCTGAGGTTATTATACACCCAGAGGCTCACCTGGTTGTTTTGTCAGATTCTTCTACCATGTCTGAGTTGCAGACTGGTGAGGATCTGGGAGGCAGCATGTCCAACGAAGCTTTGCAGGTGTCCATTTTGGGCATTCAGAGGGAACCATGGTTGACTGTTTCCGAGGGGTCTAGTGTGTTTCCACAGTTTCTCTTTAGGGAAGAGGTTCCTACTGCAGTTGTGGAATGCTGTCCTGAGTCTGGGCCTTCTCAGGTTTCCAGGATGGCTGTCCCTTTGAAGAAGAAACAGAAAACTAACCATGTTTCTTCTGCTCTTAGGGATCCACAAAGTGAGTGGCGGGCCTTTACTCAGGGGTTATGTAATGCTTTACTGTCATTGCGGCTTCCTCAAGGGGTTTCAGTTCTTGCTCCTCCTTGGTCTGCCTCTTTCCCTAAAAGGCTCAGGGAATTGTATTCTTCTGAGGTGGATTCTGATGATGACTCCCTTGCTTCTTCTGGCCAGATTCCTTCTCCTTTAGACTATGGGTCTGAGGAGGAGGATTCTCATACTCAAGATAATCCCTCTGAGGAAATTTCCTTTGGGGACACGATCTCTAGGATGATGGACTTTTTTAAGTTGTATTGTGCCCAGGTTTCTGATATCCATAAGAGGTACTATGAGTTACTGCAAATTTAATCTCCTAAACCTGCGGCCATTCCTCCTGTCTTGCCTGCTTTATTGGAAGTTTTTTCCACTTCCTCTAAAACACCGGATTCTCTGCCCCCTGCTCCCAGAAAGTCTGATAGGTTTTATAGGGTGCCTGAGGATTGTTCCTTTTTGTTTAAATGTCCTACTGCTGAACCTTCTGTGTTGTCTGTAGTCTCTGATAAGCCATCTCAATTGCTTTCTTCATCTAAGTTACTGTCTTCTGACAAGGACAGTAGGACCATGGATAGGCTGGGTAAGAAATTTTATACTTCATGTACCCTAGCTTTTAGGGCTATTAATTATCAGACTCATATCTCTAGGTATATATTGGGTCTTCTTTCTCAGGCCTGTCAGTTTTTTTCTGATCTTTCAGACTCTGAGAGTACATCTTCTGCTCTTTCCTTGCTTGGGACTTCCTCTCACGTTGTTCATCATTCTATCAAATGTAGTTATGATGCTGCAAATTTCTCTTCAAGGGGATACTGCTTCTGGTTTAGTTCTGAGGAGATATTCCTGGCTTCAGCTTCAGCCTTTGCCTGATGGTATTAAGGCTAAGTTGCTGAATGCTCCTCTGGATAATACCTTTTTGTTTGGTAAAGTGGCTGCTGGTCTATTTAAGTCTCTTCAGAAAAATGGGAAGGCTTTACAGGAGCTTAAGCATGTCTTTGTTTCTTATGTGCTTAAATTTCAATGAAACTTCACTTCTAAGCCAGCCTTTGTTCATAGGCAGTCTCACCCTCCTTCTAAAGGTAAAAAGTTTAGTAAACGGACTCCTTCTACTAACGCCACTCAGACTGCAGGGATTCTTAAGCCTTCCTTTCCTGACAAACCAGGTACTGTCTGACTATCCACCCATTCCTAGCCACATTCTTCTTTCTCTTCACCTTTCTTTTTCTCTTCCTGTTTTGCTCCAGATCACCCAGGATTCTTGGGTTTTGTCAATCATTCGTCAAGGGTACTTCATGGTCTGGATTTCCCATCCTCTTTTTGTGGGCATTCCTCAGCCTCCTTGGGAACAGCTTATTTTTTTTCCTAGAGGTTCTTTGGGACCTCTTGTCTCAGGGTACTATTCAAGAAATGCCTGTATCCCAAAAGGGAAAAGGGTTTTATTGAAGAAAGTTTCGAGTCCCCAGAAAAGAAGGTACTTTGAGACCTATTCTAGACCTCTTCCATCTGAACACCTTTCTGAAGGTACCTTCCTTTCTGATGTTGTCCCTTCAGTCCCTTTTTCCTCTCTTGCTCCCTCAGGTCTTTCCGGTGTCTCTGGACCTCAAGGATGCTTATCTCCATATTCCGATCCATCCTCTTTTCAGCAGATTTTTGCATTTTTCTGTTGCTTCCTGGCATTTTCAATTATGTGCTTTGCCCTTTGACCTTTCTACTGCCCCAAGGATGTTCACCAAATGCCTCACTCCTGTGATTGCCTTTTGCAGGCTTCAAGGGATCTACATCTTGCCTTATTTGGATGACCTGCTGATCCAGGTGTCTTCTCCAGACTTCCTTTTGCAAAATCTTCATTTTACAATTTCTCTTCTTCAGAGCCTGGGGTTCACAATAAACTTCAAAAAGTCTTCCCTGACTCCTTTTCAGGATCATGTCTTTCTGGGTTGAAGTTTCAAATGCTGCCAATGCTGGCATCCCTGCCTCCTCCAAAGGCATTAACTCTCATTTCTTTCTTTCAAACTCTACTTCCCCTGGCCTCCATTTCAGCCAGGGGGTTTCTGAGAGCTCTGGGGTTCATGGCTTCCACCATTCTGATGCTTCTTCTGGCCAGTCTCCACATGAGGATGTTCCAGTGGTTTCTGAAGTTGGTGTGGCTTCAGCATGTACATCCTCTAGACTTTCCTGTTCCTCTTCTCCCATGTCTCAAGGATGAACTTCTGTAGTGGATTCAGCAGTTGTCTCTGAATCCAGGGCTCCCTTTTCAGCCTCTACTTCCCTCTCAGGAGGATGCTTCAAATGTGGGATGGGGAACAATGTTTGGCTCCCTGAGGGTTCAGGGAGTGTGGTTGCCTCATCAGGGGAAGGAGCACATCAACATCAAAGAGATGAGGGGCTCTTCTGCTGGCTCTTCAGGCCTTTCCTCCTCTCTTCTCTGCAGGGCCTCTCAAGGTATTCATGGACAATACCACAGTCATGTGGTATATCAACAAATGGGGGAGTACAAGATCCTACCGTCTTTGCCGGCTGGCACTTCTGGTATGGGATCTGGCTATCCAATATCGTGTGACTCTTCAGGTAGTTTACATTCTTTCAGATTGGGAAGTTATGGCAGACAGTCTGAGCAGGTCCTTCACTCAATCCCATGAATGGATGTTTCACAGGAATATGTTTCTGGACATTGTTCACCAGTGGGGTACTCCTCAAGTAGATCTCTTTGCATCCCCTCTGAACAGAAAACTTCCTCTGTTTTGTGCCAGAGTCCCAGGTCCTCTGGTATGGAAGGTGGATGCCCTCTCATTTTCTTGAAAGGGGATGTTTCTTTATGCATTCCCTCCCCTTCCTATTATTCTGAGAGTCCTGTTCAAGATTCAACAGGATGCTCCCAAAATCTTGCTGGCGATTCCCTTTTGGCTGTGACAGCACTGGTTCCCTCTACTTCTGCATCTAGCCAGGGGCAATCATCACAAGTTTCCTCACAGGGTGGATCTTCTCACACAAGACGAGGGGTCTCTCATCCATCCCCACCTGTCCACGCTTCAACTGACACTGTGGGTGATATGGTTTTGATTCCTCATAGACAGCTTTTTTTCTGAGGACATGCTGCAGGTGAGGTACTGCAGGAGGCCAGGAAACCTACTACTAGGAAATACTACTTATCTAAATAAAAGAGGTTTTCTATTTGGTGTCTTTCTCGTGACCGGGACCCACTTTCTGTGAATGTTCCTTTGGTTCTTTCTTATTTGCGTGAGTTGCTCAGTGCTGGTTTGACCTATTCTAGTAAGGCCCACTTATTTACTCTTTCTGCTTGTCTGCCTTTAACTCCCCCGTTAGCTTCTAGATTTGAGAGTAAGCAATTTCTTAAAGGCATTCTTAATATTAGACTTCCCAGGAAGCCTGTTCCTCCTCCCTGGGATCTTAATTTTTTTCTGGAAAAATTGACTCAGGCTCCTTTTGAGCCTGCTGTTTCAGTTTCCTTGCAACATTGCTCTTGGAAGACAGTTCTTTTGTTAGCTCTTATTTCTGCCAGACAGGTGTCTGAGTTGCAAGCCTTTATGGCTTGTCCACCTTTTTTGATATTTCATGAGGACAGGGTGTCCTTGCATACTAATCCCTCTTTCATGCCCAAGGTGGTTAATGAGTTGTCACTTAATCAATTAATTTGCCTACTTTTTTTCCCTCTCCCTAATCTGACAGTGAGAGGGTGCTGCATACCTTAGATGTGCATAGACAACTCAGATTTTATTTGGATAAAACTAAAGCTATCAAAAAGTCTAACCAGTTATTTCTTTCCTTTCATCCTAGGTCTTTAGGTTTGGCTGTTTCCAAGTAAACTGTTTCCACTTGGATTTCAAAGGCTATTTCCTTTTTTTACACTTTTCAGGGTGAGAGCCTTCCCTCTTCTATAAAGGCTCATTCCACTCGAGCTGTGGCTTCTTCTGGTGCTTTTTTCAAAGGCTTAGATGCTAATTCTATTCTTGAAGCTGCTACCTGGACTTCTGTGCATACCTTTAACAAACATTACCAGTTGGATGGTATCTCCAGAGCTAGAGCTGGTTTTGCTGCTGCCATTCATCATGGCTTCTTGGAGGGCTCTGCTGCTTCCTCCTCCCAGGTTTCTTTTTAAGCTTTTGCACTCTCCCATTTGTAAGGAATACTGCAGCAGTGAATGTAAGGACTACCATAATGGTAGATGTCCTTGCCTTCACCGCTCCAGCATTCACTGCTTCCTTCCATCCCCTTGGTCTTTTTCCCTTCCTGGTTGTGCAGATTCTCTTTGGTTTTCCTTAGACTGCTGTTCCTACTAGGGAAATCTGTTCTGAGGATGGTACACCTGAACGTCACCTTTATGCCCTACCTTGCACAAGGAGTGCACAGGTAACATTCAGTGTACCTTAAAGCAGTGGTAGACATTTGTAAACTGCCGGATGGAGGGCTTCATGGCAAGGAATCCCCATTAGTAAGGAATACTGAAGTGGTGAAGGCAAGGACATCTACCATTATGGTAAGATTTTACACAACTGTACTTTCTCAGGAACAGCACTAGAAGGTGCTTGGGGGCTGTACATTTCAGTTAAAGATTCTAAAACAACACATGAGGGATAAAGCCCCATAACCTACATGAACAAATAGGTTCATAGGTTCATAGGTGTGTACTAGGCTAATGGCCCTGGAGTCTTTCCAAGCCTAGCCCAAAAAAAACTGCCCAGGCACCGTGCCACCCGATGTTAGTTCACAGTGCCCATATCCAGTAGTGCAACTGGAATGATCCCTGGAGTGAACTTTCTGTTACCCATCCACTCGTCAATATTTCTCTTGAAGAGGGCCAGTGAGGTGCTCTGCTTGACATAAATGGGAAGCTTATTCCAGAGTATGGGCAGTCTTTGGGAGATGAACCTGTCCCTCCAGCATGTTCTGTTAATTGTGGTAATGAGGTTGTGATCTCTTGAGCATGTGGCACGGGGGGGGGGGGGTTGGGATTTTTTTTAGGTGTAGCATTTCAAGTAGGGCTGGATCAGACATGGCTTTGTAAGTCAAGTAGAGATCACCTCTAAGTAAACGATAAGAGACTGAGAACAGCTGAAGTTTGTTGAGCCTGTCCATGTAGGACATGTGTTTAAGGCCTAGGATTCTTTTTGTGAGATACTTTTGTGACCTCTCCAACTGTTGTAGGTGTCTGGTCAAGTACATGCCAAATGGGGAGTTATATCTGATGATTGGTCTAATGAGGGATAAGTAGAGAGGGATGATGACCTCTTTCTTCCTGGATGAGAAACCTTTGATTATAAGATGTGCCACATAGAAGGACTTTCTGACCACAGTGGCAATGTGGTGGTTGAAGGTGAAGTGGTTGTCAACCTGGCCCCTTCAGTGTTCAATGGGCTCCCATCAATGTGGTAATTTGTGGAAACTGAGTTTTTTTCCAAAGGGGATGATAACGCATTTTTTTGCCGTTAAGCTTCAGGCCATGGTTCTGACCAGTCACTGGTCTCAGAGAGGCCCTTTTGTAGGATGTCTGCATCACTTGGGGAGTTGATAATAACTCCTAGCTTGCAGTCATCAGTGAACTTGGTCAGACAGAGTCCTTCTATGTTGGTCTGGACCTCTGAGAAGTAGATGCCAAACAGGAGAGAGCCCAGGACCGAGCTCTGTGGGACTCCACTTGTGACTGATCGACAGTCTGACTTGGAACCTGCAAATTTCACTCTGTGGGTCCTGTCTGTGAGCCAGTTTGCAACCCACCTAGTGATGTAAGGATTGATGCATAGTTTTGTGAGTTTATCAACGATACTGAGTGGGGAATTGTATCAAAGGCCTTGACCAGGTCGAGGTAGGCTGTATGCACTCCCTTACCCTCATCCACAGCTTTGGTGACTGCCTCGAAGAAGTCAACCAGGTTCAGCAGGCAGGATCTCTCCTTGACAAAGCCAAACTGTGTGGGGTCAAGAGTTTGGAGATTGCCTATATCTTTGTTAAGCAGGTCCATGATGATAAGCTCCATAGCTTTGCATACCAGGCTTGTCAGGCTAATGGGGCAATAGTTCCAAGGGTCTGTAGTTACTCCCCCCTTTATGGAGCTTTATGGACTGTAACAGTGTGCCATTTAAAAAACTTCTCTAAAGCCGACTTTGGGCTCCTAAAAGCAGAGGTAGCTAACTTATCGGCACCCATGCCAATGGAAAATAGCTGCATGACTGCAGAATCATACACCAATGCTTTACAAACATGTACACAAATGCATGGACCTTGCCATACCAAATAGAACTAAGACATTCTCCTCCAAAAAAAGGAAGCCAATCTGGTGGTCCCCAGCCATCAATAAACTCTACAACAGAAGGAAGACACTGTTGCAGAGAAAAATGAAGTCACAAGACTGGAAAATCTCACATATCAGTCTCAAGAAAAAGCTGAACTCTCTTATAAAAATCCTCTAAATGAAGGCAGAATTGCAGCTGACACCAAAAGCAACCACAAAGCCTTCTATAGCTATATCAAAAACCTCAAAGGCAATACCCAGATTTGCTCTGAGTTATTGCATAATGGCACCTCCAATACTGAGCCAGCAGATATAGCCAACATACTGGCTGACAGATTCAGTGCCAACTTTACCCCCCCCCCCCCAAGGGCCCTATCACAATACCAGATGAAAGCCTGGTACCCACCATTTCTGTGGCACAGGTAAAAGCTGCATTGTCCAAAGCCAAGAATACAAAGTCCATGGGACCTGATAAGATCCCTGGCTGCGTCCTACATTAACTACAAAACAAACTGACACCACATCTGTGTGCCCTGTTCAATCACAGCCTTACCTTAGGCTATCTTGCCCATCCTGAGGGAAAGAGGTAGTCCAGTCTGCTGCAATGTTAGCACCTATTTTGAGAGACACATGTATGACATGCAGTTGTATCTCTTAACTCTCCAGATTTTCACACTATGTCGAGAAAATGTTCCTAATAAAATTTGTAGTTTTCTGGCAAGTCACCGGGATGATACGAGGACTGAACTCACTAAATAATGGCATACATTTGAGTTTTAGAATTCAAATCCTTCAGAAAATAAATGTTAACACAAACCCCTTTCCTCTAACAACTTTCTAAGTTTCTATGAGCAATATTTAACATCTGTCACTATTTCTGGGCCTTTGTCCCCCATTTTGTAAGGATTTGTCTAAATTTTTTGCAGTAAGAGGTTGAGAGGTATGCATGCAGTGCATTGGTCATGAAATACACTTGACTCTGTCAATCCATGTAGTCACTTTCATGGGACATCCGTGAAAATATGCAGAATACGCTAGCAGGGCCCCTTAAATGCAAGTGCATATGTCAGCCACTGGTGGAGGGGTTAAAAAATAGAAAAAAGCTTGATGGGAACCTGAATAACATCCACCCATGATTGCCTCTTACTCCATGGGTAATAAATGGGCTTAACAATTGTGGGAGGGCTGATATTCTGCAGGCAGCACAAGAAAAGGATGTGTAGCTGAATGCATTCATAGAATACTTAAAATTTAGCAGACTAGTAGATCGGCAGCTAATCGAGTATGGTAATATTTTCAGTAAGACAAGCAAACTGCTTAACATGTAGCAGAAAATAATGCATTATACTGGAAAATAAATGGTGCTACATATTAAAAGCTTTAGCATGTGACTGGTATGTATTTGAGCTGCTTAGGAACATAACAATAAGATCGACTGCATCTCCAGTAAATAAGCAGCATTTATTTCTTTTTTTTAAGTTAAATAAGCGCATGCATAAGCAGGGATGAAAGCAGTGTTATACAATAGGACCCTGTCAATATTTAAAGAGTTGTAAGCCAATTGGAGAGCTATTTCCAATCAATGCACACACAGCATTCCTCACAGAAAAAGATGGTAGGTCTGCTACAGTATGCATATGATTGGTTACTGAAGAAACAAACAAAAAATACAGCCACACGTTCTGCTCCCGCTAGCCAACAAGGTAAACAAAAATCCTTTTACTTAAAAAAGAGAAGAAGAAACACTTATTAACTTCATTGAAAATACAAATCAGTGCAGCTACTGAAAGAAGAAAATGAAGGCCACTATTTTCTTCAGCATACATAACACAAAGTTATGATTTAGATTCCTTCTTTTCTTATGGTTAAAAAAAAGTTTAACGCACACACAAATCACTAAACTTGAACTTTTTTAAAGTGAACTTTACAAATCATGCCATTTCAAATGGTTGCTTCATAGCCAAGCCCACATCTGCTTCACAGATTGTCAAAGATATGCAGAGAGCTCCTACTGTAATAATTAAAGCAAACCCGTCAGTTTGTATTTAAGATTTAACCCTTACACTTACTATCAGCAGATGTACTGTGTAAGTGTTAGCATATACACACGTGCAGGCATGCACAGTCATGCAAAATTAGTCCTGTGCCAAGCATTGACATAAGCCAACAAGTGATAAATTACTTCTCTATATGTACATAAATGCATGTACAAAAATGTATACAGTAAGCTACATCTAATCCACAATATTATATTACTTAGGCAGCAGCGACCCTCTTCTGTGTTGAAGAAAGGAAAATGCAGGCATATTCATTCAAAATACATCCTAAAATCATTCTTGTTCACTTACACAATATAAAACAACCTGGAAAAATAATGAAACATCATACAGAGTAGTTTAAAAGGTGATATGATGTTTTCAGTGTCACCATTGTAAAATAAAACTTACACAGCAGAAAAAGAATAAAAACTAGATGTTTAACATATAAAGTAAAGAGAATGAAAGTGGGATGTTTATTTACAAAATCAGAATACAATCAAAAAAAGGGAGAAGAAAGAGGGAAAAAAAAAGAACAACATTCTGCAAATGGCATAAGCTCATCACATATCACAATTGTATAACAGCAATAGTCTATGCCTGGGCTTCAGTTAATGCAGGTTTACATATGGCTGGCTCTGTTTGGTCACTTAGACTTTACCCTCATGACCAGACCACACCAGCTGTGGGTAAACCCTGCATTACTGACAACCACAGCAGCTAAGCCGAGTTACTAAACTTTGGTCACTCACAAAAGGAAAAAGATGGAATGGCTGAGGCAGTCCAACTGTCAGTTAGCTCTCTCATTCTTTCTATGGCACATCATTTAAGTTATCAAAGTGTGTTTTTTCCTTCCACACAGAAGGCTCAGTGTAGCTGTAAGTGGATCTGAGAGTCGAAAAGAAAAATAAAGATAAACAGTGGAATGGCCTAGGAGGAGTGTGTCAATCTATTAGGCAGTCTACAGTGACAACAGGTCATTGGGGAAGTTAAAAACCTAATATGAGGGCTGGAAGGGGGGACTAACCCCCAAAATGCCAGTTAGCATCTAGTACACTTTGAAATCTCCTTGGCTTGATACAGTAGTGTTGATATTTGTAGATGTTCTCAGTGCTTGTAATACGGCTTTATGAAGCTGAACCGCCCACTGTGCAAACCCACTGAGTTACAATGGCTGAAACCTCAAACTCACCATACTCCAAAATGGCTGAAACCTGAAACTTATCATATTACGGAATGGCTGAAACCTCAAACTCGCCACATTCCAGAATGGCTGAAACCTCAAACTTAGCAAATTACAATGTACCAAGGAGGATAAACCTTCCCAAAGCAGCCAAAAAACAGTCTAGAACTTAAAAGAAACATCATTAGGTGTATCAGATGCTGTCCCAAAAGCAGTCTTATGTATTAATGAGATGTGCAGAGTAACACAGAGCTGAGCAGCAAGCCATGGTTATAAGAATGTGAAGGAAGAAAATATACAGCAATTTACATCCCCCCACACACATACCTGTTAGACAAACCACAGTTGCCAAAAGGATAACAGGACAGCTGAGAAATAGAAACAAGATGTAACTATACTGGGGGATCTTCAGGGTAGGCAGAACAGACCTACCAAGCTTAGAGATATTTTCAGCCAGGGACTGAGACAGAGAAGGAAAGAGACTGGGCAGAAGGAATGGGAAACTCACACCCACAGATGGTGTGCAATGACATGCAGGAAGGCAGGGGTATGATGTGAGGGCTTCTGTTCTACCAACTAATACACACATCATAGCAATGCACCCATCATCACCACTTTGGGAAGGAGACAGGCCAGGGAGAATAGCTTCCTTGAGCTGGCCAAATATGGTTCTGCTCAGAGCCATGGACAGTGAGCTATTCATACATACCACTGCTGTGGGAGTGGCACAAGGCACAAAGCCACATGTGCCACCCTTCTACATTGTTCTGAGTGAGAGTTAGTGAGGCAGCATACAGCTACTGTAGTGACCAGAAATGTTGGAGGGTGAGAAGGTGACACACTCTACGTTCATAAGACCCCAGTGTCATAATGTCATAGTCTCTCTGTTATGCAGTCATCATGAAACTACTTATACTATGGTATAGCTTTACAGGAATATTGCCTCCACAGCACATCAAATGCCTCAGGTATTCTCCCAAAGACAAATAAGCCAGGGCAGGCAGCAAATTCTCTACTGTCTGGAATGTTTGGGCACCAATATTCCAGAGCTGCAGATCAAGATGATGTACGCACTGCCAACTTATCTGTTCTAGATGGAATACAATGTGGGCATTTGACAGGGGAAGGCTGAGTGGATGGCATTGAAACTCACCCATTCAAAATTAAGTATTTCATACTGCAGCAGCAGTGTGAGTCCAAGCCCTTCAGCAATGCCTGTAATATTTTTGAGCTGAACATTATGCACCACTGGGCTGTTTTTGGTCACTTAAATATAAGTGGAAAATGGCTATGATTATGACATAGTAGTAATACACATGAGAGTGAATGACCTGAGACATAAAACCCAGGGAGACATGCAGAGAACCATGTTAGAACTTTCTATGAATGTCACAAATGCACTTATCCTGAGTAGAATCCTTCCTTCACCTTGAATGATGCCTAAATACAAATCACTGGCTTCAGTAATTGGGTAAAGAGCATGCCAGAGGATCCAGTATGTGTTAGCATGGGAAGAGATGCTCAACAGACCAGCCAGACCAACTTTCTTTGCTACACTCTAAGAATGGCCTGCACCTCTCATTCCAAGGCTGCCACATGCTGAATAAAACCTTTGATATCCCCTGTGCCTTTTATTTCAGGAAAAATCAATTTAATGGACATTCCAACATAACTATCTTATCAATCCCAAAATAATATCACATTAGTATGCCTCTCCTCAATAGCAGAAGTCTAAACAATAAGTTACCTGATCTTGAGGCACTCCACCATTTGGAAAACAACTGTGTCTGCATAGTTACTGAAATGTGGCTTAAATGTAAAGAGTAGATAACATTACCACATAGAAAATTGTCCATTCAAGTCTTCTTATAGGTTCATATAACCTATGAACCTAGCTGTGTACTAGGCTAATGGCCCTGGAGCCTTTACAAGCCTAGCCCAAAGAACTGCCCTGGCATTGTGCCGCCCGATGTTAGTTCCCAGTGCCTCTATCAAGTAGAGTTACTGGAGTGATCCCAGGGGTGAATTTTCTATTTCCCATCCAGTCATCAAGATTTCTCTTGAAGAGGTCAGCGAGGTGCTCTGCTTGTCATGTATAGGAAGGCTATTCCAGAGCATGGTCAGTCTCTGGGTGAGGATCCTGTCCCTCCAGCATGTTCTGTTGATTGTGGCAATGAGACTGAGGTCTCTGGAGAGTGTGGCGTGGAGGGATTGGGATTTCTTTAGATGTAGCATTTCTAACAGAGCTAGGTCAGACATGGCTTTGTAAGTCAAGCAGAGATTGCCTCTAAGTAGGTGATATGAGACATAGAATAGCTGGAGTCTTTTGAGTCTGTCCATGTAGGACATGTGTTTAATGCCTGGGATCCTCTTCATGATGTACTTCTGTGGCCTCTCCAGCTGTTGCAGGTGTCTAGTGAGGTACATGCCAAATGGGGCATTATACTCAATGATTGGTCTAATGAGGGAAGAGTAGAGAGAGAGAGAGACAGTGACTTTTTTCTTCCTGAATGCAAAACCCTTGGTAATGAGATGTGTCACATAGAAGGACTTTCTGACTACAGCGGCAATGTGGTGGTCGAAGGAGAGGATGCTGTCAACCTGCATCCCCAGATCTCTTATAATGCCTTCAGTGTTCAGTGGGCTCCCATCGATGTGATAATTAGTGAGAACTGAGTTTTTACCAAAGGGTATGATGACACATATTTTGACATTAAGCTTAAGAAAGCTTAAGGCCATGGTTTCGACACCAGGCATTGGTCTCAGTGAGGGCTTTCTGTAGGATGTCTGCATCACTTGGGAAGTTAATAATGGCTCCCAGCTTGCAGTCATCTGTGAACTTGGTCAGCTAGAATCCCTTTGTGTTGGCCTGGACTTCTGAGAAGTAGATGACGAACAGGAGAGGTTCCAGGACCCATCCCTGTGGGACTCCACTCGTGACTGGTCAGCAGTCTGACTTGGAGTCCGTTACTTTCATACTGTGTGTTTTATCTGTGAGCAAATTTGCAACCCATGTAGTGATATAGGGGTTAATGCCTAATTAGGTGAGTTTATAAATAATTCCCGAGTGAGGAACAGTATCAAAGGCCTTGGTCAGATCGAGGTAGGTTATATGCATTGCCTTACCTTCATCCACAGCACTGGTGACTGACTCAAAGAAGTCAACCAGGTTGAGCAGGCATGATCTCCCTTTCACAAAGCCAAATTGCATGGAGTCTAGAGTTTGGAGATTTCCTATATCTTTGTCAATCAGGTCCATGATGATGCGCTCCATAGCTTTACATATCAGACTCATCAGGCTAATGGGGCAATAATTCCCAGGGTCTGTAGTCATTCCCCCCTTTATGAAGATGGATGATTGTAGCAGTGTGCCATTCAGTAGGGACAAAGCTTAAGGTGAGGCTGTGACTGAACAGGCCACACAGATGTGGTGCCAGTTTACTTTGTAGTTCATGTAGAACACAGACAGTGATTTTATCGGGTCCCATGGAAGCTGTATTCTTGGCATTGGACAATGCTGCATTAACCTGTGCTGCAGTAATGCTGGGTGCCTGGCATTCTTCTGGTATTGTGATTGATCCTTTGGGGGGGTAAAGTTGGCACTGACTCTGTCGGCTAGTATGTTTGCAATATCTGTTGGCTGAGTATAGGAGGTACCATTGTGCAGTATCTTAGAGCAAATCTGGGTGTTGCCATGGAGGTTCTTGATATAGCTATATAAGGCTCTGTGATTGCTTTTAGTGTCTGCCACAATTCTGCCTTCATAGCTGCTTTACAGGATTTGATGAGGGATCTCAACTTTTTGTTGGGGCTAATATGGGAGTTTTTCCAGTCTTGGGACTTCACCTTTTTCTGCAACAGTTTCTTCCTTCTGTTGTAGAGTTTATTAATGGCAGAGGATCACCAGATTGGCTTCCTTTCTTGGGAGGAGAGCATCTTGGTTCTGTTGGGTATGGCTAGTTCTATGCATTTGTGTACATGTTCGTACAGTGCATCAGTGTATGATTTGGCAGTCATGCAGCTATTTTCCATTGGCATGGGTGCCATGAAGTTATCCACCTCTGTTTTTAGGAGTTCAAAGTCAGCTTTGGAGAAGTTTTTCAAGGTGGTTACATTTGCAAGGGGTGTGGGTGAGATGTGGATTTCCATGGTGATTAGTTTATGGTCGGATCTGACCAGGGAGGGGTTGACTATTGGTGTAGAGCAATGGTCATCCATGTTAGTAATAACCAGGTCAAGAATGTTGCTTCCTTTAGTGAGGGTCAGAATGAGCTGGTTCAGGACACTGGAATTGATGAATCCAAGGAAGCGTTGGGCCAGTGTATTAGTGCTTGAGTAGTTTTCCGAGTTGATGGAAGGGTAGTTGAAGTCTCCTAGTAAGAGAGTATTAGGTTGGACCTTGATAGATTCCAGGGTGCTTAGGAACATGGAGTGAGAGTCTAGGGACATGGTTGGGGACCTACAGCAGGCTATAACCTGGATCGCCATCTTACCCAATGTTCATTGTACCTGAAGTATCTCAGATGCGTTATGCTGGGCTACTAGTCTGGAGGTGTGCATATCCTTTATGAATATGGAGACACCACTGGCTTTGGAGCTTCGGTTGATGTTTCGGGGCAGAAAGGTGTGGAATAAGTTATAGCCTGGTAGAGCAGTGGTGCTTTGTGCCACTTTAAACCAGGTCTCCATTACAGCACAAATGTTGATGTTCTACATTTTGAGGAGTGCTTCGAGCGAGTGCATCTTGAGATTTAGACTTCTAGCGTTGAGCAGCATGACCCTCAGATTGCATTTATTTATAGCTGTTATGGTGGTAATTTGGTCTTTGGAACACTGCCTAAAAAGACACTATAAGGGTGTAAAAAGCATTAGCCAGTATCAGGAAACCCAGGAGTGACAGATGCAGGCCATCTCACAAAGCATCGAGGTCTGCCAGTCATGTCATCCCAAGCAGACAGATACTGGATCCCCTTTGAATGACACCAGAAATTTAGCCAATTGTTAAAGTCAATAATTTTTTCTTTGTACTGCGGTATCATTCTGGGTGATGGTAGGATACTGCTCAGGGCTAGTGCCATACCTTCCTGGGCCACATAATCTGAGAGCTCCACCATGTCTCTTTTCATATAGTCCAGGGTCATTCACACCCACATGGACAATGACAGAGTCATACTTGTACTTGTTGTGGACTGACCTGAGTGTGTGTGTTATGTACTGGATTCTGGCACCTGATAGACAGCTGACTGCTACCTTCTCCTTATTCAGCCTAGTGATTGGGACATCTGTGTGTCTCACTATTGAGTCACCTATGACTATTGTACTGGGCAAGGTGTTTAGCCTTAGGGGCTTAGGTTGAGGGGCACACTGTGGCAGTGAGCTATGTGTCCTGTGGTTTGTGTTGTGGTGGTCAAGTGCATTTCTGTCTTGGAGGTCTCTATTCTTTGGGTAAATTTCTATTCAGATCCTCTGTAAAGGTGGGTGTGTGGTTTGCGTTTTTATGTGAGAGCTGTGATAGTGGGTGCTCTGGGGGGCTATGTGTTCCATGTGGTGTGGTGCAGGTGTTGACCTTCTCCTCTTGACCAGCTAGTCCAGTCTTGGCTGGAGAGTGAATAGCTTCCAATTTGGTGATATAAGTGCATCTCTCACAAGTCTGAGTGTTGGAGTGTAAGAGGAGAAGGTTGCCTGTGTACATGAGGCAGTTGCTGCACTGCCTCAGAATGCCCAAGTGCACCAGGTTAATAGTAGAAAGCACAGGGAACTGACTGTGTCTTTTAAATAAATGACTATCTATACCACTTTAAAGACACATTTTACATTATAGATGCACTAGGATCCTTTATAGATGCACTAGGATCCTTTATAGATGCACTAGGATCCTTTATAGATGCACTAGGATCCTTGATTCTTCTTGTTTCATGGGGTATATGGGTACTGAGGAGCTGAGCTACAAGATAAGGCAATCTCTTCCATCAGCATAGATTTAAACTTAGCTTTCCCTTAAATAGGACATTCTGGCAGGACAGGTATTTATCTCAGAGAATCCCTATTCTCTGGACTAGGGTATCAGTCCATGTGAAGCAGAACTATTCCCTAACCCTATTCAAGAGCAACACAGACCAGCAGATGGAAAATCAGAAATTCACCCCTGGTCTGACACCTATGTCTCTGATGGACAAAGACAAGCATTAAATCATGCCTTCACTAACATATAGCCCAGAATGATACCACAATATAAGGACAAAATGATTGACATCAACAATTGGCTAAGCTTCTGGTGTCATTCAAAGGGGATCCAGTATCTGTCTGCCTGGGACGACATGATTGACAGACCACAATGCTTTGCCAGAGATGGTCTGCACCTGTCGCCCCTGGGATTCAGGTTACTGGCTAAGGCTCTTGCCACCCCTATAGTGCCTTTTTTAGGCAAAGTTCAAAGGACAAAACCACCACCGTAACAGGTACAAGCATGCAAAATCTGAAGGTAATGCTACTCAATGCTAGAAGTCTAAACCTCAAAATGCACTCTCGAGGCACTCCTAAAAATGGAGAACATCGATATCTGTGCAGTAACTGAGACCTGGTTCAAGGCTCCAAAGAGCAGCTCTGCAATACCAGGCTACAACTCTTACCACACTTTTCAGCCACCAAACCAGGACCGAAACACTAAAGGTGGAGGAGTGTCAATATTCACCAAGGATATTCACACCACCAGGCTAGTTGCCCAACACAATGCGTCTGAAATTCTCCAGGTGCAACTAACACTAGGTAAGACTGCAATCCAAATTGTAGCTTGCTACAGATCCCCCACCATACCCCAAGATTCTCACTACACCTTTCTAAACATACTGGAAAATATTAAGATAGAACCAAACACCCTAATACTGGGTGATTTTAACTACCCTGGCATTAACTCGGAAAACTACTCATGTACCGACACTTTTGCCCAACGGTTCTTAGAATTAATAAATTCCAATGCCCTGGATCAACTAATCCATAGTCCCACAAGGGGCTCCAATATCCTAGACCTGGTCATTATCAACATGGGAAATCGATGCTCCACACCTATGGTCACCCCCTCATTAGTCAGGTCTGACCATAAGCTAATCACCCTTAACATCCACATTCCACCCCCACCCCCCAGTAAGGAAACCTCCACAAAAAACTTCTCCAAAGCCAACTTCATGCTACTCAAGTCAGAAGTGACAAACTTCATGACACCCATGCAGACGGGAACTGAAAGTTCAACTGCTGAATCCTACACTAAGGCACTGTACGAGCACATCCACTCATGCATGAATCATGCCATCCCAAATAGAACCAAGATGCTCTCATCCAAAAAAAGGAAGCCAATCTGGTGGTCCCCTGCCATAAACAAACTTTACAACAAAAGGAAGAAACTGTTGCAGAAAAGAGGAAAATCCCAGGATGCAAAAAACTCCCTTACCAGCCTCAGTAAGAAACTGTGATCCCTCATAAAATCCTCCAAAGCTAGTTACGAAAATAAAATTGCCAAAGATTCCAAAGACAACCACAAGGCATTCTATAACTATGTCAAGAATCTAAGTGGCAATGCTCAGATCTGCTCTGAGCTAAAACAGAATGGTATTAAATATACTGATCCCAAGGATATTGCCAATATCCTGGCAGATCGATTCAGTGCCAACTTCACCCCCCCTCTCACCCCCTAAATGGCCCATCTCAATACCGGAAGATTGCCAAATTCCGGTAATAACGGCCACACAAGTAAAAAACGCACTCTCCAAAGCTAAGAATACAGCATCCATGGGACCAGATGACATCTCGGGCTGTGTACTACATGAACTACAATATGAACTGGCACCTCACCTAAGTGTCATGTTTAATCATAGCCTCACCTCAGGTTTCATGCCAACTGAGTGGCGCAGAGCTACAGTTATCACACTCCACAAGGGGGAATCCACCTTGGATCCCGGAAACTACCATCCCATCAGTCTGACAAGCCTTATCCGCAAGGCCATGGAGCGTATTATCATGGAACTTATAAACAAAGACATTAGTAACCTTCAAACACTGGACCCCACCCAGTTTGGGTTCATGAAGGGCCGATCTTGTCTCCTGAACCTGATTGACTTCTTTGAATCAGTCTCCAGAGCCATGGACAAGGGTAAGCCTATCTAGACCTTGCCAAGGCCTTTGACACCATCCCCCACTCTGGAATCATGGATAAACCTACTAAGCGGGGCATTAATCCCTACATCACCCAATGGGTTACTAACTGGCTTACTGATAGAACCCACACTGTAAAAGTAGCTGACTCCAAATCCAGCTCCAGACAAGTGACAAGTGGAGTACCTCAGGTTTCAGTCCTGGGACCGCTCTTGTTTGGCATCTACTTCTCTGAAGTACAGGCCAACACTAAGGGACTCTGGCTAACAAAGTTCACAGATGACTGCAAACTGAGAGCCATTATTGAATCCCCAAATGATGTGGATACTCTACAAAAGGGCCTTACAGAAACAGATGCTTGGTGCCAGAGCCATGGGCTCAAGCTCAATGCCAAGAAATGTATAGTTATCCCCTTTGGGAAAAAACATATATCCGTGAATTACCATATAGGTGGCAGTACACTAAACACCGAAAGTGTGATAAGAGACTTAGGGACACAGGTGGACAGTGGTCTCACCTTCGATAACCACATCGCCACAACAGTCAGGAAATCCTTCTATGTGGCACACCTCATTACTAAGGGCTTTTCATCGAGAAACAAGGAGGTCATTGTCCCAATGTACTCATCCCTCATTAGACCGATTATAGAATACAACGTCCCATTTGGTATGTACCTCTCAAGACATCTGCAACAACTGGAAAGGCCGCAGAAATACCTCACTAAAAGAATCACAGGCCTAAAGCAGATGCCCTACGCTGACCACCTTAAAAAACTCCAGCTATACTCTGTTGCATATCGTCTACTCAGTGGCGATCTCTGCTTAACATACAAGGTCATGTCAAACCCAGAGCTGTTGGACATGCTACACTTAAAGAAATCCCAATCCCTCAGAGCCACACACTCCAGGGATCTAAACCTTGTCATCACAATAAACAAAACATGCTGGGGGGATAGGTTCCTGACCCAGAGACTCCCCAGTCTCTGGAATAGATTGTCCATACATGTCAAGCAGAGTGCCTCTTTGGCCCTCTTCAAAAGGAACCTTGACGATTGGATGGGAGAAAGGAAATTCACCCCAGGGATCACGTCAGTCACCCTACTAGACAGGTGTCCAGGGAAGTAAATAGTGTGAGAAGAAATAGCCAGGAAATTGTTGTGGCTAGGCTTGTATAGGCCCTAGGGCTGATAGCCTAGTACCAACCTATGAACCTATGAACATATAAACCCTTCACAAGATCGAATGGATGGAAGCTCGAAATTCATAATCTCGAGACCAGAATCTCAAACTTCCATTCTTTCGAAATTGTGAATGGGAGCCTTAGGTCTAAAAAAAAAAAAAGTTAACTTACCTTATTGCAGGGGGCCAGGTCCCCTGTACCCTAGCAGTTTAAATGTGAATGTTCCATGACCGCACTATAGCAGAGGAAAGGAAAATCTTCTGTTTTGCGCTTACGCGTATAGCACAGAATGGGAGATTTCCCTTTCCTTCATTATAGTGCGATCTTGGAGTAGGTATATTTAAGTAGGAGGGTGTGGTGGCACAGCCCCCCACATGGGGAGTGCAGGGGGCGAAGCCCCCCTACGAAAACATTTGAAAGATGTTACATTTTTTTTGTCCCTTTCATATGTTCCAGTTTCTCTAAATTCGAGATTCTGGTTTCGAGTTTATGACTTTCAAGTTTAGAGAAATTCGATCATATGAAGGGGAACCATATATGTATATATATATATATATATATATATACACACACACACACACACACACACACACACACACACACACACACACACACACACACACACACACACACGCATACACACACACGCATACACACACACACACACACACACACACGCACACACACACACACACACACATAACCTGGCACCACACTCACATGAGGATTATTACTATTGTTCATGTAAATGCTTTACGTTTCTAAACTTCGCATGTTTTTTTATTTTTGCCAGTAACAAGACTTCTGTTTTTCCACCAAAATCCAGAGATGGACTGTTAATGTTTCACAGTCTGTGCTCTGATGAGTTGTAATTTAGAAACTTAGCAGCAGTCAAACTATACCAAAGGCTGCTGTCACAGTCAGGGAATGAGTTACTATAAAATAAAATAGTTAAATATAAATAAATGTTATATGTAAATATGTAGTTACACTTCCTCTGTTCTTGTTGTTCTATTGTTTTGTGAATCACATATGTATGGGAGAGAACTGAAGCCTAAAAACATCAGCCAGTTCTCAGTAGGTTCAATCTCTTAATGGTTAGGACAGCTGGAATGCTAATTGGGAGGGTCTGGGAGTGAGTCGTCATTGAAGCATGTGTACCTCCTAGGCTTTGACCTGACCCTGTGCTTCCACAAGCTTCTAGTTGACATAACAGTATGTTTGAGTTCTGGGTCAGGGAGCTTGCTGATGCACTCTTTCCTTTCCATCATTTTGGCTGATTACTTGCACTAGAGTAATATTATGGGAAAAAGCACAATTTTACATGAATCAGAAGAAATCTCATAGGGAGTTTTTCTTTCCACTGTCAGTGAAGAAACACTTGTAATCAAACCTAAGAAGCAGTTATTTTTATATGTAATGAGGGTCTGTTAATCACAAAAGCAGTAATGAATTACTATTACTTATTATTGGATATGTTTTCATTTTAGGAACCAGATAAAGGTTTTTACTGAGAGTAATGGAGGTGATACATTTGCAAGTATAATCTGCTCAGGATGCTGGCTAAGTCTTATGTGTCTTGATTAGGCTTGTGGGGGTTGGAGTAGTCCCAGCTAGCGGATGTGTTCTTCTGAAATACATATTTAGAGGAAAATACAATCACAAATCTGTATTCTTTTATTACTTTTAAAGTACTTATTAATCAAATTACAGAGGAATAGAAAGCTTTACTTAGCCAAAATTACTATGTACACGTGAAGTATTTTAGAGAAGTTCAGAACACTGGTCTTTATGACTCTCTTCAGTAGTAAAAACTTTTGAGAAGGTTGCCCCATCAGTCACTCCCTGTTGTTCAGCAAGAGACAGGTGACTCAGTGATCATGAGCTGTTAGGGTTGGCTGCGCAGTCACTGTTCAAAAGGCTGAAGCCAGACAGTGCCATCCTTCATTAATGTGCCATATAATAACTGCTTAAAGAGGCAGGACTGGTGAAGAGACACTCATAGTTTACATTTACTTTGGTGATAATGTATTCTTCAAGAATATACTTATATATTTTAATTTCTGTTGTTTATCCTTCAGACAGTACCTAGATAATTGGGTGGCAATTCAAAGTTTCACCCCAGGCGTGAGTGGCATAGCGCTCCTTGAGAAAGGAGGTACAGTCTAGGGTGGGAAATGACAGCATGTAATGGTCACAAACTTCTTGTGCTGAGTCCTATGACTTTAATCAGGTCAGTTAAACCTTCATATGGTTACTACTCTAAGTCTATTGCTGTCATTATTTCCTGCTATACAGTTTTGTTATTTTGTATTCTGCCATGTGGGCTTCACCACTATCTTACTTCTTTGTATTTAGCTCATATTGGGAGACGTTGGCTAATAACAGTCATTTAACACAGAGGCGTAGCTAGGTGTTTTGGTGTCTGATGCCATATCCCAGTGCCCCCCCCCCATCTTTAAACTGAGGTTCAAAAATAGGTCCTAAGCCCTCTTCTGGCACTCTTTATCTAAGGTCGATTCTTCCCTGTCTATGCATCTCTTTTCCTCCTGAGTTCAGGAGAAAAAGATAAAAAAGGTCTGCTCATGATCTGACATACGGGCTTTTCATTATAGAGCAAGCCAAGTCCATTTTTACAGATCTACACTCCTCTGAAAAAGAAAAGAAAACAAGCTCTTCTGTCCTTTTAAACTATAGAAAACTGCTCATTTCATTTGTAACAAACAGCTACTGCATTTTATGCCACATATGGAGCACTAAAGTACTTCAGTTTTGACCACAAATGCAATGCCATCCTTCCAGTAATGCTGTGAAAACTGATCGACGTGTCGATTACACCCAGGGTTAGAGGAATGCAACACAGGAACAAAATAAGATGAGCTAAAGATGACAAACTGCTCGTACGCCAAGGATAAAACTTATTCACTGTTTAATAACACACACGGTCAATGGTTTAGCGCTTTCAACTGAATACCAGTCTTCTTCAGAACAATGAGAAATACCATTTCTATCTTATTTATACATTTCACAAGCTTGATTAACTCCAAAAGCCCGCCAAATATCTTAAAAGGGCAATGCATATATTTCAAAAAGAGACTGTAGTAACAGTCTGAACACGTGTTTAAGAGCGAATTTTTTAAAGAAATTGTCTTATATGTCAGATATTTGGATGACATATTTATTCTGTGGAAGGCATCAGAGGAGAGATTAAACAAATTTATGATATATCTTAATAATACAATAGATTATTTAAAATTTACTCACTCGTATAGCCACAAAGAAATATCCTATTTAGATGTATTATTGAGCCAAGATTCAGGTGGATTTACATCGAGGATATTCAGAAAACCCACATTTTCGAATGATTATGTGCATTTTAGTAGTAATCATCCTCCGCACATTTTTAAAAATGTCGTCAAAGGACAATGTATACATGCAGCGAGGATGTCATCCAATAAACAAATCTTGGAATCTGAATTAAATGAAGTTAAGGAGTTGTTCTTGAGTAGAGCATATCCAGAAAAAATGGTTAATGATGTAGTAAAGTATGTGCTCAATGAATGGGGAATAAGGTACAAACCTTTGTTAGGTTGTTATAACATGGAGCAACAGAGATCATCAGACAGCAAAGGGTTGGGAAGGGTTTGTATTTTGATGTACACGCCCACCACCTATATCATCAAGGATATTTTAGAGAGATACTGGAAAACATTAACCATTATGGATCATGAGAATTTACTGGGTAATAAACCACGAATTGTTTTTAAGACAGCTCCCAATATGAAAATGTTATTAGGAAGAGCAAATAACAAAAACAACAATGGACACGATATTTACAAAGGTACATCAAAATGTGGAAGATGCCGTCAATGTACTCACATTAATTTGGACAAGGTCATAAAATTGGATGATATTTGTCATACCACAATAAAATTTAGAACAGGTAATTGTTTTACCAAACAGGTAGTATATATAGCTGTATGTATAAAATGTAATTCACACTACATAGGGAAGACGGAGAGACAATTGAAAAAACGAATTTATGAACACCTTTACAAAATATCCAAATGTGATACCAAAAATGCACTATACAGGCACATTTTAGATAAAGGAGATGATCATAGATTTACGTTTGCTATTATTGATCAGGTCATCGACTCACCCCTTGGAGGTAATTGGAAAATGAGATTGGCACAACTAGAAAGTAAATGGCAAATTTTAACAGATTCCACGAGATCACCTGGTCTAAACGATTATATCAGCATCAAACCTTTTTTAGCTCTAGCCTCAAAATAGGATATATCAGCCATCAGTCAGAGTAGTAGATAATTCACTATTATGTTTAGGATATGTAGTACTAATTTCATTATTCTCTATAGAATTAGTTTCATATATAGTATCCATCAGATTGAAATCATAAATATGTATAGAATTTTTTAGACAAGGTAGAGTAGATTTTTTAGATTTTCTAATCTATGTTTTTCAAATTGTATTGTTTTTTAAATTGTTTTATACATGTAGTAAGAGTCTATATTTACATATATATTTCTGAAATGTATCAAGTGCTTACTGCTACTACAGTCTCTTTTTGAAATATATGCATTGCCCTTTTAAGATATTTGGCGGGCTTTTGGAGTTAATCAAGCTTGTGAAATGTATAAATAAGATAGAAATGGTATTTCTCATTGTTCTGAAGAAGACTGGTATTCAGTTGAAAGCGCTAAACCATTGACCGTGTGTGTTATTAAACAGTGAATAAGTTTTATCCTTGGCGTACGAGCAGTTTGTCATCTTCAGCTCATCTTATTTTGTTCCTGGATTACGCCCAGGGTGGCAACCCCCTTTGCCCCACCCTAGCTATTGTGTAGACTATGCCTGCATTTTCTAATGTTGTCTACCCTTAAATACATCTTTACATTTTATCTGTGACAGTCCTTACTTTATGACTAAGTAATCTCCTTTTGAAACTTTTACTAGTGGAGTTATTTGAGTGTTACTAGCATTATTTCAACATAAATGAGAGCTGAGTAATTGTAATAAGCACAGCCATACTACACTAACAGACAGGATGATTAAAATTAAGTCAAGAATATCACCTCCTCTTGTGGCAATTTGCCTCAAATCACTACTGTTAATGAAGTTCAAGAAAGTTCGTATGCACATTGTATTTGAGTATTGTATCTGCCGGTCTATATTTGGAAGATTAAAAATCTTTATCAATATATGTAAGTATATAAAACAAATAGAGATGGAGCAAACTTTTTTTTGCCTGGAAATTAAACGTATATATGGAAGTAATAAAAAATACTATCTATCACATGCACTCTTTCTTTTATTCTCCTTGACCAGAGTGACTATAGCTAATGAAAATGCCTTCCACCAAGTCTCCCTCTAAACTGACTACTTTATCTCCTGGACCAGGACCTCAACTGGGAATCACAAGATGGCATAACAATTATCCATCTTTGTGGCAGGTGGAGGCAGGTGGAGGAGATTGGGTGTCCCAACCCAGCATCAACTAATTTTAACATCAGGAATTTTTATATGTCTTAACCTTCCCTTGGGGAGTGGGCATGCAATGATGTAAGTACATGCAGATCAGGGTTGCTATGATATGTTAAAATTAATCCTCCCCTGCAATATGCACCTGAACTTGTGGGACACTAATGCTGCTCTTTATCCTCTATCAGAGAGCAGTGTTATGCCATAAAAATGAATGCTCTTCTGCTGAGGTGACACCAACCATTCACACTTTCCCCTCCTTACCAGCCCACCAGCTCACCAGTTTGCTTGTTGATCCCAGGTCATTACTGTCACAGGTAAATGCCCTATCCCTGCACCACATGCAAAATTTGTGAGTTACCAACCAGTGGTGCAGAGAACAGCTGAAGATCATTCTTGACATATACAGAAATACATCCTCATTTTATTATTCAGAGTCCTCTCATTTAAGAGCATCACCTTTGTCTGTCCAGATTACTGTAAGTAAAGGGAACAGCAGAATGAATTAGAATGCTGCATTTTATCACCATGAGTGCAGACTCTCATGACTGAATGGAAGACTATTGAAACAGAAATAGGTTGAGTGTTGCACATGTCCTTCCAGAAGATGACACGGTGAATTTCCTGAAGACACCATGTTCTTGGCCATGTATTAAAAGCAGTAATTTTTTCCATTTAGTTAGATTCTCGTGCAAAGTAATATAGTATTTCATTGAAGATGTGTACTCTATTAAATTCAAAGTGGACATCAGCTACAATTACTATCTTTTGCTTTATTTCAAACAAAATAAAGTGCTAAACAATATTCATACCCAAATAAATGATAATGAGTTTATGTTTTTGTAGCCCTGTAATTTTCCTCTCAACCGTCCAGATTTTCACAGAATGTCCAGATGTTTGTCTCATATTTTTGGCCTGTTCCTCATAAAATGTACAGTTTTCTGGAAAATTGCTGAGGATTGAACTCGCAAAGTAATAACATATGTTTCAGTTTTGAGCTTTGTTTCCTTAGAAAAATGCATACTAACACAAATCCTGTTATTCTAGCAACTTTCTAAGTTTATAATAGCAATATTTAAAATTTGACCATATTTTGGGACTTTGTCCCCTCATTATTTCATGCTTTGTCCAGATTTCACTCACTAAGAGGTTGAAAGGTATTTATACAATATATTCTTACTGTTGCTGGTTTCCTTCCATTCTCTTCATCCCGTCCACATTTTTGTTTCACATTGTACTGATACTCATCTCTCCCTTCTTCAGCACTTCCATTTGCACACCTTTGTACCCAACTCTTTTCTTAAAGGGAGGTCAAATGTAGGACAACAACTATGGTTCTGAAAGGACAGTACATATTTAAGTGTCATGGCTCTGTAACCTCTCTTCTACCAAATAAAGATAGGTCACTTGTAGTATAATGGCTATTTCTAAGCATTTGGTCTTGTGACACTTCTAGTGATCCTTTTTAGGCTACTTAACAAGTTAACCCAGTTGCTAAGCTTTATACTTTCTACCTTTGTATCATTTAATCTCAATCCTTTCTTAAAGTCAGTATTAAGACAAACATCCCTATAAAAGTAATTATTAAATGTTAATACCAAGTCCTTAATCGCAGCTCACACATATTCCTCTCATAAATGTAAAATGTGCTAATATGATTGATCTGTTAGATTTTGCATCAATGACGTATAGCATTATATCTAAATATATGAATGTTCTTTCTACCAGCGAAGTAATTTACAGTGTCTTACTAAAGGGTATAATTTTATTTTATTTCATTTTATAATATTTGCTTACTTATTAACTTTGTTGCACTGTAATATAACCCTGCAACCTTAAATCCCACTAATGGCTCACTTGCTGGTGCTACTTCCCTGAATGGTCTGACAATCCACAAGGAAGCTCCCATTAATATAGACAACTGGGCATTTCTGTTAAGGCCCTAACAGCACCCCTAGGTGACTGATATTACCGTGGATGACATGTGCACCCACATCATCATACTAATATGCAACACCTTCTCAATACACACATGGACTTCCTACCCAGTGCCCCATGTCCAATTTCGTGGTACCAGCTACTCCTGATCTCTCCTGGACTTTCTCTGATTCTTGCTGGGGCTTGTCATGGAGCCTAAGAGCTTCCTGAGTATCTTGGCTATCACTATTCCATCATTTATTTTTGTTATGCCTTACCTACAAACTCTTCTCTCCAATTGCAGTTACATGATGAGGCTTAAGGGGCAGGTGTGCCAAGGGAAGTATGTTGCATATTAGTCTACCTCGGTGACAGCTTAGCCATGCCATCCATCCTTAACTTTCATTAAGATATGCCCTCTCAAAGCAACACCCCTAGCCTCCACCAGGTATTGCTTCAGGGAATGCCCTCATAACTGCCCATCCATCCCCTGCCACTCCATCAGTTGCCTGAGCTGCTACTTGAGTCTGGGTTGGCTGGGCCTTAGTCAGGGCTTTATCTTTCTATACCACAGGAGTCGCTCCATTCTGGCTATTTCAATTTCTTGCAAGTTTTCATTTGCTTGGTGTTGATGGGTAACTGGTATCATCAACCCATTTCTACCCTCCCCTGTCTGGATCCTCAAGTTCCAGAACCACTACTTGAAATCTGATGATTTGGGTCAGAGCTAGGATTTTCTCTTTATATACCACAAAACTTATATTTGCAGATACTTCATAATTTTTGTAATACCTTCAGGAATGTTCTTAAATTGTACATATAATACATTCTATATGCTTTTTTATGTTATCAAATGTTTAAAATGTGCTTTGAGTACTGAAATGTACCAAAATGATACATGACATGCACTGATCTAAGAAATCTACCAAGAATAAATGTAATGCAGTTACTCTAACTGCAAATATTTTCTCATTTGTGAAATAACTCTTCTTCAAACGTTCCATAATGTAAGACTCTCCATGACATACATCCTTTATGTTTGCATTCACTGTTTTCTGTTTTAAACCTGTAAAAGGGTCTTAGGCTCAGTGCAACCACATGGTCAGCAAGGATATAATTAATTCATTAATGGCTCAGTGGGACTACCTGACCAGCAATATATTAAATAATTAAAAACTAATTAATTAACTCTACTTGTAACAGCTTCTATATTAGTCCCTCAGCAGACATGTCACAGGAATTCCTTTTCTTTAATTCTGTCTGGTCAGGAACCAGTCTGTCTTTCACCATGAAATCCAAGTCATTAGGATGATTCCCATAAGTGGACCCCCTGTGACATCCCTTCTCTGGACCAGTGATCAAGGAGCCTCAGTCTTCACCACTGACACCGGTGAGGTACGTTAATTTTGAGAGAAAAATAGACACACACACACAGTATTTTCAGATGCAGCTCTCTGCACATAGCACAATTTCTCTTAAGAGTACACAGGGAAATCACATTCTAGTCCTAGGGCTGGACTTTCACTCCAAAGACTTCACACTGACCACCTCAGAGTTGAGTTCTCAGCCAGATGTTCCAAGCAAAATCCTCCACCACTCTTTGTGTAAAAACAGTGCTCAGTGTCTCTGTTCCAAGTTGATGATGCACACACTCTTTGAGATTTTGAGATCTGATTTTCACACACACACACACACACACACACACACACACACACACACACACACACACACACACACACACCTGGAAAAGGGTGGCAGAGATTTACCTGCTATACCACCTCCACCCAGACTATAAGGTAGATACTGCCACCAGAACACCCTAAAGCCAGCTATTCTAAGACTCCTACAAGGGTACCCCAATTATACTTAGCAAAATTAATACTTATACAAGTAGTAGCATTTCTAAGCAGAAAGACTTTCAGAGACTTGAAATCACAGTGCCACTAAATAAATGCAAGTGCTTTCAGAGGATAAAATATTTTCTAAAAACCAGCCACAATGAAAGGTTTAGATATATTTAATAAAAAATAATACAATACTGAATATCTATTCACAATGAACACCAAAGTTTCAGTTCACAGGAAATACAAAAACAACACAGATGGAAAGATTCAGACAGATACAGAAAAACAATATTTAACTAATCTCACTATATTTTCCTGGCTGAAGAAGTACTGCTCCCTACTTACTTGCTACAGAAAGGCAAGATGAAATGGATGAGTGTCTTTATTGTCATTTTCAATAAAAGAGTGATGAGTGTCACTATCACATCTCTTACTAGTATTTAAGTGCTGGCTGCAGGATGACATCACATCCCGTCACCTGACTCTGTGGTTCCCACACTACCCCCACACTCGATACTGAGCCAGAATGTGGCACAAATGTGTCACACATTGGTCATAATTTATGTTGTTCTATACCATTGGCCCTAGGTATTTATTGATGTTGTCAGTTTTTATAATTTGGTCATTTATTTTGTGATCATAGAATTTGTCCTTTTTGCCAAGTCTAAAGATAAAGTCATTGCTGCTTCACTAGATTTATATTTTTACACCCTTTGGAGAAGTCCATCATGCTTTATTGAAGTAAATATATTATGAAGTTTGCAGTCACCAATATATTTGGTTATCTGGAGTCCATTTCCCACTTTTATATCCCAGAATAATAACCCAGGAAAACATGACCTCTTTCCGAGATCTGCGAGACACCTTTTCTAGCCAACATAAGGATAGGCAGATAAACCCACATTGGCTTGTTGTGCCTGATGCTTAGCCAGTATTTATGTACTGAGTTATGTATGGAGTGACATTTATTGTTTTAAATTTGTCAGTTACTCCCTTATGGGACTTTTTGTCATCATTAGCCTGAGGTTAATTCATAATATGCTGTCATTGATGTACTTGGCATTGAGAGCACATTCTCATTATATGCGGTCAGTACTACATGTACTGACTTGCACTATCTTCACTGGAATATTAAAGCCGCTTATACCATTTATTGAATCACTCAATTTGGCCCGGATTTGTTCCCCCTACTCTATCTACCACCACACTCCTGACATTATTTCCTTTATAGTTATGTTACCCCTCCCACTTTTTTTAATCAGCAATAAATTTGCTTCCCATCCTCCTCTATCCTCCTTTCTCCCATAATGTTCCCTTCATTTCAGCAACCCCTCTTTCTCCTCTGTGCTTATTAAACTGTATCTCCCTTCTACTATTGCTCTATCCACAGTTTCACTGATCTGTCCTTTCATTTTACTTACCCAGTTCGATCATACTAGCCACACCTTAACACCAAAACTGCTTCACCTCTCCCACTTTTTTCAGTCACCAATAAACTTACTTTCCATCCCCCTCTCAGCTCCTTATTCCCATTATACTCCCTTCAGTTCACCGATTCATTTTTTCCTTTTATGCTTGTTGAACTCTGTCTCCCCTTCTACTAGTAACCTGTTCCTGAGTTTACTAACTTCTCCTTTTATTCTTGTCAGCCAGTTTCATCATAAACATAACTACTTTCACATATTATTCCCTTTTCTTGTGAGTCAATCTTTGCTTTATCTCATCACTATGCCAGGTGTAATCCCTATCTGTTTGCTATTGTGGTACTATTTCAGAATTCCCTACATAAAATGGCTGCTTACTGGTCTACCTCTTCCTTAACCTTCACATACCCCCCAGGGCATATTGTGTGAGATATTCCTCTATGATGGACTAAGCAAGTCCACACACTGGACCTATATCCAAGAAAACATTTTGTATAACATTAAAGATTCTGTGTTCCAGTGATATTGTTGTCTCAATAAAAAAAGATTTAGAAAATCCATTTCATCCTTGCTACTCTAGTTTTATTTTAGTTTGTTGATGTTCACCTTAAACCAGGATCATCTGGTTACCTCAGACCTGGTTTTCTTAGCATCACCATTCCTACCAGCTAAACACAAATATACTCTCCCTGGCATATATGAATATAAGTAGTATTAACAATAAATGGTTACAGCTCGAAATGTGGTCTTTAAATACAATTCAAGACCATTCCAATTACAGATGATCTTTGCTGAAGGATTCCTGTGTCATTCCCTCTTACTGTAAACAGACCAGACTCTCATCAAAGTGGTGGTGTTATGTTATTATCTAGAACAATTTTATCCTGTCTCCTACTTTGCTAGCCAAAGCTTCTCATAATGACCATAATTGGCCTGTAGTACAAATTAGACCTGGGCAGACATACCAAACTTCTTCTAGCTGTCATCTACATCAGTCCTCCCATCCTATCAGTATTTGAATTAACATTAAATAAGATTCTAGTACAGATGAAATACCACAGAGTATTAATACTAGGTGATCTCAGTTTTAACAGGTTTGGTCCTCAGAAACGTCAGTTCACTAGGTTAATTACTACTGATCATCTTTCTCAAACCATTACTGAAGGAACCAAGGCCTAATCCTAACAGCAACAATATCACCCTTCTCAATGTCCTCCTGGCAAATATTTTTCACAAGCTACTGCACTTACAAGTTTTAGTAAATGCATTAAGTGACCACTGTTCTATCCACTCTACTTGGTCCCTTTAAATCATCAAGGCCATTCACCAGTCATTTTCAGATCTGACCCTGATTTTTCTTCTGATACTCTGCTTTACTAATTTCATGCTTTAAATGGACTACATTTTAGAATAGTAATAACCTCATTACAAAACTATCTACATTCTATAGTTCATTATCTCCTATCCAAAATAAACTATACTATCTCAGAAAACTAAGACTGCGAAACAGAAATAGTCCATGGCTCACTGGTGCTATCAGACAACTTATAAAACAAAGGGCTGAGGCATGGTTTGAATGGAAAACGGATCCCGTTAATGGACAAACATACCACCTAAATCAACTAATATAGAATACTGGAATATGTACTAATCAGGTTAAAACCAAACACTGTGGAAACCTTCAAGCCTTTCACTTAGGCAATCCCAAACAATTCTGAAAGCTAACAAAACAGATGGGCACGCACTACACAACTTTTTCCAAAGTCTAGTACTGGACACAGTCTCAGCTTAAATTTAAATGATGACCTTAAACAAAACATAAGTAAGTGCATTAAAAATTCTACATCCCTTCAAAAATGCCTTCAATACCCTCTATTTTATTTCAAAACAATTTCAAAAAAACATGTAGATAAGTTTCTGGAAGACATTCAGAATGGCGACAACTCATTTCATTCTTTCCTATTTTCATGTAAATATTCCGTATAACATGCATCATTGCATACCATCATGTATTAGTAATGTTTCTTCTCTGCGATTTTGTATACATTTTTTTCTTTTTCTGTTTTGTTACACAGTATTGTAGTCTATCTCTCTGTTTAATGGTTTGCTTCTTAAATGTATATTTTGACATGCTTCAAGCGGAGAATAAAATTGATCCATATTGATCAGTGTTCTAGCCTGGTTAACAGCTTCAATAAATAAATAAATAGACTCTGACTTCCATTCCATCCATCCCAAGATATTGAAATTAGGCAGGAAGATTCTCTGCAAACCTCTGAAATAGCATTTCAGTCTTGCTCTCACCATCAATCGCCTAGCACCCATTTTCAAACATGCTGTCATTTTAATAATGCTCAAAGTCTACCCCACCACCACCACCACCACTGCAAAAGACATTTTACCAATAGCTAACTTTTTTCCCTGTAACAAATGCTAAACATAATTGTCTAAGCACAGGTACTAGAATTCATAAGAATATGTGTAATTCCGTGTGATAGAAAGCATGATTTCTGCCCCAGCTATAGCACCCTCACAGCTAGCTATACCTTGACTTAACATTTGTATGCCAACACAGAGTAAGGTAAACTTACTGTCACAATCTTTATGGACCTTAAAAAGACTTTCAGCATAGCTGACCACTCTCAACTCCTCCATAAATTATCTGGCATAGGGTTCTCTAATAATGTGATATAATGATTCAAGAGCCATCTTTCTAATTATACCTTCAGATTACTAATCACTGCCAAATGCTCCACAGCAGGAAATATACATAAAGTGGTCTTTCAAGATTCACTCCATGGACCCCCACATTTCTGTCTCTTTCTTCTTAACTGAGTCATCTCAGATCTGCCGCAGACCAACTGCATCATGTCTGCTGATGATATAGTCCAAGCAAAACCCAGTAAGGATCACTCTGTCCTATACACTGATCTCCTGGATATCTTCAAACTTATATGGAACTGGCTTCCAACCAACAGAAATCACAGTCAGTGCAACCAAAACTGCTGTCATGTTATTTGGCACACACAGAAGCCACAGGAATACCCACTGTAACTTTGCTAAACACCTTCCTGTCACAAGTCTAAGTATCACACTGGACCCAAATCAGCCATTTCCTATATACACTGAATCTCAAGTTAATAAAGCTTTAGGTCAGCTAAAACGATCTTACAAAATCTCAGACTTACAACAGAAATGTATGTACTTCTAAACGGGCTTCAGTATGGCCTCCCAGTGTTGGCTTCTGTTTTACCAAAATACCTCATTACATCAATCAGCTAAAAATATAAATGTCAGATTTATAAATCTTGTTAGCAAAAGAGAGCATCTCTATGTTGTATCTTTCGGCTTTTCCCAGTTAGGGGTCACCACAACGGAACTCTGGTCTGCTAATGATTGGCAATAGA
The DNA here is from genome assembly GCF_019279795.1 of Protopterus annectens. NCBI lineage: Eukaryota > Metazoa > Chordata > Ceratodontiformes > Protopteridae > Protopterus > Protopterus annectens. Next base: position 1,751,660,631 of record NC_056726.1, on the reverse strand, counting down.
TTTTTATGTACTGAGTTGCCAGCGAAGGTACATCCAGTCACACATGTCTCCACACAGAAGACGCTTTAGCTGAGAATCAAACAGGACAACATCTTACTGTGAAGTGACAACACTACCACAGCACCACCACCGCTATGCTACTTAAAAAAAAATAACTGTCTCCTTATATTAGCTAGGGCATCTGTTCTCTTCAACAGTCTCACATTTTCCATGACAGATACTGCATCCCCTCTTTAACAAACTTAGTATCTAAAATCATAGTTATTCTCATAGGAACAGGGAATCTACTCAGGTAGTGAGCCCACCCTTTACTCTTTCTACCTGTGAAAGGGAATTCTCCAAAACCAAACCTGCTGACTGGAATAGCATCCCAAATCAAATTAGGAGAAGCAATCAACTTTAATCATTTGAAAAGTCTCTGAAGTCTTGACATATAAAAAAGTAAATATAACAGCTTTTAGGGCACTATCTGAGAGCTGTAAAATATGTGACAGTCATGCTTTACAATCTCTAATATACTCTGTTGGAAGTCAAAAGACTAACCCTTTTTTAATTTAACGTGTTACTGTTACTGACTTTATTTACTGTGTGCGTATTATTGTACTCTAGCAGCTCAGTCTTTTACATATTAATAGTAGTACTTATGTTTCTGTAATGGTAATGTCTTTTGGCTTTTCCCGGTTAGGGGCCACCACATTGGAACTCCCGTCTGCTAATGACTGGCAGTGGATTTTTACGGTGCCGAGTTACCAGCCTGACGCCCAACCTTCAAAGAAGGCACACCCATTCATGCTTGCACCTACCTGAGGGGAGAACATGCAGATTCCACAAAGAAGGCACTCCAGCCAAGCGCCTTCTGTGTGGAGTCTGCATGTCGTTGATTCATACATTATATGTATTGTATCTCTGTTTTCAATACTTTTATTAGTTGATCTTGTAACACCTCTTGTTTGATTGTTGGTTTTGCCTTCATGGTCCAGGTAGTGGCTGAAAAGGGTCATTGGATCAGTTAATAAATGTGAAAAAAATACATACATTAGCTAATCACCTTCATGAAAGTATAGAAAATGATGAAGATTTTTTACATTTTGTATGGAAACATATTCTTATGAATCCTTTAACTTTTTGTATAGATGAAAGCCCTAAATCTATTAAAGTGCATATTTACAGTTTCAACTTTCTCTTTTTTAGACATAAGTTGACTAGCTGCAGTTTATTCTTGTAAATGGTATTATCAATCAAATCATCTTCACCCCACTGGGTATACTGTACCCGACTGGTTATACAGCAGTTCCACTGGGTATATTGCACCTCACTGGGAATACTGCACCCCACTAGGCATACTGCACCTCACTGGGTATACTGCACCCCACTGGATATACAGCACCCCACTGGGTATACTGCACCCCACTGGGTATACAGCACCCCTCTGGGTATACACCACCCCACTGGGTATGCTGCATCCCACTGGGTGTACTGCACCCTACTGGGTATACTGCAGGTCCAATGTTCACTGCTCTACTTGATCCAAAGTCACACAAATGTGCTTTTTATAATATAGTAGCACTTCTTCCCCAATAACAGTAGCCAGTCAGTTAGTCATTAAATGGACAGCTGAAACAAATAGGGAACAAACCTTACTGCACCTCCCAGGAACCAAAGATCAAGAAACTTCTGAAAAGAAAGGCATGGTCTTATGAGTAGAGAATCCATTTGATTATAAAAGCCATCAGATTTAAAAAAATAGTTCCCTGAGCTTGCTGTCTCTAGCTAGATGTAATATCCACTTCCCTGCATTATTCACCTTGGTCTTGAAGTTGAGATATTTAGATAAGCAGATATAGAGGGACAAAATCTATGCATTCATGGCAAAGCAGTGTACCCTGGCTGTATTGGTAAGAAACATAAATGTGGGGGTTCACCTAAAGCTCCCTGTGAGAGTACTTTTCTGCTGTAACTCAGTCTTTATTCAAATATAATTATAGGGTCATTGCAGTTCTTAAATAAGGTAATAGATGTTGACACAGGAATTTCCTAGCACTTAATGCAGTTTCTGCCAAGAATGCTTTTAACCAATTTCTCAGAAAAATCACTTTCAATAGACCTTTTTGTATTTTAAAATAGTCCAGATTATTACCCACCTATGCCTTTTCCAATGAAGAACTAAGTGATAAAATATAGCATTCTTGTCTGTATGCAGGAAGTTACTCCTAAATGGTTGATACAAAACATTTTTGATCATTTAAATTCAGCACACATTTCCAGTCATAATGCATATGGTCTGGGAGGAGGGACTTGCTAATTGTTGCTTTGTTTTAAGAAAAAACTTTTAGTCAGTGATATTTTTATACTCTTAACACCAGTGCATTTTATGTGTAGACATGCTTTCTTGGGGTTCAGATTTAGAATTACAGAGTACACTTACCCTGTGACACTTAATAAGGCAGTCTACCGTAGCAATAACATTGTTCTATAGTTCACAGAGCCCATAAACCCTGTAACTGCTACAGAAACAACGAGCACTGAAAGGTGCATAAATGGGAAAGAGAGAGTTAGTTCACAAACAAATCTTCCTTCCTTGCAACCGCAACCTTTTTAGTGTGAAAAAGTTCCTTGTGTTCTAAAATGGATGTAAGTAGAACAGAAATCCTTGCAAACCATAACTTCTTACTTCCTCACACGCCAAGTTACACAGACAGCCTTAGGCTACTAATTAACTGTTATCATTCCCTTCTATCTGACTACCCCTTGTGTGTCATAGCATGATAACATAATGTTAACAGTATGAAAGCAATTACAGGGAAGCAATTTTCATCAAAATAAACTATACATGCATTGATGGTGCTTGTCTCTGACTCAGGAAAATATGCTCTAGAAGATTTTTTAGTAAAAAGCTCCCCAGCTGTGAATGGAATTTTCTAACTCGGAACTGATCCATTGTTTACATCATCTCCGATTGCTGCATATGTAGCCTCATAAGCCACAGCTCTGAAATGTGGGCCTTCTTATAATTCCTGCTATAGTGTACCCTGTGTAGTGAAGCAGTTATATTTCCTTATACCACTGCTGATACTGAGCTGGATAACATACCTAGATCAGCTTCAGTAGGTTCTGCATTCATACAACACAATTTGTGGTGGCTCCAGTGAAAACACTGTAGCCCTCTCTACTATCCTGTACTCAGTTTGTTTCACATGGGATTTTCATTAAATAAAACCACTCCATTTGAGTAACTTAACAATCAGCCATCTCTCCACTGAAACACCGTCCTGATGGAATCCCATAAGTCTTTGTCATGGGACCAGTTCTGTTATAATTCTTTATTAATATTCTGACAAGCATCACCATGTCAACAGACCTCTTCCTTTATGCAAATGAGCATCTGATCAGGAAGGAAGCCAAAAGTATAGCTCCATACACTGTACCCTAAATAACACATTAAGCACCCTGCCCTCATGGCTACAGGTACCTGAGCTAACAATTAATTACAGTAAAACTAAAGTCATCAACCCACAGGAAGCTTGCATCCATTTAATCAAGTCACCACATCCCTCCCCTGCTGTAATGCATCTATAACATGTCTCCCAATATTAATACTTTGGAATTTCATTTCATCCTATACTTCTTCTTTTCCCAGTTAGGGGTTGCCACAGCAGATCACTTGTCTGCTCATGATTGGCAGTGGAGTTTTATGGTGTTAAGTTGCCAGCCCAGCACCCAACCTTCCACAGATGGCACACACATGCACGCCTAGAGCCAATTTAGAGTGTCCAATCCACCTACAGCATGACTTTGGGATGTGGGAGGAAACCCACACAACCAACGGAAGGACATGAGACTCCACACAGAAGGCACCCCTGCCAAGGATCGAACTGGAGAACCTCTTGCTGTGAGGTGGCAATGCTAACCGCTGCACCATCACGGCCACCCCATTTCATCCTATACTAACATTCATAGTTTATGCTAAAGTAATAGCATGATATAGTAATGACATGCACATGTTGTTACTCAATTCTATTTATATGTAAAGTGTGTCTAGTCCTTATCTTATTATTTTATTCTATTTTTACTTTTATTTTTATTATGTTATTTTATTCTTCTTCTTCTCTGTATGTATGTTTTTGCACTGGGAATGGAGCATCACAATCTCGTTCATTTACACTATAGTGTAGTTCTGAATGGCAATAATGTTTTCTTTGACTTTGACTAAAGACTCTGCAAATTCAGGGACAACATCTAATTCAGTATGTTAAACAGCTACTGCTAAAAACCACGCTAATGTTTACCTTACAATACTTTATACTTGTAATTCATTCCAGTCAAATGCCAACAAATGACACACTTGCTTACATAAGCTGTATAATTTTATATGTACTTTTTTCAAGATAGGAGCACTAAGGTGTAGACCCTTTCAAAAACCAAGCCTTCCAATAAACCTTCAAACTAATGTTGCAGTTGTGATGCTCAGCAACAAATATAGGGCACTATAATCCACGGTGGTACAGCGACAGCATTGTCGCCTCACAGCAAGAGGTTTTCCCATTCGATTCTCAGCTGGAGCACCTTCTGTATGGAGTTTGCATGTCCTCCCCACGGTTGAGTGGCCTTCAAAAGACATGCGTGAATGGGCGTGCCTTTGTTGAAGGTTGGCCATCGAGCTGGCACCTCGGCACCATAAAAATCTACTGCCAATCATTAGCGGACTGGAGTTCCACTGTGGCGACCCCTAACCAGAAAAAGCCGAAAGAAGAACAACATAATCATCACCTTAGTCAGACTAAAATAATGCTACCAAGACATGACATCAGAACATTTAGACCATTGATGCTGTTTCAGTCAACACTGATAGTACCATGATATCACCTGAGAAATGTATGCAATGCTTTCATCACTGCCTCAAAACAAAGGACCATTCTCCGTCTTTCATTTACTACTGAACCAAACTAGTACTAAAATGCACTAATTTCATCAATGAATATGCACTTTTAGACGCGGTCGAGTGGCGTTCGAAAGACATGCATGAATGGGCATGCCTTCGTTGAAGGTTGGGCATCGGGCTGGCAGCTAGGCACCATAAAAATCGACTGCCAATCATTAGCGGACCGGAGTTCTGCTGTGGTGACCCCTACTGGGAAAAGTCAAAAGAAAAATAACAACAACATGCTGAAATTGATAAGTGAATGGTTGTGTACAGAACTCTAATACCAGAGGCTTAGAGTTTGATTCCTGCAAACTGCATTTGTCAACTCCCTACACTGAATATATTTAACAACTTGACCTTTTAAGATGAAGTGCTCCAAAATCATTACAAATGTGTTTCCATATCAGTGGACTCCACTATTTGTACTTATAGGTTCATAGGTTCATATGATGGTAAACTACTGGTGGACGAAGATTGAACTCTTGAATTTCAATTGACGGAGGTTCATCTCATTACTATTGGCATTGACTACAACTCTGATCTGCGATATATAACAATAAGTATCATTTTCTGTGTTTTTAAAGTGTTATTTGAGTGTATCTGCTTTATTTTCTAATATATATGTATATATATATATATATATATATATATATATAAAATATATATATATATATACATATATGTATATATATATATATATATATATATATATATATATATATATATATATATATATATATATATGTATATATATATATATATATATATATATATATATATACGCATACATATATATGCTTGTTTCCCGCCTTTCTAAGCTAGTATAGTTCAGTTTTCAGGTTAGTGCTGAATTCAGGGCTGTGTTACAAATTTCTGTGTTTTCCCATATCTTGCTTGGATAGAAGGAAGTTCTCTGTTCACCTGTGAGAGAGGGGAGCTTTGAGCAGCCTGTCTGTCCTTGGAGGAGTGGTTTCAGCCCAGAAATTAGTAGTTTATTGGCCATTTTGGGCTAATTTCTATCTCTTTCATTTCCCTGCTATAAATACTGTATTTGCCCGGTTTTGCACACCGGGCAGCGCCAGTTAGCTAGGGTAAAACTATTCCCGGACTCTCAAAGTCTCCTCTTCAATTTTTGCCTTGGAACTAGATAAACTTTCAGATTAAGCACTCATTTCTCAGCCTGGCACTTACTCAAAACTTATAGCAAGCACTTACAAACCCTAGCACTAGACCCTCATGTACTGTACAGAAGGAAAAGGCTCTCTATTTGACCTTACCAGCCATCCAGTAAAACAGTTCACTGTACATATCCAGGCATGCCCAAAGGGCAGTTTCAAGTGTACTCTCCAGTCCAACTGGTGAAGCTGGGCATTTTGAGGCAATGTTACAACTGCCTCATGTACACAGACAACCCCCTCCTCCTACCACCAAACACTAATACATGCGAGAGATGCAGTTATACAGCCAAATTGGAGGCTAAGCTCTCGCAACCCAAGACTGGATCAGACAGTGAAGAGGAGAAGGGAAATACTTGCCTCACACCACCAGTCTCACATAAATCCATTAAAGCAGCACTGGAAAAAAACACACATAAATACATGAAAACATACTCGGAGGCTCTAAATAAAAATCTGCAAAACCAACAGAGACCTCCAAAGCAAACATCCAAGCAACCTCCACCCCCCAACACAAACCAGGAAACACATACTTCACAAAACCAGTGTGCCATGCAATCACAGCCCTTAAGGCAAAATAACATACCCGACATACTAGTAATAAGTGACTCTATAGTCAGGCACACTGACATCCCACTCACTAGGCTTAATAAGGAGTAGGTTACTGTTAGCTGCCTGTCGGGGTGCCAGGATCCGGCACATAACACAAGCACTCGGGTCACTACAGAACAAGTACAAATATGACTCTGTCATTGTCCATGTTGGTTTGAATGACCTGAGCCGTACCTCTCTGGACTACATGAAAAGAGACATGGAAGAGCTCTCTGAACACGTAGCCCAGGCCGGTCTGACCCTGACCCTGAGTAGCATCCTGCCTTCACCAAGAATTATACCACGGTATAAAGAAAAAATTCTCAATTTCAACAATTGGCTAAGTTTCTGGTGTCATTTAAAGGGGATCCAGTGTCTGTCCACCTGGGATGACATGCTCGACAAGCCACGCTGCTTTGCTAGAGACGGCTTGCACCTGTCACCCTTAGGCTTTCGAATACTGGCCAAGGCTCTTGCCAACCCCATAGTGCTTTTTTTAGGCAAGGCTCAAAAGACAAACCTACCACCATAAATAGCATAAGTAACAAAAAACTGAGGGTAGTGCTACAAGATGCCAGAAGTCTGAACCTCAAAATTCACGCACTCGAGGCACTCCTCAGTATGGAGAAAATCAATATATGTGCAGTAACAGAAACCTGGTTTAAGGCTCCAGAGAGCACCCCAGCACTACCAGGCTACAGCTCATACCATACATTTCGGCCACAGAACCGAAACCGAAATACAAAAGGTGGGGGTGTATCCATATTCATCAAGGATACCCACACCTCCAGGTTAGTGGCACAGCACGATGCTTCAGAGATCATCCACGTGCAACTAACAATGGGCAAAACTGCAATTCAAATTGTAGCTTGCTACAGATCACCCACCATGTCCCAGGACCCCCATTCCGCGTTCCTGGAAACACTGGGAAACATAAACGTCCTACCAAACACCCTAATATTGGGTGATTTCAATTATCCAAACATTAACTGGCAGAACTACTCAAGTACTAACTCCCTTGTCCAGCATTTCCTAGAATTTATAAACTCAAATGCCCTGGTTCAACTGGTCAACACTCCCATCAGAGGTGACAACATATTGGACCTGGTCATCACCAACATGGGCGACCGGTGTTCCACACCGGAGGTCAACCCCATGCTGGTTAGATCTGACCATAAACAAATCACTTTGGATATCCACATTCCGCCCCCACCTCTGGACAACAAAACCACTGTGAAAAACTTTTCAAAAGCAAATTTCACGTTACTTAAGACCGAGGTGGAAAGTTTCAAAGCCCCCATGCTGAAGGATAATGCTGTCCAAGCTGCAAAATTCTTTACTAATGCATTCTACGGGCACCTTCAAGAATGCATGGATCATGCCATCCCAAGCAAAATCAAGACTCACTCCTTCAAGAAAAGGAAACCAGTCTGGTGGACTCCTGCCATAGACAAGCAATACAACAGAAGGAGGACACTAGTACAGAAAAGAGTAAAATCCCAAGAAGGGAAGACATCCCTGATCAGTATCAGCGCGAAACTATGATCCCTCATAAAATCATCCAAGGTGAGCTTTGAAAGAAAAATTGCCAAGGACTCCAAAGATAACCACAAGGCATTCTTTAGCTATGTCAAGAATCTAAATGGCAATGCTCAGATCTGCTCAGAGTTAGTGCAGAATGGCACAAAATACACTGAACCGACCAGTATTGCCAACATCCTGGTGGACAGGTTCAGCGCAAACTTCATCCTCCTCTCACCCCCAAGAGGGCCCATAACCATACCAGAAGAATGTAGAGTCCCTGAAATCACAGACACTCAGGTTAAAACAGCTCTCTCCAAAGCCAAAAACACAGCATCAATGGGACCAGACGGTGTCCCAGGCTGTGTCCTACACAAGCTCAAAGATGAACTAACCCCTCACCTAAACACACTGTTCAAACTCTGCCTCTCCACAGGCTACATACCCATAGAGTGGCGCACAACAGTGGTTATTCCACTCCACAAAGGTGGAGCCACAACAGACCTCAGGAACTATCACCCTATAAGCCTGACTAGCTTGGTCTGCAAGGCTATGGAGCACATCATCATGGAACTCATTAACAGAGACATTGGGAACCTCCAAACACTGGACCCTACACAGGTCTGCTTTGTTAAGGGCAGATCATGCCTTCTAAACCTGGTGGACTTCTTTGAGACAGTTACCAAGGCTATAGATGAGGGAAAGGTGGTATACACAGCCTACCTAGACCTCGCAAAGGCCTTTGACACCATTCCCCATTCTGGTATTATAGACAAGCTCACCAGCCTGAACATAAACCCCTATGTCACAAGATGGGTTGCCAACTGGCTCATGGACAGAACCCACATGGTGAGAGTTGTGGGAGCTAGGTCCAACTCTAAATCGGTTACAAGTGGAGTTCCCCAGGGCTCAGACCTAGGACCCCACCTGTTCGGCATATACTTCTCAGAGGTACAGGCAAACACAGGAGGACTATGGCTGACCAGATTCACAGACAACTGCAAACTAGGGGCTATAATTGACTCCCCGACTGACACAGACATCCTCCAAAAGGGTCTCACTGAGACGGATACCTGGTGTCAAAATCATGGCCTCAAGCTAAATGCCAAAAAGTGCATAGTCATACTCTTTGGAAAAAATAAAGTACCCACAAACTACCACATAGGTGGTAGTCCCCTAAATACGGAAGACGTAATAAGGGATTTGGAGACCCAAGTAGATAGTAATCTCACCTTTGATAATCACATTGCCAAAGTGGTTAGAAAATCCTTCTACGTGGCCCACCTAATCACAAAAGGGTTCACATCCAGATCAAAAGAGGTCATTGTGCCCCTCTACTCATCGCTCATCAGACCCATCAAAGAGTACAACGCCCCATTTGGGATGTACCTTACAAGACACCTGCAACAGCTGGAAAGACCACAGAAGTACCTCACCAAGAGGATCACTGGCCTCAAACAGATGCCCTATGCAGCTCGACTGAAGAAATTACAGCTGTACTCGGTTGCATACCACCTACTCAGAGGTGATCTCTGCCTGGCATACAAGGCCATGTCCAACCCAGAATCGATGGACATGCTCCACCTAAAGAAAACCCTATCCCCGCGAGCCACACGGTCTAGGGATCTAAACCTCACCACAACAATAAATAGGACGTGCTGGAGGGATAGATTCTTGTCCCAGAGACTTCCCATGCTTTGGAACAAGATCCCAATCTACATTAGGCAGAGCTCCTCGCTAACACTCTTCAAAATAAATCTTGACGAGCGGATGGGAAACAGAAAGTTTACCTCTGGGATCAGTTCAGTGGCTCTTCTGGACAGAGGCACAGGGAACTAATTTAAGGGGGCGGCGAAAGCCAACACATTCTGGCTAGGCTTATAAATGCCTTTGGGCAGATAGCCTAGTACCTACCTATGAACCTATGAATCTATGATGATCAGTGTTCTTTCGTCGGAAGTCACTGTTGGCAAGTTGTGTCAGAAGTGATTCCCATTTTTGAATTGGTGCAACCATAGAGTTGGACACATAACTGGTCATATATGTCAATATCTATGTATCTATCTCTATACATCTATACATATGCATAAATATATATGTGTGTGTGTGTGTGTGTGTGTGTGTGTGTGTGTGTGTGTGTGTGTGTGTGTGTGTGTGTGTGTGTGTCTATGTATGTGCTGGCGGGTGCTGGGGGGGGGCTTGCCTAAATGCAAAAAGTACATAAAAAGTGTTTTTCAGTAGTTTTTTTTGTTTTAGTGAATGCAGTTCGAGGTTTCCACTCCTTGGCTCATTCACATTTGTCCACTCATAATGGAAGTGTGCTGTAATTCAGAACAACTAACTCATTCACACAAATTTGGCTTCTATACAAAGCTAAGGTTTCCAGAATGTCAAACTGATGTGCTTCTTTTTTATATATCTAACACTGTTATGTACCTTGAAAAATAGACAATAGGTGTTAACCTTATGTATGCATTTTCTGTTATAACCTATGATGTTGAATTTCTTGTATCTTATATGCAGAAATCTCACAAAAAAAAAAATTCAGTCCTCTTCAAGCCAGTACTGACTATACAGAAGCAGTAATATATTTCTATATTTCTAAAGCGCAGTACTTCAGTAGGGAAAGAGATTCATAAAATGTGAATTCTTTTTATAATAGTACAAGAATGTTAACCTAAACTATCAGATCTGATTCACAATTGCCACTTATAACCAGTGTATAAAATTACCTAGCCAGTGCATCTGTATTTCACTTCTGTTCAGATTTATTTCTTTTCCTGTGCTGAAAGATCTGTCATTGTCTGTATGATAACATCCAAAAATATCTCTAGACACATCAGTTTGTGTCCCTGTAAGTTTCATACATACTTTTTCTAAAGATGTTTGCATGTGAGCAGTATTTGTGTACTTTTGTCTTCCTCTGTATAGACTCCTCCATTCACAGATGACGTCATTTTTCTATATTTAGAACACTTCTAGGTGAACAATTTCTGGAATTATTCTCGAGTTTCAAAGGACAGACAAGACAGGCACCTGTAAAACAGTAAGCATTCTAGCCAAAAAGTAGAGCATGTTGCAATAAAATGTAAGCTGAGCACACGAGAAAGGGTGAATGGAAACCATTACTTTTAAGTTCAAGTACTATCTTCTTACTTGACTCTGTAATAAATATGCTTGCTATGTGTGAACCAAAAAAAAAAAAAAAAACTCTTGGTTGTTGCATTTGAGCTTTTTGACATTCGTTCATGTCTCTGTATTGTTGACAACATTTTGTTTCATCCTATTATTGAGTAAAAGGCAGAATAAATACCACACCATTTATGATTTTTGCCTTTTATAGTTTTATTACCCTTTTTAAACAGCATGCCTAAAGTCTAATAAGTCATACTATGGAGTAGGACATAGCCCCTCCCCCTTGCAACTACACCCCCCAATATTTCATAGACAGAACCACTATCATGATGTTTGAACAAACCTATTATACCATTGTTTCTACTTGTTAGATGGAGTATATTTGGGAATTAACATTATCATCACTAGTCATGGTTTAGGAATGTCTTACTCAGGCTTTTAATAGTTGTGCAACATTCCATTACCCCTTAGGAAATGTCAGTGGCATACTGTTATATATCTTAGATTCCTGGAGGATCACAAAGGTCATTTCCTTAGCCACTTTGGAAATATGCAGTTGGAGTTACTAGGCCTTTTGTCTGTCATGTGATTGGAAACTTGTCATTTCCTGGTAAAGCTGTATTGTGACCTTTCAGTATCCAGGCTTCCATTTAAGCACATCACACTACACTGATTAGCTGATTAACTTCATTGTTCGTGCAGTGGTTTTATTGAGGTATGCAGTTGTTTAGATATGTAGATTGCCATTACTATTCCACATACTGGAAAAGTGAGTTTCCATTCTCAAACCACTTTTATGCTCATAACCATTAGTGCTTGCTTATAATTAGCTAACAAACTTATTTGTTTTTATATATATAAATCAGTGAATCAACATATTTTAAAGGCAATACTTTCTATTGATATTGTCCACCAAACAAGTCTCCAGAGATAGGAGATTGGTAGAATAAGGTAAAAAGGCGATATATGTTTGATTTGAGTACAACTGGTTTCAACAGGTATGAATTCTGGGCTACATCATATCAGTCCGTTTGATTGTATGTGAAGCTTTTCTCTCCAGGCCTCCGCTGAAAATGGGTTTTTTACACACTCAGACTTTCCTGGTAAATAAAAGTAAAATAAAAACTAAATCATAAATAAAATAAATAAATCACAATATCACTTTTTACTGAGAAGCCCCAGAACAAAGAGAATACATATGATTGTTTGAAAGTGACTGAACAGTTTAACATTCTCATTCCTTATGATTTGGACTCCCAAAGAATAAGATCACTGAGGCTAAATTATTGCTTATATTACAACAGAACCACTTCTTTGTGACATAAAACTCTCCTGAAAAAGCTATAAAATATAGGCTATTTTGGGAAAAGTATTAAAATAAATGCAGGTTTATCAAATGCATACGTACTAATAATTACACACACATACATACACACACACACACACACACACACACACACACACACACACACACACACACACACACACACAGACACACACACACACACCACTACTGTAAATAGTTTTGAAATATTTATAAATCACTTCAAAGTAACTTAGGCTCATTAACTTTAAACATGAATGTTTTTATCACAAATCATCTCACCAAGTGTTTAAAAGCTTAAACCACAAGATGGGCTTTAGGATCTCTTCTTATGAGGACTTATTGTGTATCTAAGCCCAAATAAACATGTAGTTTTGACCACACTGTTATAAATGCAAAACCTTGTAAATAAATTACTTGTATTTAAACTAGTTCCTGTCATTTTAGCCTCTCCTTATTGTGGTTACAAGAACACTTCTTGACATACTCACTGCCAAACTTGTGGTTACGTAGGTATGCTGTTTTATACCCTATATCCTGCTGCCTCACCCACACATAGTAAATATGGTATCAGAGTGCAATGCAGAATGATAGTTAACAAAGCAAGCAACAAATAAGCAAACACTGTGAAGTGTATATACACTATAGAGAGAATAATCAGTCATTTCCCCTCAGGCATAGTATAATATGTACACAGAGCCCTCTCCATCTTTTGTAAGAGGTTTTTTACTTATTACAAGAGCTGCCACATTTTCCTTCTTCAAAGTTATGCAATAGCTTTTGATGCAATTTGGCTGAATTTAATATTCCTTGAAAGAACCAAAGATCTTTACAGATAAGAGATTGGATTCCAAGTCAAAGTTGTGCCTTTGTATGTGCATGCCAAGAAAACAGGATATGGAACATGACCATATAGATACAGCTATAGATAGATAGGCATTGATATATAGTGATACAATTATATAACATAAATATTGATATATAGAGATACAATTATATAAGACATAGATATAGATTAGATATAGATATAGATTAGATATAGCTATAGATAGATATAGCTATAGATATAGATATAGATATAGATATAGATATAGATATAGATATAGATATAGATATAGATAGATACAGATGTGCCTTTGTAAGTTCATGCTAACAAAACAGTACACTCAACATGAGTATGTGTGTGTGTGTGTGTGTGTGTGTGTGTGTGTATATAGTTGTAATCGGTAAAATGAATTTTTTTTATTTTGTTTTTCAGCCTGACTGCTGCTCTGCATGTGAGATTGTGGTACAATGGGGTCTGAGAATTTGTCCTTTCTCCATTATTATGCAGTATTGGAGTTCATACATGAAGTTAGCAGGGGTGTGGGGGGGTGCAGGGAGGCTTGTTCCCTACAAAAGTGCTGTTTTTTTTTCTTTTGATGGTTTGTGGTTGGATCTAAAAAAGATGTCTCTTTTAAGTATTATTTGATGAGAGAATCATATATGTGTGTGTATGTGTGTGTGTGTGTGTGTGTGTGTGTGTGTGTGTGTGTGTGTGTGTGTGTGTGTGTGTGTGTGTATGTGTGTGTGTGTGTGTTTATGCTATTAATATGCATGTACATGTCCTCATGTACATATGACAGTTTGAGTTTGATGTGTAGGAATGTATGTATGGGCCTCAACAAAATACGCAGGTAACATCTGCACTGTGGTTTACAGTGGCTGTAGGCCCAGCTTTTGGATGACTGAAGCTGTTTTTAGTTAACTATTATTTTCAGAAAATGTTGTACAACACATATTCCCAAGGCATTTCCTCATGTCCAAATGCTCATTACTGCATAGTATTGAATGCAAGGTGGAAACTGTAGGCATAGTGACTCTATAATCTTATAACAATAGATATACACATCTTTATTTGTTTTGCTATAGGTTCATAGTTTCTTAGTTAGTTACTAGGCTCGCAGTCTAGGGGACCATTGTGGAGCCTAGCTCAAATTACTTGTTGCCCCCCCCCCCAAGCACTGTCTTGGTAAGTGATTGCTCAAGGTCACACAGCAAGCAAATGAGTACTGAGGGGCTCAAAACCTGTACCTCAGGAACTACAGCTATAGTACTGGAACATATTAATGGGGACTATTATGCTGAATATATGTCTCATGAGTTACGATTCATACCCCTGAGGACTGCACGTACTAAAAGCTTCAACACCCTTTTCCCAAATTAGTGTTTTAATGCATTTCTGAGGACTGTTTTTGTACTGCAGCAGGTCATTGCCACATACCTTTGACCACAGATGTTGTAACATAGTCCCCAGAGGTATACCCATGTTTTATCACAAATCCCCTGAAGTACACACATGTTTTTATACAAATCCCCAGAAGTATACACGTTTTTATCATAAATCCCCAGAGGTATACATACATTTTTATCGCAAATTCCCAGGGGTATATATATGTTTTTATCACAAATCCCCAAAGGTATACACATGTTTATATCACAAAGTGCTACTTACTGGACATAAAAATGCTGCAGTCAAAAGTAGTTTGATGTGCAATGTCCATAACATTATGTGCCCTCCATCTTTACCAGTCATTAACACTGGAAATGTATTGATGCCTTTGTATGTTCGCAGCAGAAAGTATTCACCATGCATTTGTGCCCCTGACTTATCTACCTGTTAGACACCTGTGCATGGTTTGAATTGGACTTTTACTTGACTGTGTTGTGATACACACAAAATCTCAGAAGTATAGTTAGAGGAGGGCAAGAGGGGTAAATGCCCCAGGTGCAAAGTGTTGGAGGGTGTGATAAGCCAATCATATTCACTCTTTAATGCATACCAGCTTTTAAAAGCCAGTCAATCCTGAGCACAGTAGCACTCAGTGTGTGGTCTAAACTATAGTATGTAGCAAGCAGGCATGCAGTTTGCCACAATTTAAAACATACATATATATATATATATATATATATATATATATATATATATATATATATATATATATTTTTTTTTTTTTTTTTTTTTTAACTAAAACCTGAGTGCCATACTGCTCTGCATAGGGTATAAACTGTAGACACTGTATGCTACATTTGTAGCAAGCAGTTTGCTACAGTTTATAATATATTTTTAATTCACACCTAAGCACAGTAGTGCTTCAGGCAGACAAGGTATAAACTGTAGCAACTGTTTGTTACATTTGTAGCAAGCAGTTTGCTACAGTTTAAAAAATTATTATTTTTTTTACTCACTTAAATATGGGGGAATGTGGGCTTAGGTCAGGCCACAGAAATGGGACCTGAAGGGTTAGGGCAGGAAGGAGGGGGTGGATATGTTGAGCATCTGGACACCTAGTTGGTGTGACAAGAAGAGGAACAGACTTTCTTTTTGTTCTTCACTTGATGAGCTGAGGTGGTGGACATACTAGCTCATGGGACTGGCACAGGGTACTTACTGGTTGAACCAGTTACACTTCTGCAAACTCTACTAATGGGCAAAATGTAATGGGTATTAATGTATAGATATTACCCAGCAAAAAAACAAGTCCATTGCTTCACTGCTGACAGACAATGCAAATGGCTGCCATTTTTTACACTTGATGAATGCAGCCTTGCTGTTTAACATGTGTAAAATTAAAAAAAAGGAAAACATGAAAAAAAAATTATCTGGGAAAACTAACTACGGTAGCAATTACAACAGCTTGCCATTTTAATTTTCCCTCCCGTGACTTGCATTTAGCATAGTGGAAAAAAAGAAAAGAAAAAAGTAAAGCAATTCCATGCATGTGTGAGCCTGAGTTCAACTGTGTGAGAATGTGTGTATGTATGTTTGAGAGTGAGAAATACTGAGAGAGAGAGAGAGAGAGAGAGTACATATCTCTTAACTTTCCTTGGCAAGACACTTTTCATCAGGATGCATTATATAAACAAGAAGTATGAAACGTTAATGTCGGGCATTATTGACTGGCTGTAATCCTCAATAATTTATCAGAAAAAAATTCATATGAGGGACAGAGAAAGAAGAGCCAGAATCATGGACATTCACCAAAATCAGGGACAGGTGAGAGGCATAGAATGTGTATGTCAGGGCGTTGCAATACTTTCCACTGTATAAATTTGTTTCATTCATTTGAGCCCAATGAAACATCTGAGAGCTCAGTCAAGTAAGTTTGCTTCACTCTGGCAAGAAAACATACCAGAGTGCTTACTGATCAGCCAGCCCCTGTCAAATGCTCTAAAGATGCTACTCATTGTTAGCCTCCAGACAGACTTTGTATTAGGTGAAACAGCTACTGTCATTTCCTTGCACAAAGGTGGGGCATTATTGGACTCAGGGAATTACAGACCAATAATGTTGATGAGCCTTATCTATAAATCTGTGGAATGGATCATTATTGCATTAATAAATAAGGACATAGCTAACCTACAAACTCTTGATCCAAACAGTTTAACCTGGTTGACTTCTTTGAGAAGGTTACTGAAGCAATGGATGACAGCCAGTCAGTACAC
This sequence comes from Protopterus annectens, assembly GCF_019279795.1. Taxonomy (NCBI): domain Eukaryota; kingdom Metazoa; phylum Chordata; order Ceratodontiformes; family Protopteridae; genus Protopterus; species Protopterus annectens. The sequence continues at coordinate 1,751,643,479 of NC_056726.1, read as the reverse complement.
ACCACATATATTGGTCTTGCCAAGGTGTTCAATACCATCCTACACTCAGGTACCATAGATGCAGTTCGCAGTTAAATGTTAATCCCTATGTAACTTATTAGATAACAAAATTGGCTCACAAATAGAATCCTAGAAATTGGGGGGGGGGTGTTGCTCTACCTCCTTCAGAACAGATATATCACTGTGCCTCAGATTTCAGTTCTTTGGCCACTTCTCTTTGGCATTTCCTTTTTGGAGTTCAAAGATACTGTTAAGGTTTTATGGCTGACAAGGTTTGCAAATGACTGTAAACTTAATGCTTTCATAAACTCCCCAGAGGATGTTAAGATCCTCCAAGAAGGCCTTTTGCAAACCAATAGCTTGTGTGAAAGACATGGACTAAGACTGAATGCCAAGGACATGTATAATAGTATCCTTTGGCAAGTAAGACATCCCTTGTAAAAATTACATTGGCAATATACCCCTGAAAATTGTTTCAGTAGTTAGGGAACTAGGAACCTATGTAGACAGTGAACTGTCCTACAATCACAACATATCCACTATTATAAAAAAGGTGCTTTTCCACTGCATAGCTTATTACTAAGGGTATGGCATCCAGGTCCAGGGATGTGGTCATTCCACAGTATTCTGCACTCACACTAATCACTGAGTTTAATGCCTCCTTCGGTATGTACATATCCAAATATTTGACATGCCTTGAATGCCCACAATGCTTTCTTAGAAAATTTAAGGACTAAATCATAAAAAACTATGCAGCCCATCTCAAAGCCTTGTCCTCTTCTTGGTGTCATATGGGCTACTAAGGGGCAATCTCTGCCTTGTGTACTGAGCCTCAGCAGACCACATCCTGTCAGACCTACTGCACATTCACAAGTCCAATGGGCACATAAACACCTACTCAAGACATCTAAATCTCTTTTGCAGCATAAATGAAGCATGTTAGAGGGATAGATTTGCATCACAGAGAATACCACTTCTTTAAAATAATCCTCCTCTACACATAAAGCAAAATACTTCTTACATATTATTCAAATGTAACTGCAAATGTTTGGCATACTTGCCCCTTATGGCTAGGGGAAACATTTGAATGTTCCTCTTGTCATTGGGTTATTTGTACTTAAAATATAAGGAAAAGAATGTCTAGGCATGGGACCTGACAATATCCCAGGCTGCGTTCTACATGAACTACAGAATGAACTGGCACCCTACCTAAGTACCATGTTCAAGCATAGCCTCACCTCAGGCTTTGTACCCAATGAATGGCGCACCGCGATGGTTATCCCACTCCACAAAGGTGGAGCCACGACGGACCCCATGAACTACCACCCCATTAGCCTGATGAGCCTGGTCTGCAAGGCCATGGAACGTATCATCATGGAACTCATAAACAAAGACATTGGTAATCTCCAAACTCTGGACCCTACCCAGTTTGGATTTGTAAAAGGCAGATCATATCTCCTAAACTTGACTGACTTCTTTGAAGCAGTCACCAAAGCCATAGATGAGGGTAAAATGGTTCACACAGCTTATCTGGATCTCGCCAAGGCTTTCGACACAATCCTCCACTCTGGAATTATAGATAAGCTCACTAAACTAGGTATAAATCCCTATGTCACAAGATGGGTTGCCAACTGGCTCATGGATAGAACCCACATTGTGAAAGTAGCGGATTCCAAATCCGACATCAGACCAGTGACAAGTGGAGTACCACAGGGTTCAGTCCTGGGTCCTCTCCTGTTTGGTATCTACTTCTCTGAAGTGCAGGCTAACACAGAAGGTCTTTGGCTAACAAAGTCTGCAGATGACTGCAAACTAGGAGCCATAATCGAAACTCCTAACGATGTGGACAAACTACAAAAGGGCCTCACTGAGACAGATACCTGGTGTCAAAGCCATGGCCTGAAGCTCAATGCCAAAAAGTGTATTGTTATCCCCTTTGGTAAAAACTCTGTACCCATGAACTACCACATAGCTGGTAGTCTACTTAATGCTGAAAATGTGATAAGAGACCTTGGGACACAGGTGGACAGTAGTCTCTCTTTTGATAATCACATTGCCACAGTGGTCAGGAAATCCTTCTACGTGGCTCATCTCATCACAAAAGGATTCTCATCCAGAAAAAAAGAGGTCATTATTCCCCTCTACTCATCACTCATTAGACCCATTATAGAGTACAATGCCCCTTTTGGTATGTACCTCACAAGACATCTACAATAACTGGAAAGACCAGAGAAATACCTCACAAAGAGGATTACTGGCCTCAAACAGATGCCCTATGCAGACCGTCACAAAAAACTACAGCTTTACTCCATCGCATATCGCCTACTCAGGGGCGATCTCTGCCTAACATACAAAGCTATGTCAAACCCAGAGCTGTTGGACATGCTCCACTTAAAGCAATCCCAATCCCTCCGAGCTACACGCTCTAGGGACCTAAACCTTGTCACCACAATAAACAGAAAATGCTGGAGGGATAGATTCCTGTCCCAGAGACTTCCCATACTCTGGAACAGACTACCTATCTATGTCAAACAGAGCTCCTCATTAGCACTCTTCAAGAAAAATCTTGATTATTGGATGGGAAATGGGAAATTCACCTCAGGGATCACTTCTGTGGCTCTGCTCGACAGGGGCACAGGAAAATAAATTTTCTTGGGTGGCGAAAGCCAGGGTACATTTTTTGGCTAGGCTTATATAGGCCCTAGGGCCAATAGCCTAGTACCTCCCTATGAACCTATGAACCTATGAACCAAAGATCCTCATGGATCAATAGCCTGGTAATTACCTATGAGCCTATTAAATTGCTGGGTTCATTTGTGTGTGTGCTTGTGTGTGTGTGTGTGTGTGTGTGTGTGTGTGTGTGTGTGTGTGTGTGTGTGTGTGTGTGTGTGTGTCTGTGTGTGTCTGTGTGTGTGTGTGTGTGTGTATGTGTGTGTGTGTGTGTGTGTGTGTGTGTGTGTATGTCTGTGTGTGTCCAGGACCGGCCTTAGGTCAACTGGTGCCCTAGGAAAAAGTGCTCCACGGTGCCTCCCCACATCACCTGGTGCCCCCATCTTGATCTACCTACACCAAATAAATACTGGAAAAGTGCCCCTACTAGAACAGCACCCTAGGCGGCCACCTAGTTGGCCTATGCCTAAGGCCAGCTGAACAGTCCCCTAGGCGGCCGCCTATTTGGCCTATGCCTAAGGCCAGCTATGTGTGTGTGTCTCTGTGTGTTCCTATGTGTAAGCATGTGTGTGTGTGTGTGTGTGGGGGGGGGGGGTGTTGACATAAAATATTTACCTATATTTTGGATGAAATATACTTCCGTTACTCCAACAATTACATATGCTTCAACAACTTTGAAATATTAGGCAGAAGAACTAGTTTACATCAAAAATATAAGTATTCTCAACCCCATATTTTCCAAAATGCCCCACAACACATAATTTCCCACATTGTCAAAAGTTTTATGAATATCTTCAACAACCATTTTGCTTCCTTTTTTCATAGGTTCATGGATTCATAGGTGTGTACTAGGCTAATGGCCCTAGAGTTTTTCTTTACAAGCCTAGCCCAAAAAAATTGCCCAGGCACTGTGCCACCCAATGTTAGTTCACAGTGGCCCTATCCAGTAGGGCAACTGGAATGATCCCTGCAGTGAACTTTCTGTTACCCATCCACTCGTCAAGATTTTTCTTGAAGAGGGCCAGTGAGGTGCTGTGCTTGACATGAATGGGAAGCTTATTCCAGAGTATGGGCAGTCTTTGGGAAATTAACCTGTCCCTCCAGCATGTTCTGTTAATTGTGGTAATGAGGTTGTGATCTCTGGAGCATGTGGCATGGGGGGATTTGGATTTCTTTAGGTGTAGAATTTCAAGTAGGGCTGGGTCGGACATGGCTTTGTAAGTCAAGCAGAGATCACCTCTAAGTAGATGATAAGAGTCTGAGAACAGCTGAAATTTCTTGTGTCTGTCCATGTAGGACCTGTGTTTAAGGCCTAGGATCCTTTTTGTGAGGTAGTTTTATGGGCTCTCCAGCTGTGGTAGGTGTCTGGTCAGGTACATGCCAAATGGGGTATTATATTCAATGATTGGTCTAATGTGGGATGAGTAGAGAGGGATGATGACCTCTTTCTTCCTGGATACAAAACCTTTGGTTATAAGATGTGCCACGTAGAAGGACTTTCTGCCCACAGTGGCAATGTGGTGGTCAAAGGTAAGGTAGCTGTCAATCTGATCTCTTATGGCCCCTTCAGTGTTCAGTGTTCATTCCCACTTTTTCTTATCAATATCAGTAATTCCTGACATGTTGTCCTTTTCACTTCATATATACCTTGAACCATTACATCTTGTAACCTCACTTCAAACATTACCTGTAACACTTTCACAAAAATCTTATAATCTATATTATTTAAAAGAAATTGGCCTCCAAGTTTCCATCATTTTTCATTCTTTTTCCACATAAATTTTATTATATCCCACATAAATCTTCCTTAACAAACCCTTCTCCAACCATTCATTGAAAAGCTATAACAATACCTTCTTTTATCATATATTTAACTTTTTATACATGTCATACCTAACACCATCTAATCCAGATCCAGACACCAAATCAACATTCACCATTCTAAAAACCATTTCCAATTATTTTCCTACCCATACATTGTCTGTTCTGAGTTTTTTTTACATTCTAAATTTTCCTCCTATACAAATCAACAGTTTTATTCATCTACTCTAAAACACCTCTAGAACACTAAATTTCTATTATTGTGTTTTTCACCTCTCCATTTCTGCCCTTCATTTCCCTCATTATGTTGACATTTTCCTTATCTATCTTTGCCAAATATGCTAATACCTCCTCTTTTATTTCTTTCTTATAAATAATAATTTTGCTTAAACAATTATTCCTTAATATGTCCTTGATTTTTCATACACTTCCCTTTCCATGTCAAAATATTATCTCATTATATTCTAACTTTTCCAACACACTCATTTGAATATATTGATACTCCATTTTTCTCTTATATCATACTCTAACTGTAAATAGCATTTTAAACCTCTTTTTAAATTCTATCCACCAGTCTGCTGAAGACTTTAAAGTCCCACACAGTTAAATGATCCTTCCACAAGTGATTCAATTTATTTTGTCCAGAACAAAACCTTTTCATTTAGTCTTTTGAACAAAACCTTTTCATTTAATCTTTTAATGCCTTTCATTGTTTTTATAACTTCTTCATTCTCCAATATTTCTACTCACATTGCTAAGCAATCTGATCACCAATCACATATCTACCACTCTCAAATCTTCTAATAGTAGAAAACAATTTATTTGTGAATCAATGTTTCCTCTCCTGTAAGCCAACCATCTTTTATCCTAAATTGATAACTTCCCCACATTTAATTACTTTAAACGTTTTCTTAACATCTTAACAATTGTTTTATGAAATTCATGCAAATCACTATTAAAATCCCCAGCAATAATAATTTTCATGTTCACCATATTGTCTTCTTATTTGCTAAAACAGCTTTTTTCTTTCCTTCTTAACTGTATACGCATACAAAGCCACGATCTTGTACACATTATTTCCCCATCTATCATCCACAGCACTTAACATTTCAGTTTTATTAAACTCACATCCAATATTGTAATCTTCACTCTACATAAAGCAGATACACCTGAACAATATTCAGAACCAAAAATCAAAATTATGGGTTCTCCCACAATTTCTCTATCTAAATTTAATATTTTAAAATTAGTTTAAATATTAATTAATTAATTAATTAATTAAATTAATTAATTAAACTAATTAATAATATAATTTAATATCTTTCTTTAACAAAAACTTTTTATCTTGTAATACCATTACATCCGCATTACACATTACGCACCATTCCAGGACCATAAACCTTCTCATCCAATTTATAATACTAATATCAATTACTCATAATACACTAAATTATTTTTTTCCATTTTTTAACTTTAGGGGAAATTTTTTTTTTGTTTTTTTTTTTGTTTTCTTATCCTTTCTCCTTCCCTTACTGAAAATGTTGTCTTTGATTTGTTTATCATTGCATCCTGCTCTGAAACTGATTGTCCATTTCCCAATACATCAGAAGCATTTTTACTTCCTTTTGTGTATAACCTTCTTTTTCTCCCAGTACTTTTGTTTCTTCTGCAAATGTTCTTCCTTATTTACCTCATCTCCTCTTCATTTATCCTTTTCTCCTCCTTATCTTACCTCTACACCCACCATCTTCCCTTTCTTCTTCTGCCATTGACTGTTAATCCTGACAATCAAGCCAGAAGTGTCCTTGCTTTTTTACAAAATCAACAATCTGCAGCGCGTCTTATTGCTGTATGCCCCATCTCCCTGAATGGATTACATCATATTGTATCATGCTTGTTTATTAACTGTATGAAATCCCCACAAAACAGGATTTAGGCTACCCCACATATTTTAATGTCCCTGCACAATCAGCAACAAAAATAACACTTGGCAAACACTTAATAACACCTTTTTTCAATCCTCAACACAACATCCAAATTCCACCCACCATTCTAGAGATTTTTTTCATCTCTGATTTTAGTAATACCCATATTTTTACATAGCCTCGCATGCATTTCTTTATTTCATTTTCTTCAATGTCATCAGATCGAAATTGTAACACAAATTGTGTCCATAAAAATGTAATTATTCCATAGAAATGTATTTTTTAAAACTGTAAATCATTAAACTTCATTACCAATCCATTTGCTTTGAATGTTAAGTTATATAAATTCTCATTACCTATATGAATGAATGAATGAATGAATGAATGAATGAATGTCTTGCACAGTAAAGCCTACTGCAGCAATGAAATTATCCTAAACAATGCATCTATTTAGTGCACTAAGTTTTCAATATATTTCTTACAGCTTTTTCCCTTTTTCTTTTTGATAATAAAACTACTCATTGTTCCACATTCTTTCTCCACTGCTACATCCGCATACGTTTTCTTTCTGTAATCAGCACACAGTGTCCAGATGCCTGATCATTGCCAGTCCTTACTATTTCTTCTTCTTCAAAGCCAAACACTTTATTCCCCATGTCTCACCCTGACACCACTGATTCTTCACTCAGATCTTCCTGCTGGATCATTGGACTAATTTTTTGTCTTCCAAACCTCCAACCAGGATTGTCATAATCTCCACTACACATGGAGATTCTCAAATACATTCATTAATCAGAGCAGTTAAATGCTGCCCAATTGTAACATCCACATCAGTGTCATTTATTTCTTCAAAGTGAACACTTCCAAGCTTTTCAGTTACAATTTTCTCCTCTCCTCTCCTGCACAAAGCTGAACAATCAAGTTGCTCTCGTCCACTATAATGCCTTCCTTCTCCTGGCTGTCTCCATGCCAGGAACTGGTGTGACATAGGAAAAGAGTAATTGGAGTTCTCCAATGCCCTGGCCAAATTTCCCTTAGTGGTATAAATACCTTGGGTTTCTTCTGAAAAAAGGTTACCAGCCTAGTGGGACTAACCTGTACAACAAAGGATAAATAAATAAAAATGCCTGCAGAAAATTAGCTGTATGCCTCTGTAATGCTGATTGAAAGGCAATGCTAGTGTTACTTTTGGAAAGGCGTGTACACATAACAAATATATGACCAGTGCTGTAATGTTTTCATTACCTTACATATGCTATTGATGACATCACTTTTCTTCTTATGTGCTAACCAGTGTTTTTGCCATGTCTTCTAATAGCCAAGGAAGAAGTGGCCAGGATGAAGATCATGATGATGGACTAGATGTGTCATCTGGAGGAGTAGAGACAGGAGTGAGGAAGGGAGAACCATACCTGTTAAAATGGTTATATACATTGAAAGCATGTGAAAAATAGATCCCCAACAGTTACACATCTTTTTGAATTTTACTTCCATTTATTCATTTATTTATTAAGTTTGTTAACCTAGTAGGCTGGCTTATCCAAAGACCTTTTTCATTCATGATCTGAGTCAACAAGAAACAACAGCACATATATATTACATGTACATTGATCTCAAATAATATGCAAATGGTAAACAGAGAGGTTTAAAATGTAACATCATTAATCATTAGAAATATTATCTTTGCACTGAAATAATATTATAGAGATAGTTATTAAGGTGTCAGTATTCAAGAATCAATACGATTCTACTAGTAATACAAGGAACATTATCATGTACAAGCAGCTATATGGGTGACCTGCATCATCGAAACATTTTCATTTATGACATGTCACACCACCTAAAAATGTTAAATTTTTAAGGTCCTGAGCAATCAGTTGGAGTTCGCATCATTCTGATATTGTGCTATACTTAAATTGTTTATAATGTAGTTGATTGTTTAACTGATTATGCAGCATTTATTTCATACATTCACCTCAGGTATATAACCAAAACACATTTTTGTTCACATCTACAAAAGATCTCTGTACAATTTTACATAAGTATGCCATTTCAAAGTGCACTGCTACTTTCCTTTTAAATGTAAATTTGACCACACTACATTTATGTTTCTTCCTTTTAGCCTTTGCAATAGCACCCAGGTATTGGAGCATCTCCTTTCTCCTTTGAGAATCGATGAACACTGCTCACCTCTATGCTAATTTTGCACTGAATATCATTTACTTAGTACATTGTTTGGCAGATTTCTTGTGACATAGTCTGGGAAGTCCATAGAGCTATGCCAATCTTTTGGAATGTGGCCCAAGGTGCCTGGCAACGTTAAGGGTATTCACTTAGTCTTGTAAACATTAATATGGTTACAGTCTAGTATGCCAGCAGTGGACTGAATAATCAACATTGATGGGGGAGCTATGGAAGGCATGAATAGCAGGTCATCACTGTGAAATCTGTCTGGTTAGTGTCATCATCTGCATTGTCTCTTTCACTCTGCTATTATCTTACCATTTTATTATGGGTACTGAGCAAAAATAGCTTCATAGGAAATTGAAGAGACCCTCTTTAATTTAATTTCATTGTAGTTTGTTACCCAGACGTTCTATTTAATGCAATAGTAGTGCCTTGAAACACAGCTACAAAGAAAAAAAAAAAAAAAACAAAGGAAAGAAAAGAAAAAAGGAAACATTCGAGTGAGACTGTGCAAACATGCCAGTCTCATGTAGTAAAGTCTAAATTCTGGATTGTTTCAGCCATATAAACTGACTCTACCATAACAAACTAAAATGAACTAAAAGATGGTGTGAAAATAAAGGTAATATGCCATGCCGGTGCAAAACAATAATGCATTTCTGAAAATAAAGAAAGGATGGCGACCATATCAGACATACTATCTTGAGTGATTTGTCAGGATGTCCTTTCCTAAATGTCAAGAAAACAATCATTTTCCTCCTGTCAATATCAAATGCACACCAAGGTTTCTGTATCCCTTACTTCCCCTCCAACAGCCCTTTACACATAATGTACCCACTTCACCAGCATCAGTCCATATTTACATGCTTTATTTATAAACATTTAAGAATGATATATTTTTCTACATTTCATATAGTCTGAAGCTATCTGGTCACATTATGCATCACCCACCAATTTGTTTGGTTCCTTTCTCTTCATTATTACACCACAAAATAATCAGAATGTTTTTGTTTAGCTTCTGCTCGTGCACACTCCCAATTCTCTGCTGACATAGTGATCATAATATATTATTACCTTTCAAAGATTCTTTGCCAGAATAAGAAGTGATGCCAGAACATTCCATGTTGTATTCACAGCTTCATACTACTGCCCTGTTGTAGCTCATACTCAGGGACATTATTAAACACTCCAAATCCAGCCCCTTATACATATATATATATATATATATATATATATATATATATATATATATATTGGAGGTATTAGCTTAAAAATCCTGTAAGCATAATCTGACCTCAGTAAACCATAATGGTTCTGAGAGATGCTTAAAAAACTGTTAGCACTTGAGTGTACAGAATAAGTCTGTCTCTGTCCTTAGGCATAATAATTTAAGTATTTTTTTCTATCACATCTACAGGATGGCTCTCAGTCCTGCTGTTATAACAGCTATCTGGGCTTTTCTCCCTATCACTTCTTAGAAAGTATAGGAATGGCTGGTTGAAGGGGGGCAGCCATGGTAAGTGCTGCTAGGTGCCATGATAGGTGCTTTAGATGAGGTGCCAGTTGACCACTAAAAGAAATTCAGTCTTGATAGCCATTTAAGTTGCCATGTTTATTTTTTGCTTAGTCCAAAGATCTTTTATTTTATTTTATTATATTTTTGGTCCACAACTCTGAGATATTTTTTCCTTCTTTTCTATCTTCAGTCTGGAGATGGGATGCCAAAAGAGAGTATTGCCCATATCAGTAAACAGTCTTGGAATAGCTTTGATCTCTTGTATTGTGCAGTTATATAAATTCATGATTAAGGTCACTATTTTCATGGAAAATCATTTAGAATTCTAAAACTGGCACTAAGTTCTGGTAAACGCAGGATTTAATAGATTCTGGCATTTTAAACTAGGTCAGTACTTCAACAAAATTTGAATTTCTTCTGACAGTTTCCTTTATTTAGTATTTTGCACTTCAAATGTGCTTTTAATCTGCATATATAATATAAAGACACACAAAATTTTTGATTCACTTATATAAGCATCAAAAATGATAATGGAATCACTATGTTGACTGAAAATGATGGCAGAAATCACCAGTGAAATTCCTGGAATTTCAGTTAATCTAAACTGAATTTCATTGTTTTAGTAACTGTAAATCAGCAGGCTGCTCCATGATGAATAATTCAGTGTAAGCTAAATGCAGACTCCAGTCCTTTCACCATGCTGCGCACAGTGAGTGCATGCACGATGCATGACCTTATGTCTTAGAGTTCTGAGAATGGAGCTTATATGAGTTAAAGGGACCCAT